>NW_016810331.1:27697-56110 GCF_001698545.2 Rhinopithecus bieti
GTTGAATATTGGCCCCCACTCTCTTCTGGCTTGTAGAGTTTCTGCCGAGAGATCTGCTGTTAGTCTGATGGGCTTCCCTTTGTGGGTAACCCGACCTTTCTCTCTGGCTGCCCTTAAGATTTTTTCCTTCATTTCAACTTTGGTGAATCTGACAATTATGTGTCTTGGAGTTGCTCTTCTGGAGGAATATCTTTGTGGCATTCTTTGTATTTCCTGAATTTGAATGTTGGCCTGCCTTACTAGATTGGGGAAGTTCTCCTGGATGATATCCTGAAGAGTGTTTTTCAGCTTGGTTCCATTTCCCCCCTCACTTTCAGGCACACCAATCAGACGTAGATTTGGTCTTTTCCATAATCCCATATTTCTTGGAGGCTTTGTTCATTTCTTTTTCCTTTTTTTTTCTCTAGACTTCTCTTCTCGCTTCATTTCATTCATTTGATCTTCAATCATTGATACTCTTTCTTCCAGTTGATCGAGTTGGTTACTGAAGCTTGTGCATTTGTCACGTATTTCTCATGTCATGGTTTTTATCTCTGTCAGTTTATTTATAGCCTTCTCTGCATTAATTATTCTAGTTATTCATTCTTCCATTCTTTTTTCAAGATTTTTAGTTTCTTTGTGCTGGGTATGTAGTTCCTCCTTTAGCTCTGAGAACTTTGATTGCCTTCTTCTCTCAACTCGTCAAAGCCATTCTCCATCCAGCTTTGATCCGTTGCTGGTGATGAGCTGCATTCCCTTGGAGAGGAGATGCGCTCTGATTTTTTGAATTTCCAGCTTTTCTGCCCTGCTTTTTTCCCATCTTTGTGGTTTTATCTGCCTTTGGTCTTTGATGCTGGTGATGTACTGATGGGGTTTTGGTGTGGGTGTCCTTTCTGTTTGTTAGTTTTCCTTCTAACAGTCAGGACCCTCAGCTGTAGGTCTGTTGGAGATTGCTTGAGGTCCACTCCAGACCTGTTTGCCTGGATATCAGCAGTGGAGGCTGCAGAAGATAGAATATTGCTGAACAGCGAGTGTTGCTGTCTGATTTTGCTCTGGAAGCTTCATCTCAGGGGAGTACCCCGCCGTGTGAGGTGTGAGGTGTCGGTCTGCACCTAGTGGGGGATGTCTCCCAGTTAGGCTACTCAGGGGTCAGGGACCCGCTTGAGCAGGCAGTCTGTCCGTTCTCAGATCTCAGCCTCCATGCTGGGAGATCCACTGCTCTCTTCAAAGCTGTCAGACAGGGTCATTAACATCTGCAGAGGTTTCTGCTGCTTTTTGTTTAGCTATGCCCCGTCCCCAGAGGTGGAGTCTACAGAGACAGGCAGGTCTCTTTGAGCTGAGGTGGGTTCCACCCAGTTAGAGCTTCCTGGAGGCTTTGTTTACCTACTTAAGCCTCAGCAATGGGGGGCGCCCCTCCCCCAGCCTCGCTGCCACCTTGCAGTTAGATCGCAGACTGCTGTGCTAGCAGTGAGGGAGACTTCATGGGCGTAGGACCCTCTGGGTCGGGTGTGGGATATAATCTCCTGGTGTGCCTTTTGCTAAGACCCTTGGTAAAGCGCAGTCCTAGGGTGGGAGTTACCCCATTTTCCAGGTGTTGTGTCTCAGTTTCCCTTGGCTAGGAAAAGGGATTCCCTTCCCCCTTGCGCTTCCCAGGTAAGGCGATGCCTTGCCCTGCTTCAGCTCTCACTGGTCGGGCTACACCAACTGACCAGCACCAATTGTCCGGCACTCCCCAGTGAGATGAACCTGGTACCTCAGTTGAAAATGCAGAAATCACCCATCTTCTGTGTCATTCATGCTGGGAGCTGGAGGCTGGAGCTGTTCCTATTCTGCCATCTTGCCTACATCTTCCTCTTTTTACTTTTTTGTAAAAGTTTTGAAAAACTTTTTTCAGGCAATAAAAGTAATTCAGAATCATTGTAAAGGGGTTTTAAAAGGTACTATTCTTTTTAAAATTAGTAATTCGTAATAATCCGAGAGTCAACCACTGTTAGCACTTTGCTGTATTTCCTTTTGTATTTTTATCTATGCATGCACATTTGCATGGACACACACACATACTTCTATAAATACTTAATGATATTTGTCTACACACACATGCGTGTGTGTGTGTGTGTGTGTGTGTATATATATTTAGTTTGGAATTGCACTATGTTTACTTTTATCATGTACTATGCCAAGAACATATTATGTATTGTTCATTGCTGGTCTTTCCGGAACACTATGTTCAGAGATATATTATCATTTCACCACATACAATCTATCATAATTTAACTAGTATGCTATTGTGGATAATAAGTGTTACGTTTTCATTATCTGTTGAGTTTATTGGTCTTTAACAGCTCTCACTTTTATCTATTCTAATTCCTTTAGCTTATTTTGCTTGTATATTTTACCTATCAATAACCTTCAAAGTTTAGTCTTTTGTTCTTATGTTCTTTCAGAATGGCATTTTCTTGACTCTCAGTGGTTTTGTCCCATGGCCTGTTTACCTTTAGTTCCTTGATTCTACCTGTCTCATCTTCTTTGTATTTTCTAGAGTAGATCCCATTTCCAGAATGTGTTTCCTGGCAGCCTTTCACTGTGGTGAAGTGGGAACAACGTGATCCCACAGCCCACTTCCTACTCTGTCAGAACCCCCTCCTCAAAGAGCACGCTCAGGACCTAGAGTTCTTCCCCCTGTGGCTGGCCAAGTTACAGTGCCCTCTGGAATCACATTCCCAGCCCTCCCTTGCTGAGAGAGGACATTCCACGTTCTAGAGTCTCTAACATGTGCAGCCCCTGATGATGAGCAAGAATGTCCCCCCTTACCCAGCCTTGTCGGAGCCAAGTGAATAAAGCCCAGGCAGGCCTGGAGAAGCTGCCCGAGGAGCCTCAGTAGTCAATGCTGGCATCGTTTCTCTCTCAGCCCCTGTCTCTGTCACTTTGAAGCTTTCTACTGGTTTCCTTTGAGTCCCCTCAGCTCCCCAGTCAGATCAAGGAAGAGCTGGTTGTTGCTCTCACAGACTTCAGGAACAAGCAGATCTGAGCACCTTGAGGGTCAAACAGACCTGCCTCAACCGCAGCATTAAGGAGGAGATCCACCTCCCAAAAGTGTGGGGAGACGGCTATTGGTGGGATGCTCTATTTGCATCTGTCTCCACTGCTTGTCCACAGAACAGCTCCCTGTATTCTGGGATTAGCATTCCCTGGCTTCTCTGAGCTTCCTGTAGTTCACGACAGGCTGTTTCCCTTGATGGAAGCCTTTCCTCTTCTTCCACGTCTGGCTGACTGCATGTCCTTTGGAGCAAGCCCTCTGGACTGAGGACTCAAATCTCTGATTGATCCACCCACTACTCAGCTCCATGGCCTCAGTGATGTCCATGAGCCTCTTGACACGGGACCCATTCACAAGGGAAGGCACTTCCCCACAGATGCACCTGAAAGCTGTGGACCCTGTGATTCTGAGGAATTCGGCTGACTGATGGAGCAATCCTTCCCAGGCGGGTGGAGGTGAAAGACTCCCCTTGATCCAGACACACGGGTACTCCGTGGGTTTCTTGATGGCGCCAGTTCCTCTGAAGTATGGATTTTACTCTTTGGTGTTGTCTGATTAGATAAACTCTTCAAGATAAAGATCCGGACATATTGGCAAGGGACCTGGCTTTTAGAAAACACATAGTCCTCAAATTTAAAGTTTTAGGCCCTCTTTTCTCTCCAGGTATGTGAAGAAAATACCTTTGGCAAAGGTCTTGGTGGGCTGGCACCTGTATCTGCTTAGCTTCTGGAAGAACTGGCTCATGCCCTGAGAATCTGCTTCTCCCAGATCTGGTCTAGAAGTCTCATTAGATGTACGATCTACATACTGGTCAGGGTGCATTCCATCTACTCGGTATCTCGGTCCCATTGCAATCCAACTTTAACCTTGATTCTCTGCCCCAGGAGGGGGATGGTTATCTGAGAAGACACATCACTAGGCCCAGCCTCGGGCTCATGGGCCTGCCTGGAGCCGTGGGCCGTCCTCTGGGTGGTTTACAGCCACAGTTGGGAGTGACGTTGAGTTCAAGGGTTTGCTAGTTTGTAAGTGAATTTTATTGCTGTAATATTCTCACTCACTTGCCCTCTGATGTGCTTCCTTAGGCAGAAGGGAAGGTCAGGGTGACTCAGTGGTGCAGAAATTATCTTGATTCTTGGGCACCTCCAGGACCCCATGTGGGCTCTGGGTCCAAGGAAAGCAATGACACTGATGTTAGGACCCTGAATACTCAAGTTCCGCCTCTGCCTTTTTGTAAATAGTAAATCCACCTGAGGTTGTGCACATCTCAAAGGGGAAATGTGCCTTTTCCACCCTGTTACACAGCGTGGAGGTGCATTTACAACTTGAATGTGAGAAATTCACCCCCAGCTGGGGACCAAGGCCAAAGGGCCTTCTTACTGTCAGGCTTCTCTGCTGCAGGCCTGATGTGCATGGCAGACTCACACCTCTGACGACGATCTCAGCCAGATGGGACAAGGGCCATTCAGGTGGGAATTCAATTTCTGGACCTTATAGTATAGCCATACCATGAAATGTTATGTGGTTATTTAAAAAGCATGCTTTTGGGGTTATTTTAAGACATGGGAAAATGTTCTTAGTACTTTACAAAGTTGAAGAAAAGGACAGGGCCCTCAGCTGCTTCCTCACTACGACCCCGTTTTGTTGTCTGTATAATAGCCATATCAAAATGCTGATCATAGATATTTTGGGTGACTTCATCATAGGAACTTTCTAATATTTTCAATGTCTACACTGTATGTGAATTATTTTGTAATGAGAAAAGACACATTATTGAATTAATATGTTTTAAAAAAACTATTAAAATTATGAGTTTCATAATTAATAATGAAGCCCCACCCATGGACTCATCGCCCATTCTCAAAAATTACCCCAAATATGGGCTAGTATCCCATATATGAGTATATGAGTATAAAGCAACGGCAGTGCTGGTTGCTGGCGCTGATGTGTGGGGGCTGGGGTGTGGGGCTACGCCTGCTGCCTGGGGAAGGTGAGCCTCACTCCTCCGGGAACAGTAACTTTAACTGGAGCAGAGTTGTTGAGGCAGTGGGAGTGGGAATGAGTGCGCAGAGTGTTCCCCAAGACTGATTGGAGCCAGAACCTACAAAGGGGATTAAAAAAATTAAAAAGTAATCCTGGCAGCCTAATGAAACAGAGACCTTCTCAGCAGTGGAATGGGGGAGCAATGCCCAGCCATGATGTCACCATGGCCGGCCGCAGCTCTTTCCAGACACCTGCCAGACGCTAATTAGTCCAGGCCTCCAGAGCAGGGATCCAGGCGGGAGCAGAGGGAGCAGAGGTCATTTTCCCCAGGACATTTGCAACCTGTCAGAGTTTAATGCCCTGTCCCCACACCCAGTCAGTAGAGTTTTGGTTTCTATATGCAGAAGGGGACAAGAATTGTCATAGCCAGCTGACTCAGCCCTTAAATTCATCATGCCAGTTGTGGTAGAGACCACATTGACTGTTTGATCTTCAAGAATCTCACGATAAGCACTTCCTGCATGGGGTCAGGCTTCGGGGAGGCAGTGGTGGCAAGACAGGGCAGGCTCTGCAGGGGCACTGACCTCCCACTGAGGGACACAAAGTCCCCAAGGACAGTGGGGACTGCTCTTTATTTGCTTATTTCCAGGGGTCCCACCAGCCTTCATGTTGCCCTGTGTAGCCAAAGGGCCATGTCTATGCACAGACACATGTCATCTGCATTTCCCAAGAGTGGAAAAGACCAAAACTGAATTCTGAGTTTCCCAGTTTCCAAATATTCAGCCTGTCTTGATGATGTGAGCAAGCCCTCCTGTGTGGATGGAGTCACAGAGAGCTGGGCCCTGCTCATGGCTTCCCTCTACCTGCTTTTGGGGCCACAGCTAGACATCAGTCACTTCTCAGCAGTGGACCTCACCCCTTCCTAGCTAGGAGCACCAAACTCAACCCAGGACCATTCAGATTCTTTAGGCTACTTTAGAGAATCTGTACAAACCTATGTAGAAAAGGAATTAGGAAACTTTAAAATGAAAACTAGGAGAAGGGACTAGCTCTCCATGATTCCAAAATGTATTTTAGGTTTCCATGGAAAATGGTGCCTGGTAAGAATTCCAGATACAACCTCCTCTCCCTTTACATGAAAAGACCTAGGAAGAAACAGAAATGCTTGGACACTAACAGATTCTTACTGCATGTGTATTGCATACCAAGTATCATGCTGGGTACTTCCAGCAGCTCATCAAGGTTGGCGGAGTAACTGACCCCACTTACAGAGGACACCCACCCGCCCAGGCACGCACAATCCCACAGATTCAGCCAGCAAGGGGCACAATGGGTGTAATGTCCAGCCCTTCCTGGAACCCAGGGCTGTGTTCCTACTGAGGTCACTCATCTGGTCTTCAGGATCCTGGGGGAATTTCCACAACATGAGAACCTAAGGGGCTGAACCAAGAATCACGTGCAGAAGCTGGCAGGGTCCAAGCCTGGAACAGATGGGGAAGGACAACGGCTTGGTGCCTGTGGTCATCTCTCCCCTCACAGGCCCATGTGGTTGGCACTCAGGCCACAGTCTTAGGTTGGAGCTGTGGTTACTTTTTGGAGGTTTCATAGGAAGGCTTTGATAGCTGACCTCAATCATTCTCTCCCAGCCCAAGATGGAGCAAATCCATCAGCCTTGTTCAAAGACCAGTACCTTCCTCTGTCATGGCTCAAAACCCAGGCCATGACCAAACCCTGCCATGCCTGGCAAGGGAACGACTGTTGGCATTGACCAGAGAACTGCTCCCTGTACTGTTTCCCTGACCTCTTTCCTCCACCTGATTTCCCCACAAACCCTCTCCTTCTAGATCTGTTCAGGGGAGCCAGAGAGTAGCAGATGAGAGGCAGTAGCACTGTCTCCAAATTCTTCCCTCACAGTCTGCCCCTGCAATGCCTTCTCTACACAGTAGCTATGGTGAGACTTTTAAAACATACATTCAGCCCTGTACCTCCTCTGCTGGTGCTCTCAAATAGCCCCATGGACTTCTCGTGTTGTAAAAGCCTCTCCTCCCCACCCACTCCACTCCTGACTCTAGAGGCCTTGCTTTTCCTGCAAATACCAGGCGAGCTCTGACCTCAGGGACTTTGTGTGTGCTGAGCCCCCATCCTAGGATGTGCTTTGGCCAAATGTGCTCATGCTCTGCTATGTCCACTGTTGGCTCGGACAAGGATGAGTTCTCTTTGGCTTTTACCAAATGAGGACCTCGATTTCTGAAATACTGGTAATGTAAAAAAGAGTTCTGGCTTGAACTTGAGAAGTTGATTTTGTCTGACCTTATGAAATCTCTTGAGAATACTTAAGGGTGATTCAGCGAAGGGGAAGTGAACTGAGCTTCCCTCTCTTAAGTGATCCACCAAGGAGAGGAAGGGAATCCAGAACTTTCAGGAGCAAAGTCATATGTTAGAAAGGTGTCCATCATATATTCATTCAATAGACACGTACTGAGCACTGAGCTCATGAGTTAGGAGGTGGGGACCCCACCCCGAATCAGAGAGCAGTCCCACTCTCAACGAGCTGATGGCTGGCCTAACTGAGGAGACAAATGTTAAGTGACTATACAAACAATTATAAAATCCTAAGTATCATAAGTGCAGTGAAGGTGACATGGGCAGTTTTAGGTCTGTCTGGGAGGTCAGGAAGGGCTTCCCCAGGAAAGGGACATTCGTTGTAGAATATGAAAGATCAGTTGGAGAGATGCTGAGTAGCATTGAGAGATCCATGGCTTCCACCCTTCGGTGCTCACTAGTATCATTCAGTGAAACAGAAAACACCAGGGGACAGGAAGGCCTGGTGTGGGTAGATGGGGAAAAGAACAAGTTCTGTTTGGGACTTTACTGTGAGATTCATTTGAGCCAGAGAAGAGTGAATATCAAGCATAGAATTGGATATTACTAGATATACCAAGGACAATATGCAGACAAAAGCATGGAAATGTGAGGAGTGGTCTGGCTCAAGGGACATGTTTGCGAGTCACCACCATGCTGTGCGGTAACTGAAGCCCTGGGTGCACACGAGTTCTTCTGAGGACAGAGTGCAGATGGCACAGAGAAGGGGGCCTGGGGGCCACCTTGAGGAGCTCTAACATTCCAACTGTATGTAAAGAAGGATGAGTTTGCCAAGAAAGCAGAGACATTTCCTGATCAGCAGGAGGAAAAGCAGGAGAGAGTGCGTCGAATGAAGTCGAGGGAGGAGTCTTTGGACTATTGGTGTGACATTTTTGTAAGTCTAAAATTATTTCAAAACAAACAGCAAAAATCAGTTTATTAGGGCTTATTAGGATGGAGGCGGGCACAGCTTCTCCATGATAGATAACTGCTCCCCATCAATAGGGACCTTCCTTAGTAGGGATCCTCATCTTCCATATGCTCTTCAAAGAGTCACTTAACTCCTCAAAGATTCCTCCTCCTCATGCCCCTACACTTATCTCTGCATTCAAACCAGTGTCATTCCAGGACATAAACTGCTCCCCATCAATAGGGACCTTCCTTAGTAGGGATCCTCATCTTCCATATGCTCTTCAAAGAGTCACTTAACTCCTCAAAGATTCCTCCTCCTCATGCCCCTACACTTATCTCTGCATTCAAACCAGTGTCATTCCAGGACATAAACTGTGAAAAAGGGGTGGATCATTTATTTTTCAACACTTTATATTTAAGGAAATGCTATTGGGTTTTAAATGTATGCTACATTTTAATATATCCCCACTTATTTATTAAACAAACATATACATACATTTAATTGAGGACACTACTACCAATTTGTACCAGTCAGGATAGGCCAAGTTTGATGGTAACAAACAAGCCCCAAGTCCTGAGGGCTAAAAGGACAAAGGTTTGCTTTCTGCTCATCAGAAAGTGTTGGTGCTCCATCTAGTGTGGGTTGTGGGAGAGCTTGGTTTGTATTTATCACTCTAAGACGGCTCCATCTTGACAATTGTTTCTATGATTGCTGTGATGGGGAAGTCAGGGCTCAGTCAAGCACTGCAGCTGGGTGCTTCAGCCTGGGAGCTACACACATCGTTTCTGCTCACCCTTCATTAGCTGCAGGCATGCACTGGTTGTGCCTGACTTCATGGGAGTGTGGAAGTATCCTTCCTGTGTGCATGAAATAGAAGAAATCCAGAACCAGTCCATGCAATGTAAGGTTCTACCACAAGCAATAAAAGTCAGTAAAATCTCAACACTGTGGCAGAAACAGCTAATTGCTTAGTCAGTGTTCATACTCCTCTACTTCCTAATAGCACTCTTGTATGTCAATACCCACTGAAAAGTATCTAACTCCACAGATACCCTATTAGCTAAGGGGGGACATATGACCCAATTTTGGGTGTTTGGACGGAATCAGAAGTCACCAGGGGTGAGGCTTAAAGCAAAAAAATCTTTTTGCTGATCTGACAATGCTGGCTTGTGCCTTTGGCCTCTGTCCTTCCCCTGCCGTCCATCTTCTTCCTCCCATCTTGGACCCTGGACACGGTGGGAGCACGGCAGCCATCCTGTGATCCCAGCACAGGAGCCTCACCCTGAGGACGGCGGGGCAGGACTACTTATGGGAACTGGTCTTAGAGATGGTGTTGAGCTGCTAGATCAGCTGTGGGCTTCTTCCCCTACATCGCTGCAGACAAATAAGCCAGCACTGTTAGGTGCTCTGTTACTTGCAGACAAACCGAATCTAAATGATGCAAATAAAACATTTCTATGATCACATGCCATAAATAATGATGTATTCATACAGTATAATTCTGGGCATTTTAGAAATATTTACAAAAATTGTCACAATAACATCACCTTTTAGGTAATTAAATGGCAAACTTTCTATAATGAATTTAGAACAATTTTTCTACAGGAAAACGGAGGGAAAATAAAATATTATCTACATGTAAGACCCACTTTAGGGAATAAGTTGTATGCTTTGAACTTCTTGTAAAACTAATCAATCTAACATAATAATTTAAGACATTAAAGTTAGTTATTCAAACATTGATAGTGATAAATATAGCAGTTGTATCCATTCCTCCTCCAGGTAATTAAGACATTCTGGTTTTTTGATGTAAATTATTTTTTAAACATGCAGTTCATTTAGCAATACATGTATTGACAGCTGCACCTTCAAAAAAACTTAAAAAACCAGGGAATGCAACATTAACTTGTTACTAAACTAAAAGAAATTTAGCTGAGATAGTGTTTCGGAAATTGCTAGGGAAATAGCCTGTTCTTTGAAAAGAAAATAAAAGCATTTACTGGGGCATAAAATCAAATTCATTATTTGGCAAATTTCTTGCTAAAATACCATGTCCACATGCATCTCTATCCCAGCAATTCTGTTTTGTTGTGAATTATGTAGAACTTATTTTAATGTGTTTGCTTTACTTAAAAAAAGGAATGAATTATAGTAATCTTTTCATCATGCTTGCCTCACTGGAGTGGAGCTCTTAGGAGAGCTGTTCCAGGTGTAAGAGCCCCATCGCAATCCTTCCGCCTTTCTGAAACGCCCATACAGGATCTTGAGGGCCTCTGGCCAGCGTTATTTTTTTTAATCTCCCCCATTCCTTTAAACTTTATTTATATGAATAAAAGAACCTGAGACAATTTAGTTCAATTTTAATATTTTCCAAGCATTATTTTGACCAGGTAGCCAGGTTTAAGTAATGAACATTGACAGTGTCCATTATATAACTACACTTGAAGTTATTAAGGACTTAACCATTTTCTAATATTAGCCTATTTTCTACACTGTTTTTCACATATATGCCCATTAAAAAATGGAATGTCTGTTACATTTATTGGTTTGTGAGTGTTTCTAGAAAACTGCAGTATGTGTGAAGGCCAATTTCCATGCTGGCATTGCATACATTCAAATATTAACGCACAGAGGCACAGAATTAGAGAAACAAGAGAGCATATTCAAACACTAGCATGCCCCATTCCCCTTTTTATTGCTTGTTTGCTTAGTACTTCTTAAAACAAAAAGAAAGAATTGAATTCAACCTTCAGCTACCAAAGAAAGAGTAACAGCAGGGCACATACTCAGGGCTCGAATGAAATTGTAAGCACAGTAGACATTGGTATAACCTTATTATCCAAAACTCTTCTCAACCAGGGGCTTCCTTGGTAACAATATGATTTATATTGAAATATACACAATAAATAACAATGTGTTCTTTGGGAATTTAAGAACTCAGACTATCCAAATTTGAATTCAGGTCTGTAGGAAGTGAGAAGCCTGTACTAAGCAACTGTGCTACGTTTCTGCTGCAGTTAGGTTATTTTGGACAATTATACCTAAACCATCCTTGGTTTCATCCAGCAAAATGTATAGAGTACAAACAGGAAAGCATGCCAGCCAGTTAGGGGTTTAATAACGTGTGGTTTTATTCTCTTGCTCTGAAAACTTGTATCAAAAAATTTTAAATTAAGGAAAATAACTCAAGATTTATAGGCCTCGTGTGCTTTAAAAAAGAAAAAAAGGTACCCACTAATTTGCTCAGATATAGCAGGCTTTATGGTTCCATATTTTGATTTTGAAAAGCTTTTTAAGAATGGTTTCTAACGCAGAGAGGGAAAACATCCACTATCCCTTTTCAGAATTTAAATGGAAGGCAGAAACATTCCTTTACACCCAAACTTATGGCAGCAGTTCAACGATTTGACCAAGGTAAATGTAGTATGGAGATGTTCTAAACAACAGACAGACCAGCAAGTCTAACACACTAGAAATCATATGATCTACATTTTAATAATGAAAATGCAACAAAACCAATTAGAAAAACCTCTTTGAGATTTTTTTCATTTGAAGGTAAGTCTTAATGCTGTTAAAATTCACAAATGCTAAATTTAAATACCCAATCCCTATTTTATCTAAAACACATCCATTGCAAACGACACAAATTATCTATTCTCTCCAACATGTCAGCGCCCATTCATACCATGGGTTTGGAAAATGGGCGAGAATAGATTCCCCTTAAACTGCAAGTCAGCAGTTGTCCTTTTACAGTTAACTTTAGCAAAATTCATACAAAATAGTGATTAACAATGATCTTTGTTGCTTGTTAACTCACAAGGAAACACCTTCAAAACTGCAATTTGTTAAAGTTTCTGTATTAAAATGTAGAAAAACTGAACTAAACAAGCAACGAAAAGTTAAAAATTCCTTAATTTTTTATTTCTGGTACCACTACCACAATTTACAGGGCAATATACCTGATGTAATGAAAAGAAAAAGAAAAAGACAAAGCCACAACAGAAAGACCTCTGGAATGTACATCTAATTGACACTACATTGCATTAATCAATAGCTGCACTTTGTGCAAACTGTGGCTATGACAGTCCTGAACAAGAAGGGTTTCCTGTTTAAGCTGCAGTAACTTTTCTGACTATGGATCATTGTTCCTTCTATGGCAGATTTCTACAATTCCTCTAATGCATTTTGGGCAACTGTCTCAAAGTAACCTGCAGCTTTCCTGACAACTCCTCGCTCTCTCTCCTTCTAAGAGTTGTAGCCCTTTTCTGGTGTTTTAAGAACCTCCTGCTACCATATCCACCACTTCCACCACCAGATCCATAACCACCACCATAGGGACTGCCTGAGCTTCTTTTACGAAAACTACCCCTGTTCATGGGTCCATAATTTGATTGCTGTTGTCCACTATAATTTCCAAAATCATTATAGTTCCCACCACCACCATAGCTCCCACCGCCAACATTTCCTACTTCATGGTAACCATCATATCCTCCACCACCTTGGTTTCCATATCCTGGTCCACTACCACCATAGGCCCCTCTACTACTATAAACAGGACCACTGCCATAGTTGCCACCATTACCTCTAAATCCGTTATATCCACATCACCTCCTCCATAACTACCTCTGCTGCCACCACCTCCACCACCACAGCCTCCTCTTCCACCAAAGTTTCCACCACGGCCCAAATTACCTCCACCACTTCCAAAGTTTCCTCCGTGACCCATAAAATTGCCAGATCCACCTCCACGACCCCGCTGTGATCCAGCAGACTGCATCTCTTGTTTAGAAAGGGCCTTTTTCACTTCACAGTTACGCCCATTAATAGTGTGGTATTTCTGAACAACAATTTTATCAGCTGTATCATGATCATTAAAAGTTACAAAAGCAAATCCTCTCTTTTTTCCACTCTGTCTTCTATAACTTCTATGGTTTCAATCTTGCCATACTTTTCAAAGTAGTATGTCAAATTATATTCTTCTGTATTTTCTTTAATACCAGCAACAAAAACATTCTTCATTGTTAGATGGGCACCAGGCTTTACAGAATCCTCTCTAGAAACAGCTCTCTTTGGTTCCACTACAGGCCCATCAACCTTGTGTGGTCGAGCACACATTGCTGCATCCACCTCTTTAACACAAGAATAAGTCACAAAACCAAATCCCCTGGAACGTTTTGTTTGGGAGTCTCTCATTACCACACAATCTGTGAGTGTGCCCATTTCTCAAAATGTTCACTTAAACTATCATCTGTAGTTTCAAAGCTCAGACCACCAATAAACAGTTTTCTCAACTGCTCTGGTTCCTTTGGATCATGGCCCTCCTCCCCCGGCCGCGAGTCGGGCTGGGGGCGACCGGGTGGCGGTTTGACCTCCATTTTGAGACAGGACTCACCTCTTCCAACTCGAGTTCAATATGGGACCCAGAGGAAGGTGACCAGCATTTTCATTTAGACAACTCTGCCTGGATCAGCACACTTTCCCTCTGCAGTTCAGGACTTACTCTGAACTTACTTGATAACTTGTTCTGACTTCAGGAAAAACCACATTATCTTGCAGTATCTCAATCGAGCCACTGACATGGGCCTGAAAATGGCTTTTTAAATGGTGAGATGAGGCCGGTATGTACTTTTGGATCAAAAGTGAAGTAAGGAGGAGCCAGGGAAGATGAGAGTTGCTGGTAATTTTGGTGCTCTAGATGCCCTAGACCTGGGAATGGGAGAAGGGTCAGGGATGCTGGCTGGAAAACATTTTTTCCTGAGCTGTGGACATTTCAATTTTTCTCACTCCACATTTCTACCACATTTGGTTATTCTTTGAACATGTTTTGCATATTTTACTTGCATGCAAATATTCTCCCCAAATCCACTATTTCAGTGCTAAGCAGCCCAGCTCCAGTCCTGTCTTCTCTGGGAGCTTTCCAGATCTCGCCATCTTCCTCTGAGATACCATAGCTTTCTGTCTGTGTTTGACTGTGCCATGTCTTGAGCCTGCCCTCTCACTGTTCTGCCAGCTCTTAGAAGGCTGGCATCATTCTTATTCTTCTCTGACTGTCCCAGGTGTTTGGCATGCAGTGGATGAATCTAAAAGGAGCTTCATGTGTGCTTGAACAGAATGAAAGGACAGCTGTGATTTTCTCCTCTGTGCAGCTGATGCCTTCTCTGTCCCGTCCAGAAGCAGGATTACATTGAGATCCCTGGAGTTGTTTGTGGCCCTTGTAAAATTAAATGCCAAGAGAATCTTGGTTAACAGAAGAAATGGAGAAGGATCAACTTCTAGTTTTCTATGCCAGAGGTCAGGGCATTGCTTCTTCTCTGTGAATTGCTCTGACTTGCTGAATTGAAACTTTCTTTACTTTTGGGCAGATAAGAGTAATTTGGGGGCAGATAAGAGCTTCTGGGAAGTTGTCATTGCAATTGGCTTGGCAGTGATGCTGCTACAAAATGATTATCCAGGACTTGTTTTTTTCCTAGTTTGAATTATTTTAAAAAACCTAAGAATTACTTGATTTAAAAATAATAGGTCAAGACCTTCTGGCACTACTGAAACTTCTGAGTGGCCCTCAGATGGTCGCTTGAGAATCTATTCAGACAATCCAGCAGTTGGCAGATGTAACACTCATCATGCCTCTGCACTCTTTTGTCATTAGTTGATTACACAACAAGTATCAGCGGGCTGGGCACGGTGGCTCATGCCTGTAATCCTGGCACTTTGGAAGTCTGAGGTGGGCGGATCACAAGGTCAGGAGATTGAGACCATCCTGGCTAACACGGTGAAACCCCGTCTCTACTGAAAATAAAAAAAATTAGCCGGGCGTGGTGGCGGGCGCCTGTAGTCCCAGCTACTTGGGAGGCTGAGGCAGGCGAGCGGCATGAACCCAGGAAGCAGAACTTGTAATGAGTCAAGATCGTGCCACTGCACTCCAGCCTGAGCGACAGAGCGAGACTCCTTCTCAAAAAACAAACAAACAAACAAACAAAAAACAAATAGCAAACATGAAGTTGTGTGCCCGAGTGAAGCCCTAGCAAAGGAATCAAAGAGCAAACTTTTACATGTAGGTCAGCAACTGTTGGTGTGCTCCATGGGGAATTTACCCTCAGGGCACACTTAGGCCCCCACTGCGCCACCATCACTGCTGACCTCCCTGCCCAGGGGAAGGACTCCGTGTTCCTCTCCCAGGCGGATTCTCCCTCCTCATGCCACTTGTCCTCCCCACCTCCCATTTACTTATGTGCATCAACACAAAGCTGTCCATGGACTCTCTCCTTTGTTCTGGAGTTATCATTCTGGGAATAAAAAGGAGAGTGGATGGACCATGAACAGTGTGTGGGATGGAAAGTGCCAGAGAATTCAGGTGTCTGTGAGGCTGGAGGAAGCCTCCTCTTTGGGGGTGAGGACACTGGCTCAGTCTGTGCTGCATCCAGCCTCAGGGCCAGCTGGGAGCAGGTGTCATTTCCTCTTCATCCCACTCTAAATAGGCAGGTGTGAACGCTGGTACAACAGGCTTTCTCAGGCTATTTTCGATTGTGTGCAGCTGGTGTTTGAAAGAGCATTGCATTTAGGAATAGGGGTACTTTATGCTCTGGGGGTGAGGAAGGATGGAATGAGAAGACTCTGGTTCTGACCCATCCCAAACCACTGTGCAACACCCTGTCTCCGAGGTAGCCCAGAGTGGAAAGTGCCTGGGGTCCTGCATACCCACTGCTGCTAGTGGCTTATTAGCCATGAACATATTGCCGTCTGATTTCTGAGATAGCACTTGTCACATCCAGAGGAAGAAATAACTATCAGATGTGAGAGATATTGCTGGTGGCAGAGGGTAGGGAGGGGAATGGTGGGAATCCCGAGGGTTAGTGTGGCCCAGGCCCAGGTGCACAGGCACTGAAATTCTCTAGGATAGAGGATGTAGCGATGCTAAAGGCAGCCATCACTGCCTTAATTTTACAATGATTTTATGTATGTTTGCACCTGTACTCTGAGGAGTTTCGAGGCTGGACGTGGTGGGATGTACCTGTCTTCAAGGACCTGCCCTTCCACCAGGGGAGCCAAGATGAGCACTTACACTAAATTTGTATTTGCCACAGTGAACAGCTCCTATGCTCACAGATGGCACTGACTGTGATTTACCACTGGGGATGGTCCATCCTGAAGAAGGCCTTTCCTCTCCTTTGCAAAAGGATGTAAGAAGCATAGAGGATGTAAGAAGCATGATCCTCCCCAGCCCATGGTTTCCTTGAGCCCCATGGCTGCTGTTGCCGGGGCAGCAGGAATAGAGCTCCCAGGAGCTCTCACACCTGGCAAGAGTCAGGCCCCCAACCCACAAAGCACAGCCCTGGGAGCGCGCTTGCAATTCTAGTCTTTTTCTGAGCATTCTTTCTCTAGATTAGAGAAAAATCCTTTTAAAGTAAATCAATGGTTGGATGACCTCTGTGAAACCTCTAAAACGATTTCTCACACACATTAGGCTCAGCTTCTTATATCAGGCAGACAGGAACTGTATTTTAAATCTTTAATAGCATCTAGTATCATATTCAGCACAATAATTCTGATGAATACATTTCTTTACCTTTCTTGGTGAAAATCATTCACCCTGAGGGCATCTGTTTAGGTCTTGAAAAACGCATTGGATATTTTCTTTATATACTGTTTGCTACACACACCCACACCCACACACACACACACATGTTATGAAATCCAATATAACGTGAACATCCGTGAACTTACCACTAAGTTGAGAAGCTGTCTTTGTGTTCTTCCAAGATTCCATTCCTCCCTTCCATGAAACTCTGAATTTTGTGTATATTGTGGCCATAATTGTCCAGATGTGTATGTATCTCCAGTTGTATTGTTTAGATTCTACAGTTGCTGGCTTTGTTTAGGAGTGTGTAACACAGTGGTTACAAATAATGGTTTTGGAATCAAACTGATTGTGTTGAAATCTCAGATGAAGTATTTACTAGTTGTGCAACCTTTAATGCATTACTTACCTGCTCTGAACATCAGTTTTTTTCACTCTCAAATGGTGGTAATCCTGCCCAACTCATCCCTCTCCTGGAGTTGTCCAAGGGATTGAATGGAATGAGACCTTGTCCATTTCTTCTTGGCCCACGATCGACCCTCAACTAAGGTTGAGGGCAACCTTCTGCCCCAGACATCCCTGGGAACTCCTGTCAAACACACTCACCCTTCACCACTGGCACGTACTCCAAGTCACCAGGCCTTAAAACAGCAGCAAACGAGGAATGCATAGGATGAGCAAGTGTGCCAGACTATTAAGTCTTTCCTGTGTCCACACAGGAAGACGAATGCGCGGGGCAGAGGACAGCAGATGCCATTACCGGATCATTACTTAGCATGTTGCTTGGTCTTGGCAGGAAATGGTTCATCATTTTCAGATGAGTAGAGAGCTGTAGAACTTTGTAACTGTCCTCCCTCGTTCTGCACCCATGTGGCAGATGCAATGGTCCTTGCCAGAGCTTTCCCTCCCATGGTGCCTTATCAAGATAAGTGACTGGGGATGTGGGATACCACATGATCCACTGAATGCAAGAGCCCTGAACTGAGAAGGGGGCTGGGGTCAAAGGCTTCCAGGGCTGGAGAGTGAGGCCGGAAACCCCAAAAGATAAATGAGGACTTCTGGAACAAGATGAGAAGATGAATTAAACTGTTTGCTTCGAGCATGCACATAAATGTTCCAGAAAAATTCACTTTGGCTGCCAAAGTAGCCCTTTTGGAATTTATGAAGACCCTTGCCAGGGCCCTCACTCTGGGGCTTAGTGCTCAGGTCTTGCATCTGTCTTTTTTTTTTGAGACGGAGTTTCGCTCTTGTCACCCAGGCTGGAGTGCAATGGCGTGATCTCGGCTCACTGCAACCTCCGCCTCCTGGGTTCAAGCAATTCTCTCGCCTCAGCCTCCCGAGTAGCTGGGACTACAGGTACCTGCCACCATGCCTTGCTAATGTTTGTATTTTCAGTAGAGACAGGGTCACCATGTTGATCAGACTGGTCTTGAACGCCTGACTTCAGGTGATCCACCCACCTCGGCTTCCCAAAGTTTTGGGATTACAGGTGGGAGCCACTGTCCCTGGCTGCATGTGCTGTTTTACAGCAATCCAGTGAGGCAAGATCACCAAGCTCACAAACGAGGAACCTGAGATTCAGGAAGCAAAAGTTATTGCCCAAATTAAAATACATAGTAAGAAGCTGGTTTGATTCCAAACCAACACCTGTTTAACTTCAAAGCTCAGGTCGGCTCTATTTCACCATCCTGTGTCCCTCAACAAGGTGACAGGTCAGCAGGACAGCCACTGGCCAGCAGTGTCTCAATCACTGATTGTCCACTGTGCTTAAGCATCCACAGGGCCCTTGGTGCTGAATAGATGGTGGATTTTTGGCCTTTTTGTCTGTCCTGAATCTTTAGAAGCCTGTTGTCTATGGTGATAGTGATTTCAGGTTGGCTAAGTTTGACAAGCAGTGAGCAACAATACATCTGTTGTTAGAGGTGTTTGTTATTCCACATGCCAGGAAGACAGAGAGAACGTCTCAACCAAATTGTCAAGGCAAGAGTCTTTCAGGAAAAGGATGTGGTTAAGAATTCTAAAAGGGGTGAGGGTTGGTTTAACAAGAAGGAGCAGGGAAAGGTGTCTACCTTGAATCTCCAATCTAAAAGATTGGTATAGGCATAAGATGTCAAGAAAATTAGCAGAAAACATCGTGTTGAGCCCTCAAGATTTGCTTGGAGCAGAGGAGACCACACTCCTGCAGCTGGGTGGTCAGGTAACTGGGTTTCTGACCTTACAGGAGCAGCCATGCGACTACACACCTGGCTGGGACTTGAGGCTGGGGGTTGGGGAGGCATGGTGACCCAGCGATCTGCTACAGTTCAGCTACTGTTTCCCCAACAGGAACCCTAGGGTTGGAGGGAGGGGCTGTTGGTTTCATCAGTCCATTGTGCTTGGGGTGAGGAAAATATTTAGGATATATTTTAAGTAATCTTAAATAAAAAACTAAAATTATTGTCACAAACTGTGCGATTCTTATTTTCGGATAGAATTAAGAACTATTTAGTCGGGCGCAGTGGCTCACACCTGTAATCCCAGCACTTTGGGAGGCCGAGGCAGGCGGATTACTTGAGCTCAAGAGTTTGAGACCAGCCTGGCCAACATGGTGAAACCCCGTATCTACTAAAAATACAAAAATTACCTGGGTGTGGTGGCATGCGCCTATAATCCCAGCTTCTCGGGAGGCTGAGGCGAGAGACGAGAATCGCTTGAACCTGGGAGGCGGAGGTTGCTGTCAGCCGAGATTGCGCCACTACACTCCAGCCTAGGCGACAGAGTGAGACTCAGTCTCAAAAACAAAAAAAGCAAAAAACAAAAAACCCCCTAATTTATTAGTATCTGTGGAGAGCAGATATAAGCACTTGTCCACAATTTTTTGTTGTTTCACTTATATCCTCCCATCCATGCTTTAGTTTTCCCTTCCTCCCACTGAATTAGTTAAAAGACAATCCAGATTTTTATACCATTTCGGTCATAAATGTTTAACTATGCGTCTCTAACCGAAAGAGACTATTTAAAAAAATAAAATTTTTGCCATTATCGAACTAGAAATATGAAAATAATTCCTAAATATCATCTAATATTCAGTCAATGCTTAAATTTTCCTGATTCTTTTCAGGTGATTAAAAAAGGAAATAAACAAGTATACACCTTATATTTGATATGTATGTAAGTATCTGTCTATCTCAACCAACCATTCTCCCTTCTTCTTTTTTCTCCTTGTTATTTATTTGTTGAAGACACTGAATCATTTGCCCTGCAGAATTTTCCACAATGTGGATTTGCCTGACTACACTCTGTGGTGTTGTTCTTCTACCTTGTTCTGGGTAAGTTAATAATTAGATCTAGAGGCTTGATCAGATTTGGAAGTTTTTGCAAAACTATTTCCCACTTATTGCCATGTTCTTCCTGCTGCAGCTCACAGGGGCACTGGGAGGCCGAGGTCTCTCCTTTGGGATATGTAGATTCATCAGTGGGATCAGGTGATGTCAGCCTCCTCCATCCTGAAAGAAATTTCTCACCAGCTGTCCTCTAAGGATTTGGCAGCTAATCATGGTCATTGCCAGATTCATTATTTTATTAGGGTTATGAAATGCTGATATCCTCACACAATAATTGTTTCTGCATTTGTTAGCTGAAATATTTCTATGAATAAGAACTTTTGGTCATCAACTAATTCGTTTCCCCTGAAAATAGTTTGTACAAGAAAGTCCAGATAAATGCTCTATTCTTTCCATTTATATATCAGTTTTCAGAATAACAATTTGTTGTTCTAGCAATCTCCATTGTGACCAATGCTATTATTATGAACTCATTGATTTTTAACTTCTTTGATATAGTTTGACTGGCTGCAATCATTGTTCTTTTTGATGCTTAAATTGTGCCATCCTCGGTCAGTGAGAATCCTTTTGGACTGGTCTCTCTGTCTTTTTGACATTTCTCTGATAGTCTTCGTTAGCTTTCTTGCATCTCATACAATTTCCGATGAGATCTGGAATCAGATGTTTTTTTCCCCAGTGGATTCCTAGGACAACTCTTTATAAACTAAAGTCTGGATACTACTTGGTTTTCATTGCTTCTAGGTATTTTTTTTTTTTTTTTGACAGCGTTTCACTTCTATCACCCAGGCTGGAGTGCAGTGGCTCTATTGGGCTCACTGCAACCCCCTCTCCCACCTTCCTGCTCAAGTGATCCTCTGGCCTCAGCATCCCTCCCCCTCAATAGCTGGGGACTACAGATGCATGCCACCATTCCTGGCTAATTTTTGTTTTTTTTTTTTTTTTTTTTTTTTTTTTGTAGAGATAGGGTTTTACCATGTTGCCCAGGCTGGTCTTGAGCTCCTGAGTTCAATCAATCTGCTCACCTTGGCCTCCCAAAGTGATGGGATTACAGGCGTGAGCCACCACATCCAGCCTTTTATTTGTATTTCTAAGTCACATTTAAGATTACAGGGATCTTAACTTCTTTGATTTAATGTTAATTTTCTTTACTTTTACACTAAAAGTTCTTGATTTCTAATAACATTGTGGTGATGTGTGTGTGTAGTTTCAAATAACAATGTCAACAGCACCACTTATTATTGATAAAAAATAAGGCTGCAGAATACTGTTTGAAATTTCTCTGTATTCGTTTTGTCCTTAAGATGTATTCCTGTAGGGCGAATCGCCACACTGTTTTCCACAATGGTTGGACTAGTTTACAGTCCCACCAACAGTGCAAAAGTGTTCCTATTTCTCCACATCCTCTCCAGCACCTGTTGTTTCCTGACTTTTGAATGATTGCCATTCTAAGTGGTGTGAGACGGTATCTCACTGTGGTTTTGATTTGCATTTCTCTGATGGCCAGTGATGATGAGCATTTTTTCATGTGTCTGTTGGCTGTATGAATGTCTTCTTTTGAGAAGTGTCTGTTCATATCCTTAGAACTAGAAATACCATTTGACCTAGCCATCCCATTACTGGGGATATACCCAAAGGATTATAAGTCATGCTGCTATAAAGACGCATGCACATATATGTTTATTGTGGCACTATTCACAATAGTGAAGACTTGGAATCAACCCAAATGTCCATCAGTGACAGACTGGATTAAGAAAATGTGGCACATATACACCATGGAATACTGTGCAGCCATAAAAAGGATGGGTTCGTGTCCTTTGTAGGGACATGGATGCAGCTGGAAACCATCATTCTCAGCAAACTATCGCAAGAACAGAAAACCAAACACCGCATGTTCTCACTCATAGGTGGGAATTGAACAATGAGATCACTTGGACACAGGAAGGGGAGCATCACACACTGGGTCCTATTGTGGGGAGGGGGTAGGGGGGAAGGATAGCATTAGGAGATATACCTAATGTAAATGACGAGTTAATGGGTGTGGCACACCAACATGGCACATGTATACATATGTAACAAACCTGCACGTTGTGCACATGCACCCTAGAACTTAAAGTATAATTAAAAAAAAAAAGATGTATTCCTGTAGGGATGAACAGTTCCATATCTGTGTCTTAAACTTACTTAAAGTATTTTTTCTCTTTACTTCCCTCTTATTCTGTCCAATGTCATTAAACACCAACCTAATATATAGTTGGGTTCATTTATTTTGTTTTGATTGGTAATCATTTTTTCCCATTTTGGTTGAATTTTGTTTTGTAACAATGTAACACATCCACAAGGTTCCAAAGGTAGAACTCTAAAGCAGGTGCCCTCTGAGCAATCGAGCTCTGTTCCTGTCTCCTGCTTCCTATTTTCTCCTTCTCTCACAGGTAACTATTTTTAAAAACTTGAGTTTTGTTTTCTTCAATTCATTTTAAAAACAAAACAAGCACTCACATATTTATACTGACTTCTGTCTTAGACAAAAGCTATCACGCTGCATTTGCTATTCGGTGCCTTGTCTTTTGTTTTTAATATATGCGGACCTTTCTTCTTTTCACAGCAGCACAGTCCTCGATTGTGTGGGTGTATCACAGTTTATTCACATTGTCCCCTGTGATGGACACTGGGTCCCCCTTGATGGACACTGGGGTTATTTCCATCTTTTTCTATTACAAAGAGTGTTGTAGTAGGCAGCTCTGTGCCTGTGTTGTTTGCATTTTTTGGTAACAAGTCGAATGAGCTTAGAAATCATCTTAGTTATAATCTTTCAGGAGTTAGGTAAGTAGAATTATTCACTTAACATATAGGTATTTGTTGATGTTTATTATGTGACAAAATCTGTGCTAGTTTTGATGAAAGAGGGCTGGACAGAGTGATGAACAATACAGGCATGGCCCTTCCCTTGTGGGGCTTACAACATAGTAGGGAAAGTATGTGAGTAATGGTAGAAATAAATGTTTAATTAAATGTGTGATGAATGACATGGGGGGAATGAAAAGAGTGAGCTAAGAGGGCTGAGATGGTGGTGAGTGGCCAGAGAAAGGCTCCAGAAGGAATGGCCATTAGGTGGGCATCTGGAGGAAGAAGAACAGACCAGGCAGAGATGCAAAGCAACGTCTGCCAGGCCAAGCTAGCATGATGGAAAAAGTTCACAGGCAGGAGGAGAAGGCTGATGTTTCAAGCAGGAAAAGGGCAGTTGGTCTACATCATGGGCAAGGAGGAGGGTGGCAAGGGATATGGTGCAAGGGTGTGCAGGGCAGGTGGCGAGGATCTGGGGATACTGGGAATCCATCCTAAGTTGCAAGAAGCCACTGGAGAGTTTACACTAGTGGTGTGATCCAGTTCATTCTGTAAAATGCCGTTCCAACTTCCATGTCCAGAGGGACTGGGGAGGGGTGGGAGCAGAGGCACAAAGACCAGGAGGGGATGATTGTGGGAGTCCAGGAAACTGATGACGACAGCTTGGCTTAGGGTAGTGGGGTTGGGATGGAGAAGAGGGAATGGGTTGAGCTCTTTTAGAGGAAGTGTAGATCAGAATTATTGGATGGAAGTATTGGGCTGAATGAGAGGGAAGGAGGTGTCCACAATAACTCCTTGGTCTTGAGCATAGGAACTGGCTTATTGAGCTGGATGACTTTGAAAGAGGACTGGGTTGGGGTGGGGTGGGAGAGGCCATACATTTGGGACATTTTAATTTGACATCTGTGAGAAATCCAAATGGAGACACAGGGAAAGTCTCTGAGTACATCTGTTGGGACCTCTGAAGGTGTCATCTGGAGGTTGCACGCACTGGAGATGGGACGAGACTGCCCAGGGGAAGGGCAGTGAGTGCGAAAAGAGGCTCCAGGGCTTGATCCAAGAAATTCCAGCATTGAGGAGCTTGGAGAAAATGAGGCGCTGGTCGAGAAGTTTGGATTATTTTTAACAACAGTGGGAGTGAAAATTATTTTTTCTTAATAACTTACATTTACAACGTTATAGAACAACAGCGATTCTGGAGATACGTAGTCTGACTCTCCCATTTAATTGAAAAGGAGTTGGAGAATTCTGAAGTTACTGTCTGTTGCTTGCTAGCCAGCACAGCCTGCCCTGTACAGCTAGTTTGACTCCAGGAAGAACACTGACCTCAATTAGTTTGCAAATGCAGAAAAAAGAAAAAGAAAAGAAAAATTAAAACCACTAAGTGGCTCCCCTGGAGCATCATCATACCCTTCTCCTGGGGTACAGTTCTCTGGGTATCCTTGTAGGGGTTCACTGGCCTGGAACTGGCAGCTGGGCATGGCCATCATTCATGCCATTTGTTATGTTTTCTTCTTTTCCTTCCCTCTCGGTGCATGGCAGGACTGCCCTTCTCAGTCCCCTCATGGTTGGGTATAGCCATGTGACTATTTCTGGAGAATAAGTTATGGGTTGAAATGATGCTTCACCTCCAGACCAGAACTTTTAACTGCCAGGGTGGGATTCTCTACAGTGTTTTGCCTTCTGGCACGGTGACTGAAATCTTGTAGATATTGACAGCCCCATCAGGTTGGATTCAGTGAGGAGCAGAGCCCCTCTTAGAGCTGGAAATGAACATGCAGCATGAACAAGATAGAAATCTTTGTTGTCTTAAGCCACTGACGTTTAGAGGGTGTTTGTTACTACAGCATAACTTAGTCTATGCTGACTGACACCCTGGATGTTCTACTGTCTGCTTTTCAGGGGCTAAATGGACAGTCTGTGTATTTAGTTCTTTAAGGACAAATAGATACTCTAATTTTCCCTGATTCCAGACTTTGTATAGTTTGCCAAATTAGGTTTTAATGTTGGAGATGCTGACACCCAAAGTCTTAACCGGAGGAGCTGAGGTTGCTTCTTCCAGTCTTTTATTCTCAAATGAATTTCATGCACTGAGGAGGGAGTATTGGGATACATCATGGTGGGCATTTCTGCCAGTAACATGGAGACCAGGAGACAGGCCTTCCTGAAGGAGGTGGTCTGAGGGAGATGGTTCAAGGAGTAAGCAAACAAACAAGGAAGCAAACAACAACAAGCATTTGCCATCAGGAATGGATGGGGAGAGAGGAGGTGATCAGGCTCCAAGGGGGCGTTCCCAAAATGATGGTGAATTTTCCATGAGGTCCAGTTAACTGTTTCTTGTTACTTCATGTCTTTTTCCCCAAAAGGAACTAGAAAAACAGTAATTTCCTCCTCATCCAGTAAGAGAAAGAACAGATCTAACAAAAGTGAAAGGAAGCAACTCGTCTCAAATTGGAGAAACATAAGAAGAGGACTGCAGGGGCTTTCTCATACAGAGGGGCACCCGGAACTTCACCACCGGGACTGTGAGGAATCAGGAGTTCAGATAGCCTGCCCATGTGTGGCCTCTGCAATTTCTAAGAGAAGACCCAGAAGTAAATTGTGTAATTTGCCAAAATAGGTTTTAATAGATTTTAATGTTGGAGAGGAATGTTTATACCGAAAGTCTTAACCAGAGGAGCTGAGGTGGCTTGAAAGATGCCCTTCTCCCACAGGCCCCTCTCCCCAATCCCTTCTTAGCCCTGTCAGGAGCTTTAAGTATGTCTGCCAGCCACTTACTGCCAGTCCGCAAATCCTTTGCTGTTTCTACAGGGAGCTCAGCAGCTAAGCACACTTAATGGATTCAGTTTTGGAGTGGCCAGGATTTTGCTGTGTGGCCAGATATCTATAAAGAAATGCATCTCCAAGAGAGTGGCAGATGTTCCATCTTTGTTATATATGAGTTTGTGAGAATAAAGCTTTAATGAGGGTAATTCTTAACTGCTTGGATTCTGGGAGGCAGCTTGGCTTTTTCACACAAGCTGTTGAAATATTTCTCAAATGTTGAGATATCACACATCTTTCCTGCCGTGGTGGCTGGGTCTTCTTTATGCCCACAGGGAGGAATCCCAGGGAGGGAGAGCTGGGTGAGGGCTCCCCAAAACGTTGCTACTCTGCTAGAGGTATAACCACAGACAATCGATGGGCAGAGTTCACCGTCATCACCTGACCTCTTCCTGTAGTTTCCAGGACACACTTTCTGGTTCCTTCCTCTTAGCCATTGGTGGGGCTTACCTTATAAAATGGCCAATAACGGAAAATGCATATAATCTTTGGGGTAAGACAGGCATGGGTCTCAGTTCTCCACTCAATTTTCCCTGTCCTGCATACTCAACAGGTTGTGAGGCCAACAGAGACACTGGAGGTGGGAACACTGTGTATGGTGAGAAGCCATGTTCCTGTGTCGTTAACTGCTGCTGGTGGTGGCTGCGGTTTAAGTAGGAGAGCTGAAAGGCAGAACACCTAAGAGAGTGGAAAGAGCCATACCCAAACCTCACAGTTACATAATACATAATACAGTTACATAATACAGTTATATAATACATATACAGTTATATAATACATATACAGTTATATAATACATAATACAGTTACATAATACAGTTATATAATAGGTGCAGAGGAGAGCTGTGCCATTCCCCTTCCTGCTCCCTCTGCCTCCCGTAGTCCTACTTTTGTTAATCCATCTTGAGACACTAACCCCCAGCCCATGATACAGTGGGGCAAAAGGCGGCATGAAGGCTGTGCTGTGTCTCAGATTTCAGAGCCTCTTCAAAATGGGTTGATGAGTGATAATCAGGATTGAATTCCGTGGTTGTCAGTTATAAGCTGTGTGGCCTCTGCTAAGTGACTAAACCTTTTTGAGCTGTTTTCCCCTCTATCATATAAGATGGGGTTGATAATCACAGCACTTTTCTCTATAGAGTGGCAATAATAGTTAAATGGAATAATGCATACAGGGTCCCTAGCCTGCTGCTTTGCATATAGCAATATATGCTTATTATTTTTGTTTTGAAAAAGAGAAAGTGAGAGAAGAAAAGATGGGTGTCTTAGTCCATTCTGGCTGCTATGACAAAATACCACAGACTGGTTAGCTTATAAACAGATGACATTTATTTCTTACAGTTGTGGAGACCGAGAAGTCTGATGTGATATTTGGTAAGGGCTCATTCCCTGGGCATAGGAGGTGCCTTCTGGCTGTGCCCTCACATGGAACAAGGGGCCGGCAGCTCTCAGGGGTTCCCAGTCAGGACCCACACTCAGGACCTAGTCACCTCCCAAAGGCCCCACTCCTAACACCGTCACATTAGCTTCCAGCATGTGAATTTTTGGAGAGCACAAACATTCAGACCACAGCGGTGGGAGTGGCACATGATGTGATGGGTAGATTTTGTTCCTCATGAACCTTAAAAAGGTCCACAGAATGCATCTGACTCTCTAATCACAGAAACTGGTGATCCAAGGGCGACATCACTGTCTTTAGGATCTGTGACCCAGCTCCACCTAAGTAGTGACTGCTTTGAAGAGGAACTTGCGCTAAGAGCTGTATTTATCAGTCCTTCAGACAGTCCTTGCACGGTGCGGGGAATAGGGGGTACTTCTGACCTCCCTGAGGGGAGGAAGTGGGCAGTGGCCCAGGACAATCCTCCTTCTGTGTCCGCTGGCAGATGCCAGGCTTGCATATACTTTTTTGCTTTTTCAAATATAAGCAAACGTTAAAAAGAAGTTCCCATGAAATAGCTCTGCAGTTCAGGGAAAATAACATGTTATCTGGAGGATGGTGGACTTAGAGAAACAGCAGATGTCTAAAACCTTTTTCTGCAGGAAACAGAAGAATGTTTTATAAAACATCTGCTTGGTGTCCTCAAAAAGGCAAGAAGACTGGGATTCTATGAAAAGGGAGCAAAATGCCACAGAGAAAACATATGTGTTCTAGGGAGGGTGGAGCTAAATGTGAACCCCTATGATAGCGTTCAGGGCTCTCCCTGCTGTGCTCACCATTGCCTTTGTGGGAGAGCAATCTACAGGAAACACATGCAGTGGCAGGGGTGAGCTGCTCCTACAAGGCCACCTGGTCACAGAGCCATGACAGGCACTGCCCCAGAAACATAGGACGTAAATCACTCAGCACTGAGCTGGAACCTCCTGTCACCTCTACCTCTAGTTCTAAACTTATCCCCACCTCCCCCATGCACTCCTGGAAACTCATCTGGAAAACGGAATGCCCAGGGATCTCAACATCTCCATTCTTTGATCTTAGCTTGAGAAAGTCTAACCAGAAGCCAGCAGCCTCTGACAGACCCCTCCCAATGCTGCATGGACCTCCCTTTGTAAGGATAAGCAGGCCTGTATATATATATATATA
>NW_016810331.1:59347-202940 GCF_001698545.2 Rhinopithecus bieti
ATATATATATATATAAATATAATAAAAAAAATCACCCTGCACCTGACACATGTTTCTCCAGGAAGCAGGCTGACTCCAAGAGAAAGGGGGAAATCATTTGAAAATCTGGACTTGGATTCTCAATAAAATGTAGGATGTAAGTTTATGAAAGAGAACGATCTTTGACAAGCGGTCCATGGACTTAAAATGTAAAACACAGTTGCCAAGAATAAAAATGACACAGAAGGCACAATGGGTGATGCAGACACTTGCCTGAGCAAAAGATTGGCTGGCCATTGCCATGTGGCTGTTAAAGCACAGCATAAAAGTCCTCCCACAGGAAAAAAAAGAATTATAGAGGCACACAGAGGATGTACACGAAGATGAGGCACCAAGGTTCGACCCAGAGAAGTGCAGACACTCCCAGTGAAGATCACAGAAGGGGGCACACAGCTAGCTGCGGCAATGCACAAAGCTACAGAACTGCAGAAGTGGGTCCCATGCAATGTTCAAGAGTTTCTCAAATGGAACAAAACTGGAAACAAATGGCAAAAGGGTAAGCAGGCACACCTTGAAAACCTCAGAATACTTAAAACAACAACAACAACAACAACAACAAAACCACTCCTGATATCACAGAGAAAATCAGCACTGCAATTACAGACTATTTAGAGAATAATAATCAAAATTTAAGAGTATGTGGCTGAAACTTAAGGAACATATTTATTTTATTGAAACTCTTCCAGAAACTGTTGCAGAATGGAATAAAGTTTCCTAATCTCCTTAACAGAGATGGCCTAAACCTGATAAAAACATAATAAAAATAACATTTAAAACATAAAACTATAGCACAATCTCCAGGATGAATGCATTCAGTGTTATAAAGATGTCAGCTCTTTCCACTGATGTGCAAACTTAGTATAACTCTAGTCAATAGCCTAACTTAATTTCTTTTCAGAACTTAGCCAAGGGGTTCTAAAGTTTATCTGGAAGTGAAACATGCAAGGAAAGCCAAGAAAATTCTGGAAAAGACAGCAATTGTCTGGTAATTGCTATAGCTATTAAAGAGCATCACCATGTTTCGATGATCAGAATAGCCTTGAGCTAACCTCAGGGGAGACTGATCAATGGGGAGAGGCAGAACGGAAACGTGCATCCAGAAACAGATGCATTTATGCAGGAAGATTCCTAAAATTAATAAAAATGGTGTTTAAGGCAGCATAGCCGGGGTTTATTACTCAGTATGATACATTAGCCCAGCTTGTTACTTATTTGGCAAAACACTGGCAACAAAAATTACAACAGTAATAAGTATAAATCTTTATCAGATTAATTATATGTAAAATACAAAAGCCATAAAAACAGTAGAAGGAATTGCAGGAGAATAATTTTGTGATCTTAGGCTGGGGTAGGCTTCTCAAACCAAGATTTTAGTCTGAAACCCTAAGGGAAAAGGTGATAGAATTGACTCAGATTTATGAAAAAACTCTTCAGAATGGAAACTATTATAATAAAAATTTCAAATAAAGCTGAATTGGGAAAAATAAGACAGAAGATGAGTATTATCAACATGCACAGAGCTTTGCAAACCAATATGAAAACTACCAACACCCTAATTGTGGTGGGTGCTGTGGTCCATACCCACATTCCTCCTTCAGGACTGAATTCCTGTTCCCCAGCTGCCAGAGGTTGGCAGCTGGAGGCTCACAGTGAGTCCTTTCCCAGGAATTGCCCTCTGCTGAAGAAAGCTGCCTCCCATAGGGTTGAAGGTCCCCCTAAGAGTGTGACCAGACTCTGCAAGGCTGTCTCAGCTGCAGGGGACCCCTGCTGTGGGCTGAGGGCCTGCAGCAGGAGCACAGCTCTGTGCCTCTGCCTCCACCCTGCCTCCACCCTGCCTCTGCCCTGCTGCCCTCCCTTCCTCCAGGCATTGCTCTGAGAGCCCCAGACATCCTGCATGCACATCTCTGTTTCAGAATCTCTTTCCTGGACAACCTGACCTAAGAAACCAACTAGATGAAAATGGACAAGCGACATAAGCATAGATCACATACACAAAAAGGAAGAAAAAAATCCTAAACAAGATGGTCAATTAGCGCTGAACGTGTGGAACAATGCCCAGGTGGAGTGAAGCAACATGAGAAGCAGGACAGTTTGGGAAGGTAATGAACACAGCATTTCTGAATGGAAATGTGGCAGTATGTGTGAAAATCTAGAAGGTTTTTCTTGGGAAATCTCTCATGAATTTATCCTAAGGAGATAACTGTACAAACAGATGTATTAGCCAGGATTCTCCAGAAAAACAGAAGCGTGTGTGTGTGTGTGTGTGTGTGTGTGTGTGTGTATAAAGAGTTTTTTTTATTTTGAAACAGGGTTTCACTCTGTTGCCCAGGCTGGAGTGCAACAGATACAAAACATAGCTCACTGCAACTTTGAACTCCTGAGCTCAAATTCTTCCTCCCCTAGCCTCCCAAGTAGCTGGGAGTACAGGCCTGCATGACCATGTCCAGCTAATTAAACCTGTTTTTGTTTTTTTGGTAGAGATGAGATTTTGCTATGTTGTCCAGGCTGGTCTTGAACTCCTGGCCTCAAGCATTCTTCCCTCTTTAGCCACCCAAAGTGCTGGGATTATAGGTGTTAGCAATCGTGCACGGCTTTATATAAAGGGATTTATTACAAGGAATGGGCTTACATCATATGGAGGTTGAAAAGTCCCCAGACATGCAGTTGGCAAGCTGGAGAGCCAGCAGGAGAGCCCTCGGTGTAGTTCCAGAGTCCGAGTCTGAAGGCATGAAAAGACCGAGGTCCCAGCTCAAGGCAGTCAGACAAGAGGCGTTTCTTATTCAGCCTTTGCGTTCTATTCAGGATTTCAATGGATTGAATGAGGCCCAGCCATGCTGGAGAGGGCAATCTGCTTTACTCACTTTACCAACTTGGATGTGAATCTCACGGAGAAGCTCCCCAACAGACACACCCAGAATACTATTTGACCAAATATCTGGGTATCCTGTGGCTCAGTCAAGTTGTTACACAAAATTAATCATCCCAACAGGTATGCACAGAAACAGTTGGAGCACAGCAGTTTGTGTTCATTCATAGCACCCTGGGTACATAAATGAATCCACAGCCAAGCAAAGGAGTGCACCTAGGCCATAGCAAAGCAAGCAGGAGGGCATGGCCCAGGAGGTGTGAGCTCCCATACTGCCTGCAGCACTGGGGACCAGCATCCCCTTCAGCAGCAGCCCAGAATACACAGGGCATTGAGAGCCCTGCCCTGCAAAGGCAGGGCAAACCTCCCATTCCTGGTGCTTTAAGTGGACCCAATCCCTGGCTGGAACTTGAAGGCAGGCCACAAAAACAGCCTGTTTCCAGCCCTTTACTCCTTGTACTTGTCTCAGCCCACCTGCTCTCACCTTATCCTTCGGGTTCCTAACCCCAGTATCTGTACCCAGGTCTTATATTAGCATTTTCTCCCTGCCACTCAATTTGATGCATGCTTAGATTCACTTTTGGGGCTTCATGAAGTTCTGACTTTCTTTGGGCACTGGACTCTGCATCGTGGTATTCCTACGTTCTTTGCAAAAACTTCCTTACTCCAACCCAAGTCACAAGGACCTCTCACCCATGACTATGCAGATACGGGGATTTGGCCTAACCTGGCAGGCTGGCCTCTCCTGCAGATGCGCCAGGCATCCCGCCATGTAGTCAGCGTGCCTGCTTCCTGAGAGGGACCGCTTGTTGTGTTGGGCTTCCTTGTGAGCTCAGTCCTGAGATGGCCCTAGGAGTTTCTATCCCCACATTCCACCTGGAAGTCTCATGGTCCTTGACGGCCACGGGTTTCCAGTGGCAGCCAATGAGGCCTCCAAATAGGTGGCAGGGACCGAAATACTTCTGAGGTTTTCCACAGACAGAGAAGATCAAAAATTTGTTTTTAAATGAAAAGTAAATGTTAAAGTGAAGTTGGCATCAGGCAATTGAGATGCTATCAGGACCCTGATGGGGACTGAACACATGCAACCACACCGTGTGGTATTTTTAGGCAATTGCTCACTCATTTGAGAAAACACGGTGGGTAAAACGGATTTCCTTGTGGTGACCGTTGGACTTTCTGCATTTTCAGAGGTTTTCTGTATTTTCATAGGAGTCCCATTTCCTTTGAAGAACCAGATTGCCAATGCCCCATTAGTTAGCTTTACACTCCAACAGGCTGCTCATTCTTTTGCCTTTCCCTCCCCTTCTATTTTAAACCAATTAATTAAAAAACTTTACTAAAACAATACATGCTAATGTGAAAAACTAAAGCAGTATAGAAAACTACAACACAAAAAGGAAAACTCCTCTGCCCTCAGCTCCTACACTCCTCAGAGGTGACCACCATGAACATTGGCTTCTTTCTAGAACTTTCCCTGCATAGACAATCAGAGAAACATAGATTGATAGACTGATTTATGCAAAGATGGCTGAATAATGATGTTTAATGCTCTGTTACTTGCTTTTTCATACTTAATTTATGCTAGACATGATTTCACAGCAGTTGTCAAGGAGGTCTATCACCCTTTTCAACATTTGCATTTTGTCAATTATAAATAAAAAATTAATTAATTAAGGATTTGGTTATACTGTAGAAGGGTACCATCATTTGTTTAACCAATATTCCACAGATTGACTTGTAGATTACTTCAGAGGTCTTAATATTAAATGTTCCAGTAAATATCCTTAGGCATGTGTTTCTGAAGAACTGGGCTAGTGTATCAACAGGAGAATCTTTTACAGGTCTTTATAAAATTAAACAGGTTTTCAGGCTTGGGCATAGATAAAAATGCTTAATCAATTGGTCAAATAAAATGTTGCCCTTAAAAGGTTTCTTCTCATTATCAAATACTTTTTTTTTTTGTCTTGGTCTTCTATAAACCTGCCCTTAAGCTGTGACAAAATTAATTTAAAAAATTGATGTTGATCCATGAGATCCATAAATTCTTTTTATAGATCGTTTAACACAATTCTGTGTCGTGGACGAAGCTCCAGGCTGGTGTGCAGCAGCGCGCTCCCTGGGTCTGTGAGTGGGCATTTCTTAGAATCCCTGCAGCCTGACCTGCTGCCCTTTGCTGGTTTCACTTGAAGCTATTATGCCAATTGACTCACTCTTGGCTGACATCTGGATGCGTTTTATAACAGTCTGTTTTTATAACTCCACAAAAAGGTTCTCAGGATTAATACTTGTTTATTTTCATTTTCCATTGGACCTTAAATTAGCTAGCAGCCAATGCTGGCACAACCCTTTACCTTGGGTTTTCTGTTGCTTTAAAACCTCTTGCCAACCAACTATTCCAGAGTGGCCGTCAAATCAACCAATAGCAAAATATTTGGGAGTATTTGTCGGTTAGCTGGGGTAGAAGCAGCCAGATGTGTGGATACATCATTGGGTTACCTTCCCCGTGTAAGTAGGGGCCAGGGGTACCCATGGACATGTGTGCATGTACGACATAGTGCGTGTACAGCCAAGCATACAGGTGCCAAGATATTTTACTGGGATGTTATGTGTTTTCTTCTCTCTGTTGTAGGTATTTTTTCCCCCTCCTACCTGAAGATTTTTTCTTTGCTTTTTGAGATTGTACTTTCAAAGACATTCAAGACACCTGGATTTTAAATTCAGGGTGTTAATCCAGGGTTTTGTTTTTGAAGACCTGGGATCATTGAAGGGATTAAGTTAGAATTTCCCTGAGGAAAGAGGCAAGTGACTGCCTTTGAATTTAAGGATTGCGTGTATATGTGTGTCTGTGTGTCTGTGTGTGTGTGTCTGTGTGTGTGTGTCTGTGTGGTGGGGGAGGGAGTTGTCTGCCCTTTAAAATTTGTTCTTTTAAGGTTTCTTCTCATTATCAAGTGACACTCTTTTTTTTTGTTCTATAAACTTGCCACTGAGCTGTGATAAAATTGATCATTTCAAAAAATCTGTGTGACCTGCTGTGATCCATAAATTATTTTCTTATAGATTATCATGGGCACAGCTCAAGGCTAGTGGTACAAGAGCATCCCTTCCCAGCAAATTAAAAAGCCTGTTACTTTTGCAAAAACATGAGAAGCTTTCAACAATGTTGTCAAGAGCCTTTCTTAACTCTTTGGTGTCTGGTCTGAGTCAGTCACAGGTGGAAGGTGTGATGTGATCAGACAGGCCCTGACATTTCTTGGGAACTCATGAAATCCTGCATCTTTTCCAAATGTGCAATTTTGTTTTTGCAATTAATTTGTATTATCTTCACATTGCGTTGGATGATCAGAGGATTATAATTATGCCCTGCCCCAGGGGAGAGTATTGCAAAGGTACGTAGGGCATGAACATGGGGAGGGCAAGAAGTGTGCCCAAAGCGTGCTATAGCACAGTGTGTGTTCCACTCCTCACACAGTAATGAACTGGTGAAGGAGTTAAAATCTTATTGACTTCCAAATGATCAACAATTTTTAAAAACATAAATATGCCGCATGAGAGCCTACATTTGTACAAGTGTATGGTAGAGTGTGTGTGTGTGTGTGTATGAACATGCTTGCATGTATGTGTTCACAAATGGGGAGGAAGCACAAGAGACAAAAGGCAATGGTTTGTTCCCTTTTGGAATTTAGGAGGTATGTTCAAGACAAGGAATTTCTTTTCCTATCTTCATCAGACTACTGGAAAATGGTATAAAAATACAAACTATAAACTTCAGGCACTTAAGTTTCTGAGCTAAGAGTAGCATTCAAATGTTATTCCAAATCTCTGTAAGAAATCTATAAGATTTCTATATTTTAAGTTGGGTGGTACAATACTAGCTCTAAGTAGGCTGTAAGAGTTAAGGAAATGTATTGTAATTTCTAGAACAATCACTCCAAATGTAATGCAATGAGGTATTGCTAAAAAGCCAACAGAAACATTAAAGTGGAATTCCAAACACTTCAAATAAGCAGCGAGGAAAGCTGAGGATAATTCATTTAAAGTGTCTGGGGCAGATAATAGGCATTAAATGAATGGTTAAAGAAAAGTCAGCAGAAGAGAGAAGCAAAACAAAAACAAAAAGAAAGCACTCTGCATTTCCTCTCCTTAACATTTTTAAAAAAGTAGCTTGCAGGATATAGAGAAAATTCTTTTAGAAGAACACTTGCCTAAGTAAGGTACCTAAATATATTACCTAAATAAGATATTTTCAAACAACAAATACTCATACTTTTAAAGAAATACAACCAGGGGAGTTTATTAAGTATTAACTCACACGATCACAAGGTCCCACAATAGGCCGTCTGCAGGCTGAGGAGCAAGGAGAGCCAGTCCGAGTTCCAAAACTGAAGAAATTGGAGTCTGATGTTTGAGGGCAGGAAGTATCCAGCACAGGAGAAAGATGTAGGCTGGGAGGCTAGGCCAGTCTCTCGTTTTCACATTTTTTTCTGCTTGCTTATATTCTAGCCTCGCTAGCAGCTGATTAGATTGTGCCCACCCACATTACGGGTGGGTCTGCTTTTCCCAGCCCACTGACTCAAATGTTAATCTCCTTTGGCAACACCCTCACAGACACACCCGGGATCAATACTTTATATCCTTCAATCCAATCAAGTTGACACTCAGTATTACCCATCACATGTAGGTATCCTCTAGGGCCCATAAAATGAGGCACCATGGATAAGGATCTTTGGACAAAAGTGCTTATTGCAGCATTGTTCAGAGAAACTAAACAAACTGAACACTTTTCAGTAAGGGAACTGTTAAATAGGTTCTGTTCATCCATAGCATAAACTATAATGCAGTGGATAAAAAGAGGAGAGAGAGAGAGAGTAGCAAGATTTCCGTCTGATATTGTTGAGTGGGAAAAGTAAAATGAAGAAAGCACATACAACGTACCTACCATCCACTCATAAGTATTACATATTGTATGTATGTATATACACATATACAAAGATGAATGGACATTTGTATATGCTTGTGAGAGCAAGGGGCAATATGGAAAGCAGCACAATTGGTTGTTGGCATGGATGGCTGGGGTGTGTGGGGGAAATTAGAGGGTGATGTGGGTGCAGGGAGGAAGGATGAAACAAAAGGGAGAGAAAAGGAAATAGGAGGAAAAAAGGGCTGCAAAGAGAAATAAACAGTATGTTGTATGTTCTCACGTAAAGATATATATGCATGCCTTTAAGAAGACAGGAATGGGACATTGCATATATTTTTCATTGAAATATATAAAGTGATTCTTCTATTAACTTTTAGCATGTTAATATTTTGCCAATTTGCTTCAGAATTTTTAAGAACGATAATGTCAAGCTCAAAAGGCCTTACCCCTTCATTCCTGCCTGCTCCTCAGCAGCATTGCTTTTCCTGAACTGGGTATAACTCATTAACAGTATTATTGTATAATTTTTTACTACATTTGGATATATCCATATACAAATAGAATCGTATTTCACATATATTTTGCACTTGATTTTTTACATTTGGCCTTGTGTTTTTGATATTTATCCATGTAGATACATATAGATGTAATTTGTGTATTCTGTTGCATGATACTCCATTGTATGAATAAACTACAACTTATACATGCATTTCCTGACTGACAGCCATGTTGTGTACATTTTTTTCTTGTTATAAACAATGGTACAAATCAATGTCTTTGTAGATGTTACTGTATATATATGTGTGTGGGAATTTCTCTAGGGTACAGACACACATGCATGTTTGCATATGCCCATATATATTATGTTATTATGCATATGCACATTTGTATATACACAGTATAAGCATGTGCAGATGCACATGTATATGCTGCGTACACATATACATTCATATGTGTACATGTATACATGTGTGTTTCACAGGTACACATCATGTAACATGGACTAATTGAAGATGCATATATCTTGTGAAACAGTACTTGCCATCATAGGAATGGAATGTATGTATCACACCCACATGCACCCACACCTGCCTAGGAAGGCAATTGCTGCATCATACAAGACATACATTTTCAACTTTGCTGGCTGTTGCCACGTGGTTCTCTTATTGATTGTACCACTTGCTGCGCCCACAAGCAGTGTGTACCCTGCTATACCCTGCATGACACTGGTATTTTGGACTTAAAATTTTCTAAGCAATCCAATGGATAATAAAACTTGTATTAGTATCTGCTGTACATGTTAAAATATATTAAAAATATCTAAAAGTAGTATTCTTTTTTTTTGTTTAATTATTATTATACTTTAAGTTCTAGGGTACATGTGCATAACGTGCAGGTTTGTTACATATGTATACTTGTGTCATGTTGGTGTGCTGCACCCATAGACTATGTGCACTTCCAATTTTGATTGAAAAATTGACATTTTGTAAGTCAAAAAGGATGAAATATTGGCAATGACATGGAGTTCAACCTTTTGCCAAGTGGTGCTCCCATTTTGTGGCTGTGGTCATTTTCTTTTTCACAGCTTTGCTGATTCTGAAGGTTTGGTTTTATGTATTAAGTTTGTTTATACTTTCCTATAGTTTACATTAATTCAATCATTATCTTTATCTCCTTACTTTCTTAACTACTTGAAAAAAATTCTTTGTTCATTGTTCATTGTGAATGCTTATTCATTGTCATGTGTCTTGTTAGTATATTCTCCCAGTTTTTACATTGTTGTTTGATTTTGATTATGTGGTTTTGCAGAACTATGCATATCTCACATAGTCAAATTTGTTCATTACTTCTTTGATGATTAATTAATTCTGGGCATGTGTAGAAAAGGAAAGGCTTTATTTATCCCAATAGTATAAAAATACATTATCTTCTGGTACTTTTGTGATTTCATTAATTATGTTTAAATATTTGCCACAACTGCCAATAAATTTGGTATGAGGACTTAGGTAGGAGACTACATTCCTTTTCCTTACCCTGCCCTCCAATTGAGCTTTTTTGTTTTTGGTTTTTTTTTGTGCCATTGTTTACTTATGGTGCTGAAATAATGTTACATTTATAAAATCCAACACTTCCATTTATCCTTGGTTGTGTTTCTGGATTCTGTCCTGTTCTATTCCTCTGATTATTTCTGCACTGGAATTGCTGGATTTTAATCATTCTAGCCTTTAACATCTGACTGAGCCGATCTTGCTACCTTACCCCGCTATTTATTTTTCTGATTTATAAAAAAATCACCAAGTTTCTAAAAAGGAACACGTTTGGAATGTTTTGTGATTGCATTAAATTATCTATCACTACATGACATATTCTGAGAGTTCCTCTTCCAGACAAAAGTACATCTCTCACTTTACATCAATCTTCTTGTTTGTCTCTCAAGAAAGTGGGTAAGGCCTTGCTAAGCAAAACAAAACAAGACCCAAAAACTGTAAGGGAAAAGACTCATGCATATGAATACATAAAATAAAAGTAAAATTCACCAATGAAAATATGGCAGAAGTTAAATTAAAAAAAAGGTCAAACTGGAAAATACTTGCCAAACATGTCAGAAAAAGAACATGCCACTAATATAAAGCCAGGGATTACAAAACAGTCACCAAAATGCTACACTCAATGGAAAAATTGACAACACACTTGGCAGTCCATAGAGAAAGAAAAGACTAAATAATAAAGAGACAGCGTAGGCTTGCTCACCACTGAGCCTGGAAAAAGGTAAATTGTCCCATATAGCCAGTGTGGCAAGGTAGGGGAGGGCCTCTGATGTTTTGGGAGAGCACTTTGTGCAATGGCAAGGGTGTGGTATTACCTGTAAAGGCGAAAGACGGAATGCACCTAAATGCCAATCTAAAGGGATTTGGGAAAATGCATGATCATTCTTCCCTAAAATAAATTACAATGCAGTTTTGAAAAAGAATGAGTGAGTCTGAATGTGCTGAAATGTATTGTTATAGCAAAGAAACTTGGATTCAGAAGAGTAGGCGCTGATGCTCTAATTTGATAAGAAAAGGATATGAACGCAATGAACACAAGTGAATACCTGGGCTTACATATGTGTAAGATGTCTGGAGGCACAGAAAAACTATTCATGATAGTTACCTCTTACAAGGAATCTGAGGGTCTGGTTGTGAGGGAGATTTGCTATCATTTTTAAATATTTAGACTTTTTTAAAACACATGCTTGCCTTACTTTCAATAACTAAATAAAAGAGGATTGGATGACACCTTGAGAATGCATCTGATGTATGAAACATCCATGTTTGTTAAACAAATATAATAGGACATCTCTCTTGGAAATCAATTGTGATTTGCAAAGTTGGCCCCCTGAGTTCCTAAGTTTTGTAAAAATTTGAATTCAATCCCATTATACTTTTAAATTTGAGGAGCAGGTGGTTAGTAATCCAGATGTGAGAGGAACTGCATGCCAGCAGTCACTTTCAGTTTTAAAGAGAGAGGCTGATTAATCTCAGTGAGAGGGCCCTTAATGGAGAAGGGTGGACGTGCTGGGGGAGAGAGCCACAGATGCAACTTAACAGCTTTTCCTGTCATGCAGGGACACTTGCTCAGCCTCTTCTCCTTTTCCTTCAGCCTCTTAGGGATGCACATTTTTAAAATGATTCTCTGCTACTCTTCTGCACTGAGAATGACTTTTCTTTCTATCCTCTTTGGTATAAGATTTTCAATTATTTCGTCCACCCTTCATCTGACCCAGGTTAGAGTCTATTTCTTCTTCCTAAATCTTCCCACAGTTTTGGCTGTGAGGCCATTGTGGGAGTCCCACAGAAACAGGTTGCAGTCTAGTCTCTGAGCAATTGCTCATATATCCTTTGTGAGTTCTAAGAGTGCTGAGAGCTTTCCAGAGTAGTCTGGAGATAACACCCTGGACTTGTCCATGCTCACTTTTGAAACAAAGCAGATGTACCATTGTTAGTGACTGGTTCCATATTTTTTGGAAGACGTAATTTTTTTTACTGGAAGAATGCACAGAACAGATGCATTCCACTGCAGCAGGCCGAGTGCCGTAACAGGAACATGCACAGAAGTTTATGGGAATGGAGGGGAAGGAGACTGGGAAGGGTACAAAGGAGGAGGATGAATTGTCCAAGAGGAAAGCGGTCCCAGAACAGAATTCGAGAAGGCAGACGTATGAGAGAGTTGAAAACAGCCTCTAATGGAACAGGCCGACTAGGTTAAAAACACACATGTAAGAAGCTCCCGGCGGCCTCTGTACTAACAAGGGATCCTGAGGATATGAGAGTGATGAGAATGTTTTCCACTCCTTCCCTTCTGCTAAGTCACTTCCTTTGGACGGAGAGCAATCTGGCTCTAACGTACAGTTCCTACACTCACCTGGTGTGTGTCAATATGGAAATCTCTCCCTTTCTAGAGACCCCACTTCCTCATCACCAAACTGTAAATATTTAGCACCAGTTTCACAAAATCTTGTGCCTGGCACATAGTAGTTGCTCAATAAATACGAGTTTCCTTTATCCCTCCCAAATTCCTTTAGTGTAAGTACTACTTGTTTGTCCACTTGGCATTCAAAGTCTTCAGTGTTTTGAACCACTCATCATACAAACGTGACCTTCTAACATCTCTGCTAGACTTTGACTTTAATAATAGAAACGACTAATAATATCCTAGCAAGACACTCCTAACTCAGAGTTCCAGATCCTTCTATCATATGTACCCTGCGATGCAGCTGGCCTAGGACCACTATGGTCCCCAAGAGACAGATGCAGAAATGGAGGCCAAGGTCCAAGTGGCTTGAAAGGCCACTAAGTGACCAGCTAGCCAGGCCTCAACCCACTGACTCTCTTGCCTGAGGTGGCTACAGTCCTTGTCAGGCAGGTCATTAAACATCAGAATCACAGGGTTCTTCCTTTTCAAATGTTCTTACTTTTTTGCCTGGGGAAACCTATTCATTTTTAGGGTCCATCTTTTTTGTGTGTGTGTAAGACAGGGTCTTGCACTCTTACCCAGGCTGGAGTTCAGTGGTGTGATCTCAGCTCACTGCAACCTCGACCTCCTGGGCTCAAGTGATCCTCCCACTTCAGCCTCCTGAGTAGCTGGGACTACAGGCACACACCACCATGCATGGCTATTTTTTTTTTTCATTTTTGTAGAGATAGGGTTTGTTCATGTTGCCCAGGCTCAAGCAATCCTCCTTCTTCAGCCTCCCAAAGTGCTGGGATTACAGGCATGAGCCTAGGGTCCATCTTAAGACTTTTATATTTCAGAATTCTTCCAACATCAGTGTGATGGGTGTGTGCGTCTGTGTGTGGAGAGAGAAAACGTGTGTGATCTGAATGTACTGGCATTTGTGTAGGACACGCTTTGGGGATTCTGGCTATGCCTATATAACGATTTCTCCTTTGTGGGAAGAAAGCAAGGGTAACAGGCTGTGACTGTGCATTTTGTTCTTCAGCAAGGAAGAGCCAAGCACCGCGTGACTCTCATAGAAGATGGACTTTGCAGACTGCAAAAGGGGAAAGGAAAGGTGCGTGTGATGTTTGTAGGTGCCCTGGGAGAAAGTCCCTCTTTGCCTAGAAATTATTTAGGCATCCCTTTATAATGCTTCTGGAAGAAAAGAAAGAAAAATCTATTTCCTGAATGAGATAAGGATGCTTTTCGTTGAGTGTCAGTATTGAGCCAGCCCCAACTGAAGTGAGAATTGTACTTGGATGTCACTGTGGACCCACCCTCTCAGTCCTAGTAAAACCAACACAAGGGGTTGGGACTCTCTCCGCGCCCTACTTGACATGGTTGCTGGTTGTTGAACTGGCCTTTGGTGGGCCGGCACCCATCTGCTATTGTCCCTAGAAGAGGTAAGTATGGTTCTGGGTCCCTGGCTGCTTGGGGCAGGGATCACTGAGGATGAGATCCAGATGTTCCTTGTCACCAATGCTGTAGGAATTAAAGTCTTTACAGCCCCTTAGTCCTGACATTTCCATCTCCTTGAGCTGAAAATAATCAAATTGAGGCTGACAGGGGAGTCTCCCCAGGTTGCAGAGTTCCTGTGAGTGAGCCTCCTCCATCTGGGGGACACCTGCACACCCGCAAAGTGCTCTGACCTGGGGACATGACAGTGTTGTGGTGAGGGGGATCCAGACCTGCCCTTCAAGAGCCTACCTTCTGTCTGGGGGTCAGGTAGATGGCTTGCTGGGGAGGGCCACCGTCCTAGGGGCGGATAGGGTGGAGGGTCAGGAGAGGCCTCACAGGGAAGACTTATGCTACAGAGGGGTTATTTTCCTCAGGACTTAACAGGAATAAAACACCTAAGCTAAGTTTTAAAGTAAGGCTGGGTGCTCACGCCTGTAACCCCAGAACTTTGGGAAGCCTAGGTGGGAGGATCGCTTGAGCCCAGGAGTTCGAGACCAACCTAGGCAACACGTCTAGATCCTGAAAGTTAGGAAAGTTAGGCTGAGAGGGTAGAAGCCCAGCCCGCCTCCTGCTCAGGCCACCCCTGCGCCCTGGATGGGGCTGCCTGGGGCCAGGGGGAGGGTCTGGAGTGAGCGGCAGTGGACGAGCTGGGGCCAAGGTGAGCCCAGACCTTCTTGTGCGCCTCTCTCTGAACCTGGCCTCGCTATGGCAATGATTTCCGGTGCCTACAGGGGCAGGGCTGGAAGCACAGAGAGGTGCGGTGGGGGACCGCGCCCCTTGTCAGCCTCAGGTGTGGGGTGCAGAAGGCCTTTGCAATTTCACAGTGTTTATGATTTATAGCCGGGGAAAGTGAGTCGGAGTGGTCACTAAAGAGTAGATTAATGATTCCATTATCACACATCTTAGGTTTTTAGCTTTCTGGAAACGAATGTTCTTTCCTTTAAAACATGACGGCTGGCCTTCTCTGTGAACGGCTGGCCTTCTCTGTGAATGGCTGGCCTCTGAGCGTTTCCTCTGGAGCTGGTTTCTGGTGTGCCTGTGAGATAGGTGGAGGGGCTCTGCGGCTGATCTGGAGCTTCCAGAAGCAGACCTGTGTGTTTTTCCATTGGATGTGACGTTTCATAACTAAGGGATTAGTGGACCCTTTATTGTTCTCAGTCTTCCTAAAATGATGAGAGGAATTCCTCCTAGACTCTAGAAGATGCTTTAGAATGAGCTAGAGAGATCTTAAAAAATAATCTTGATGAGGCTTTACAAAAAGAAAGATCAATGGCCAGGGCTTACGTGCCATGTAAATTGACACTTGAGACAAGCTAGCCAACAGCCATACTCATTCAAAGATGAATAAAGAGAAAAAGAAAATACACTGTGTGTCCTGGGAAGAACTTCTGGGGCTTAATGGAAATTAGGAATTACCCTGATAACTAAGGGAAGGTTTACTGATAAGATTAGAAAAGAAAATTTCAGAGGAAAAAAAATAACTTATCTTTCGAAAAACACAAGAAACCATGAATAAAATGCATTAAAAATTCCTATAAGTACTGTGGCACTAAAATTTTAATTAGAAAATTGGCAGAGCAGTGTGCTGGCAAAAAAAAATTAATTAGCAATTAATTACATACTTCTAACTTAATCTAAATTTAATTTCTAATTAAAATTAGGAAAAAAATGCCCACAAATATATCAAGCTAATTTTGCCTCCTATCTGCTGAGAGCATGTACAAGGCTTTGAAATAAACAAATTCTGCTTGCAGCCAACTTATCGTGTAAATTTGAATTCAAGAAAATAATATTTATATGCATACAAGAGCCTGAATAGTTTTTTATCTCCAAGCTCTCCCTGAAGCTTTCATAACTAGCTGATGAATGCATCAAGGAAATGTCAAGCCGTGGTGAAGGTTCAGTGATGTAAGTGAGTAATCGGAGTGTCCCTGAGCCTCCCCTCTACCCCCCTCTCCTAAATCTACTAATTTACCTCCCTAAGCCTCTTATGTCCACCTCCACCCACTCCCCGACTCCAAATCCAAGCTGCAAACTGCTAGATTTTTGAGACTTCTGACTAGTCTCCAAGGTCTTTCTTTGACTTCAGTTGGGGAAGAGAAGAGTAACACACAGGCGTGAACACATCACTCCAGCATGGAATGCCTCTGGGTCTCCCCTTCCAGCCCTGGGGTGGGAGCTCCCCTCCAGGTCTTGTTTATCCTTGGTGCTTCTGCTATCTCCAGTGTTCTCCCTGACCCCTGTCCCCTCCCTCCACAGCAGCCATTTCCCTGGGGAAACCTCTTTGCCCACACACAGCCCATGCCAGTCTCCACGCTTCCAGTAGCTGGCACTGGGCCAAGTGGTCGTGCATCTGAACTATGGCCATCCTCCTCATCTGTCCCCGGGCATGGGGAGCAGTCTGCTCATCATCCTAGCCTTAACGTAGCCCTTGGTCAGTATGTAGTACCTGTTCAGTGGTGTTTGTTGAAGGAATGAATGAATCCTGCAGTGCTGTGTTGCAGTTGTCCACAGGCTTCCCAGGACTTCACCCCGCTGGGCCTGCGTTTTGCTGTTCCTTGAGTTCTCTGCATGGATTGAGTGTGCACCAATGCTGTGGGACACACCAGCCACACTGAGGTCTGGCGGGCAGTTTGGGGATGAGCAGGTCCCATCTTGACCTCATCCTTCAGTTGGAGGGCTACCAGCGGCATGAAGTTTTCTCTAAAATCCCGGGGTTGGGGTGGGGAAGGTCTGATTTCTTTCCTGCTCCCTTGGAGGTTTCTGCAAAGCCTCAGTGTAATACTGCTCACTGAATTGTATATATTTTAATGTGAATTTGTGCCTCATTTTACTGCCCCCTGCTTTGTACCACCCTTCAGAGGTATACACAGACACCAAGGGGATGCAGAGAGGGCTGCAGCGGCCTTTCTGGAGAGAGAGATGGCAGCTGAAGCTGAGGGCCAGCTGGGGCAGCAGAGTGGGGCTCTAATCTGTCTCTGCAGAGTCATCTCATGTTCAGCCTGCAGGGCAGGGAGGCTGCAGAACATTCTTTTCCAGGAGGGAGGTAGGTTTATTGACCTTCAGGTTCCTGGAACTCTGTGATAGATCCCACAGGCTGGAAAGTGTGGTGACTTGCCCTCAGGGTGCTTGCAACTTAGAGAGAATGGGGAGGAGGAGAGGATCCCTTGTGCTCTAGAAGGCTGTTAACATTTCTGTCAAATGCTCTGGTAGAGGCAGGTTCAGAGGTCCAGGAGCACAGAGAGGAGGAATACTTTACCTCTCACTATAAGGGCTGGCTGGGGAGGCTTTGTGGAGGACACGGCACAAGGCCAAGAAAGAGAGAGATGAGAAGAGACAAAGGCCCCAGCAAAGGTGGAGGAGCCAGGGAGTAGTCCTATGTTGGGAGCACAGTGTCCCAGAGAGTGGCAGGAGGTGACTCCGGGTTGCAGCAGATAAGTTGGGGCCTTTAGTGTTGGCCTAAGGAGGCTGAACTTTCTTCTGTGAGTAAAAGAGGAACAGGTGAAGATATTCTACCTGACGATGAAGTAATAGCTGCATCAAAGAGAGGAGACCTGCGGAGAACCATGATGAGTTCATGCGCGAGGGTGGTTGAGGGCAGGACCCTAGGGCAGGAAAGAGCTTTGGGGAGCACAGCGAAGGCTCTCCCTCACTCTAGAGTGAATGACTTGGGAGGAGGAGGAGGCTACGCTGAGCAGATGCTGCAGTCTGAGCTCAGCCCCTCCCCTTGCCAAAAGACAAATGAAACTTCTATGACTTCATCTTACTCAGAGACTCTGAATCTTTCAGGAGCAGTAGACACAAATTTCCCCCGTCTGTCCCCGTGCCTTTCATACAGATGCAAAAACATGAATCCAATTCGTGCTTGAGAAAGGTTTGTTCAGGGAGCAGACAGATCCTAAAACTTGCAAAATTGATGAGTTTGGGCTAACATCACTGGGTTGCTGCTCTGAGAGTTCTAGAAATGCTATAAAAGACAGCTTAGAAAATGGTGGAAACACAGGCTCTGGAGCCAGCCTTGCCTGAGTTCAATTCCCAGCTCTACCACTTAGCAATTGTGTGACCTTGGGCAGTTACTTAGCCTCTGAGTGCTTCAGCTCTTTCGTGTATACAGAGCAACATAATAGTATCTGTCTCCTACAGTTGGTTCAGTGATTAGAGCTGGGGCTAATCAGTACTGTGTATAGAAGTTGGTTTTTACGTTTGTTTGCTATTGCTGTCGAATTCAAATAGTTCAATATCAACAAAACCAAGGTAACAAAGGGGAGTTGAAAAGAAAATAATTTGATCATAAATCCAGGCACAAAGCTTGTATATAAAATTAAACATGAAAAAAAGCCTTGGCTAATAAAAACAGAGTTTCTGGCAGAAGCATTATTTTCCATTGTAAATACCATGGTTATTAAGTCCTTGTGTGATTTTTTGGCATCTTTTCATTTTGGAGGATATTTTAATAGTTTTGTTTCCTTCTGACTACCCTTACATGACTTCATAGTGCTGCGGAGGGGAAATTATGGGAGTAGAGAGGCCTTAATATAGAATATTAAATGCATGGTCTCAGAGTGTTTTAACAATGTTGTCATGGGAGTACTCAGAATGCTGTTTCTAGTGAGTTTTTGCCACACTTACAAGTTGTGACACTTTCCAAGCAAAATATTACAGTTTAGAAAGTTATAAGGAAGGAGTCATGATCTGGATTATATTTTACATTATATTATATGTGTCTTTTGTTTTTATAATTTTATTTACTAACTCTGACTTTTATAATAAAGAAATTTTAGCATGCAGTGAATATCTGGCATATCTGGAAGGGTGCATTTGGTAAGCCATTTTGGACTACGTAGAGCAGGGGTCTGCAACCTGTGGGCTCATACTGGTCTGTGGCCTGTTAGGAACTGGGATGCACGGGATGGGGTGAGTGGTGAGTGAGCATTGCCACCTGAGCTCTGCTTCCTGTCAGATCAGTAGTGGCATTAGATTCTCATAGGAGCATGAACCCTATTGTGAACTGCACATATGAGGGATCTAGGTTGCACGTTCGTTATGAGAATCTAACTAATGCCTGATGATCTGAGGTGGAACTGTTTCATCCTGACCCATACACCCTGCCTGTGGAAAATTGTCTTCCATGAAACTGGTCCCTGGTGGCAAAAAGGTTGGGGACTGCTGACTTAGTATAATCGTGACATAAACAAAGAACATTATTCCTATGGTTTTATTTAAAATATCTGGCTCTCATCAGTGTGAATATGATCTGTTCAGACTGTGAAAGAGTTAAGGTTAATATGAGATTGAAAATTTACTTCATTATAAAATTTGGCTATGTTTACCTGCTTTCTATGAAAAAACTCAAATTAACCAGATATATGATTCCAAATATCTAGGCAATGCCCTTAGGTATGCAAAAGTCGATTTTCGTAATTGCCTTACTCTTGGTTGGAACTGTATAGACACGTCTTTGCCTTGTCTACAGTCCCACCCAGTGGCAATGTTATTTATTTTATTTTATTTTACTTTTGAGACAGAGTCTCACTCTGTCATCCAGGCTGGAGTGCAGTGGCACGATCTTGGCTCACTGCAACCTCTGCCTCCCAGGTTCAAGCAATTCTCGTGCCTCAGCCGCCAAGTAGCTGGGATTACAGGTGAGCACCACCATGCCCAGCTAATCTTTGTATTTTTAGTAGTGGCAGAGTTTCACTATGTTGTCTAGGCTGGTCTCAACCTCCTGGACTCAAGTGATCCACCTGCCTCAGACTCCCAAAGTGCTGGGATTACAGTTGTGAGCCATGGTGCCTGGTCCCACTGTCAATTTTAAAGGGCTGTAAGTCCTCTCAGGCAAGCACTATGCTGAAAGTTTTGTTGCAAATGCTATTGTTAATCTATTTTTCACCAATCTGATCTGCTCCATTAGCTTCAAAAGACACCTTTTCATTTGTTTGGGTTTGTCTTTGAAGGCCTTCTGCCTGACACAAGCAATCCTCTAGAATATGGGCCCCTGCTTGGCTTTTCGACACAAACATGAACAATCTTAAATTACTGGGAGACATTCATCGCCTCCTGCCAACTAGAGAGAGAAGAGGCGCATCCTGGTGAGAGTGGGACCTTGAGCTCCTCTCGGCCTTGCTTGGGCCTTGGTCCAGGAGGTTATGGGAAGAAACTGGTTTAAAGCTGACCTCATGGGTTCGCTATTCTTATGTAACACTTAGGAAGAGCAGAGACCCACGCGGTTCAGTCCCAGAGCAATGTTGTGGTCAACAGAACACAGTCCAGCTACCAACAGTTATTTCAAAATAATTCAAGTTCTTTGTTTATATTTCTTTTAATAAAAGAAAAAAGACAAAAAAAAGGAAGGGGTGGCCGAGCTGGAAACCTGGCTTTAAGTCCCCGTTGTTTCCCCTCAGGGGGCCCTCAGGTGGGCGCCTGCTTGGAAACCTCTCCACCCCCCCAAACACCCCTTTCCTCCCTGAGTGTTCATTTGTTGATCCTGATTCTGAATAAATGAAGTCACACAGAATCTACCTGGCAGAAAGGAAACTGCCTGGAGGCCAGGGCTGAGGGGAGGCCAGGAGCAGAGCAGGTGCGTGACCCCGCAGTGAGCAGGGAGGGCGGGTTGGGGACGCTCACCACACAGAACGACTCTGCTGCCCTCAGCCCTGAGACTCCAGGCTCCCCTGTTCCACCCTCCCAGAGACCCTGCCGTTCCTCCCCGCGGGGCTCCCTCGAAGCTTGGGGAAGGGGCAGGCTGCGTCCTCAGGACCTTTCTCAGCAGCCACAGCAGCGCATCCCAGCACCTCCTCCAGGAGCCCCGCCATCTCCTGCCACCCGGGCTTTCCCCACAGCACAGTGTCCCCTCGTCCCCTCTGGGCTGGAACAGTTGTCCTCGCAGACAGTGCAAAAGGGAAGTCTCTGTTGCGTTTCCATGCAAGCTGTAGGGCGCTTAGAGCTGCTGGGGGAGGAAAAGAAAGAAAGAAGAAATACAGTAAGTGTGAAGTGGTTACAAAGAAACCAACATGGAGCTTCCGTCGGCCTAGACAGGAGCCCCGGGACAAGTGCACTGGGCCCGTGTCATCGCCTGCCTTCTGCGGGCTCCAGACCCTCCAGAGGCCCCCCTTCCCACCCACCACCCACCCGCGGCCCTCCCGAGTCTCCCTTCACCCCCCTACTAACCACCGAAGCCCTCCCGAGGCCCCTGGGCTCGTGCTCCTCTGAATTGCCTGCGGCTGAATCCAGGTGCGGCCTGGGACTAGTTTCCGGAGGGTTGTTCCGAACCAAGGGGAAGAAGGCCTTTCATGAGCATCTAACTAGTACATCCTCACTTCGTCTTCTCATTCTGTTCACCCAGCGCCTGTGACCTGAACCCAGCCCGTGGCGCACAGACCCTGGCTCTGGGCACCCCTGGTGAGGGCCTTCTGCACCAGAGCTCCGCACAGCACCAGCCAGCTCGCTCCCGCAGCTTCAGTTCTTTTGTTGCAGTCCTGACGGGTCAGTCACCTGAGCATCCATGCTGCCAGGTGACAAACCCAGGCATGCAGAGATGTACATCCTTTACCCAGGGTGACACGATGTGGAGCTGAATCCAAGTCTGGGAGTCTGGTGACCGTGTCTGGGGACTGGCCTTTTCCTGAGTGGCCTTAGGAAGGTGCAGTGGCCTGCAGCCTCCTGTCCAATCCCCACCATTGACAAGTACATCGATGTCCCACAGCTGTGCCACTAGAGGCTGTTTGACTGTGGTAGTTCACATGTATCTGCTTAGTCCTCTTTTGCCAGGCTGTGTGCTTTGTGTGCCAGTTCCAATTTAAGTAAAAATCTGGACATTCTTGGTTATCCCACGTGGAGTAAGGACTGAGCAAACTCACATCCATCACCCTGGCCAGGGCCTGAGAGCAGCAGCCTCTGGGCCGGGGGCTCTGTTACTAGGACTCTGGGCGTGGGGGGAAGGGAAGGAGTAGCCCTGTTACTAAGAGTTAGGGACCAAACAGTCAGCAGGCCCAGGAACCCCAGCGGAGCTCCACCATAAGTGAATGTCTAGTTCGACTATATTTTCTTGTAGAATCATTAACTCCAAAAAAATTGAACTGAATCATGTATGATTCACAAACACACGACTTTACCATCTCACCAGAAACACTCTTACCACAAGGGGACTAAGTCGGTTCTGTAAAATGTGGGCTATACAATGCACCTCACAGAGTTGCAGGTTCCTATTTTTCTTTCTTTTTGTCTTTCTTAGGATTGGAATGAGTACATGTAAAGTGCTTAGTGTAGGAGGTGGCAGAGAGAGTAGACACTCAATAAATAACAGCAATCATAATTGTACAAAGCGGGCCATGTGCCTGGCATTGCCCCTCACCCCTGCCTCCCATTCTAAGCAGCCGGTTGAGCACTTGGTAATTCCTCACTTGAAAGAGATTACAAAGAGGTTTGTTTGGTTTATATTTAAATTTTTTTTATTGTGGTAAGATGCACATAACATAAAATTTGTACATTCACATTGTTGTACAACCTCATCACCATCTATCTCCAGAACTTTTTCATCATCTCAGACAGAAACTCTGTCCCCATTAAACACAGACTCCCCATTCCCTCCTTCCCTCCCATCCCTATCCTCTGGTAACCACCATTCTACTTTCTGTCTCTCTGAGTTTGAGTTCTCTAGGTATAGGCTATAAAGAGGTTTGATCAACACAAACCATAATAAACCTTAAACCTATAGAATTTAATTAAAGGGTTGGTTTGTCCCATGTCTTCACACAGCTATCACTCTTCACAAAAGTTTCTAAATCAAAGAAGGAAAGTAGGGACTCCTTGCCTTGGGTCTGCAAGACTTTCCCAGCTGTGAGATTGCTCACTGGCCAACCTTGAGCTTCTTAGCTTCAGATCTTCCACTGCTCCACTGTCTCCTCCCAGCTCTTGCTGCTCATCCAGATGCTGCATGATCAGCCACTTCCCAAACTTGGTCCCACTGGGAAAAGGTGCTCAGTTTTTCCCAGCATTGCTACCATTTGTTTTTTTCTGTTATTCCTCCCACAGGACATAAGCCTGTACTCTCTGGGTAACAGAATGTTCTTTCACATTGTCCTCAGTTAAACCCTGGTCAACCAGTGCGTCCCTGAAAGTGACCAATTAATTCATCCAAGGACCAACTATCAGAAGTAAACTTGCTAGAAATCATCATTTATGATTCAATTTCCAAGCAAATCAGGAATTGTGGATCAAGAGTGTGTCCGAAGTGTGGTGTTGAATCATTACAGTTGGGTCAGACCTCTCATCTGATGCCTGCTGTAATATTATTCCTAGTATTTGCTTGAGAATGGAAGCTTTCCACTTAGTTACAGGAGTCAGACTTCCACCTCCTCCTGTACTCTGTAGCAAAGGCAGAAAGAAAGAAGGAGGAAGAAAGGAAGAAGGAAAAGAAGGAAGGAAGAGAAAAAGATGCCCTATGGCAAAATCCAGTGACGAGATTTCCATTTTTGGCAATAGCCAGAAAACCAAACCAGTGTAGAACATCTAACAATGCTGGATAGAATATTTAAAATGAATATTTAAAAATGCGTTGTTAATCATATGTGAAAATAAAGAATGTCTGAAAAGCCTGGAAGTGATGAAGAGGTTCAAAGCTGGAAACAGTAAGTGAAACTGGAAAGATAAGCAATTGTTATCCAGTTTTGGTCCTGGGAGTAGGGCGGAGGACAGGCAATCAATATCCTCTTTAGAGGGAGGGATCTGAAGCTGGGCTTTTTACAGCAGCTGGATCTAGAGCTGGGATGTGCGAACTACAACCTGTAAGCCAAACGCAGCCTACTACCTGATTTTGTAAAGTTTCATTGAAACACAGTCATGCCTTATCATATTATCTGTAGTTGCTTTTGCAAAACGAGGGCAGAGTTGAATAGTTGCAGCCGTATGGACCACAGAAGAGAAGAAATTTACTACCTGGCCCTCTATAGAAAAAGTTGACTGTGATTCTTGAGTAACAGAGTAGGGAAAGACATTTGCCTGATTTGGTTTTGGTTTTGAGTGGAGGGAGGGAATAAAGGGAAAAAACAATCAATCCTTAGAATCAAAAAGTTCAATAAAACTGAGAGAAGACATTACAAACAAACCAAACCAATGCCAAAAGTGAAAGAGGGCACAATTACAAATAGAATTATAATTCTATGTGTAATAATAGAAAGGTAATAAAATAGAATATATTGAACAACTTTACGACAATCAATCTGGAATCAGGTGAAGTAGAAATATTTGCAGGAAATATAAATTACCAAAACTGACTCCAGAAGAAATAGTAAGGCTGAATCATCCTATGTTTATGAAAAATGTGAATCCTTAGTTAAAATATATCTCTCCTTAAGGAGAACACCAGGCTCAGTTAGTTTTGTATGCCAGTTTGAATACTCAGAGCTGAAAATTCCAGTCTTACATAAAGTCTTTGAGAGTTTTACAGTAAGACTAGAGAACCAATTCATATAACAAAATCAACTCAAAATGGATGAAAAATCTAAACGTAAGACGCGAAAGAGTAACATTTCTGTTTAAATTTAACTTTAAATGGTCACATATTTAAATAGTGACTACCATACTGGACAATCCCGCTCTGAAATCTAGAGGAAATGGGAAAAGCTTCTTGCCATTGGTATTTTGTTGCCATTGCTTTTTGATATAACCCCAAAAGCACAGGCAACAAAAGCAAAAATAAACAATTGGAATTATCAAGCTAAAAAGCTTCTGCACAGGAAAGGGAACAATCAACAGAGTGAGGAAACAACCTGCAGAATGGGAGAAAATATCTGTGAACCATACATCTGATAAGGAGTTAATATAAAAATATATAAGGACCTGAAATAACTCAATAGGAAGAAAACAAGTAATCCAATTTTAAACATTGGGTGAAGGACCTGAAAAGACATTTCTCAAAAGATGGCATACAAATGGCCAATGGGTCTATTAAAAAAATGGTCAACATCATTGATCATCAGGGAATGCAAATTAAAGCCAGGATGAGATATTACCTCACATCTGTTTGGATGGCTATTATAAAAAATATAAGAGATTAAAGAATGTTGTTGAGGATGTGTGGAAAAGAAAACCCTTGTAAACTGTTGGTGGGAATTTAAATTAATACAGTCATTTTGGAAAACAGTATGGAGGTTCCTCAAAAAGTTAAAAACAGATCTGGGCATGGTGGATCATGCCTGTAATCCCAGAACTTTGGGAGGCCGAGGCAGGTGGATCATGAGGTCAGGAGTTCGAGACCAGCCTGGCCAATGTGGTGAAACCCTGTCTGTACTAAAAATACAAAAATTAGCTGGGCATGGTAGTCCTAACTGCTGGGGAGGCTGAGGCAGGAGAATTGCTTGAACCCGGGAGGCAGAGGTTGCAGTGAGCCGAGATCGCGCCACTGCACTCCAGCCTGGGTAACAGAGCAAGACTCCATTTCAAAAAAAAAAGAAAAAGTTAAAAACAGAACTACCATATGGTCGAGCCATTATGCTTGTGGATATATATCCAAAGGAAATGAAATACTTACGTTGAAGAGGTATCTGCACTCTCATGTTCACTGCGGCATTATTATCCATAGCTAAGATATGGAAACAACCTAACTGTCCATTGAATAAGAAAAATATGGTATATATGCACAACAAAATACTATTCAGCCTTAAGAAAGAAAGAAATCCTGTCATTTTCAACAAGGATAAACCTGCATCACATTATGCTAAGTGAAATAAACCAGGCATAGAAAGACAAATGCTACAAGGTCTCACTTGTATGTGGAATCTAAAAGAGTTGAACTCACAGAAGCAGAGAGGTGGTTACCAGGGGCTGGAGAGTAGGAAACAGAGAAGATATTGGTTAAAGAATGTAGAATTTCAGTTAGACAGGAGGAATAAGTGGGAATTCTATTGTGCAACATGGTGATTATAGGAAATAACAATGTATTATATGCTTGAAAATTGCTCAGAGAGTAGATTTTAAATTTTCTTACCATCGAAAAAGATGTGTGAGGTTAGTTAGCTTGATTTAGTCATTTCACAATATATACATATATTAAAGCATCATGTTATATACCTTAAATAAATATACAATTTTGTCAATTAAAAAAATTAAAAAAGAGAAATAAGATTGGAGTGAAATAATTAGAAATATAATTACTCGTAGATGCATTATTGTCTATATGCTAAAAACCACAGAATTTACAATGAAATCATTACATTGATAAAATATATATCTGTTGTTTCCTGACTTTTTAATGATCACTATTCTAACTGGTGTGAGATGGTATCTCACTGTGGTTTTGATTTGCATTTCTCTAATGACCAGTGATGATGAGCTTTGTTTCATATGTTTGTTGACCACAAAAATGTCTTCTTTTGAGAAGTGTCTGTTCATATCCTTTGCCCACTTTTTGATGGGGTTGTTTTTTTTCTTGTAAATTTGTTCAAGTTCTTTGTAGATTTTGGGTATTAGCCCTTTGTCAGATGGATAGATTGTAAAAATTTTCTCCCATTCTGTAGGTTGCCTGTTCACTGTGATGATAGTTTCTTTTGCTGTGCAGAAGCTCTTTAGTTTGATTAGATCTCATTTGTCAATTTTGGCTTTTGTTACCATTGCTTTTGGTATTTTAGTCATGAAGTCTTTGCCCATGCCTATGTTCTGAATGGTATTGCCTAGGTTTTCTTCTAGGGTTTTTATGGTTTTAGGTCTTATGTTTAAGTCTTTAACCCATGTTGAGTTAATTTTTGTATAAGATGTAAGGAAGGGGTCCAACTTCAGTTTTCTGCATCTGGCTAGCTGGTTTTCCCAACACCATTTATTAAATAGGGAATCCTTTCCCCATTGCTTGTTTTTGTCAGGTTTGTCAAAGATCAGATAGTTGTAGATGTGTGACGTTATTTCTGAGGCCTCTGTTCTGTTCCATTGATCTATATCGCTGTTTTGGTACCAGTACCATGCTGTTTTGGTTACTGTAGCCTTGCAGTCAGTTTGAAGTCAGGTAGCATGGTACCTCCTGCTTTGTTCTTTTTGCCTAGGATTGTCTTGGCTATGTGGGCTCTTTTTTTGGTTCTATGTGAAATTTAAAGTAGTTTTTTCCAATTATGTGAAGAAAGTCCATGGTAGCTTGATGGGGATAGCATTGAATCTATAAATTACTTTGGCAGTATGGCCATTTTCACAATATTGATTCTTCCTATCCATTAGCATGGAATGTTTTTCCTTTTGTTTGTGTACTCTCTTATTTCTTTGAGCAGTGGTTTGTAGTTCTCCTTGAAGAGGTCCTTCACATCCTTTGTAAGTTGTATTCCTAGGTATTTTATTGTCTTTGTATCAATTGTGAATGGCAATTCACTCATGATTTGGCTCTCTGTTTATGTATATTATTATTAATGTACTATTACCTTATTAGTGTATAGGAATGCTTGTGATTTTTGCACATTGATTTTGTATCCTGAGACTTTGCTGAAGTTGCTTATCAGCTTAAGGAGATTTTGGGCTGAGAAGATGGGGTTTTGTAAATAAACAATCATGTCATCTGCAAACAGAGACAATTTAACTTCCTCTCTTCCTATTTGAATTCCTTTATTTCTTTCTCTTGCCTGATTGCCCTGGCCAGAACTTCCAATACTATGTTGCATAGGAGTGGTGAGAGAGGGCATCCTTGTCTTGTGCCAGTTTTCAAAGGGAATGCTTCCAGTTTTTGCCCATTCAGTATGATACTGGCTGTGGGTTTGTCAAAAATGCTCTTATTATTTTGAGATGTGTTCCATCAACACCTAGTTTTTTGACAGTTTTTAGCATGAAGGGGTGTTGAATTTTATTGAAGGCCTTTTCTGCATTTATTGAGATAATCATGTGGTTTTTGTCATTGGTTCTGTTTATGTGATGGATTGCATTTATTGATTTGCACACGTGGAACCAGCCTTGCATCCCAGCGATGAAGCTGACTTGATCGTGGTGGATAAGCTTTTTCATGTGCTGCTGGATTTGGTTTGCCAGTATTGTATTGAGGATTTTCACGTTGATGCTCATCAGGGATATTGGCCTGAAATTTTCTTTTTTTGTTGTCTCTGCTGGGTTTTGATATCAGGATGATGCTGGCCTCATAAAATGAGTTAGGGAGGAGTTCCTCTTTTTCTCTCATTTGGAATAGTTTCAGAAGTAACGGTACCAACTCCTCTTTGTACTGCTGGTAGAATTCGGCTGTGAATCCGTCTGATCCTGAGCTTTTTTTGGTTGGTAGGCTATTAATTACTGCCTCAATTTCAGAACTTTTATTGGTTTATTCAGGGATTCGACTTCTTCCTGGTTTTGTCTTGGGAGGGTGTATGTGTCCAGGAATTTATCCATTTCTTCTAAATTTTCTAGTTTATTTGTGTAGAGGTGTTTATAGTATTCTCTGATGGTAGTTTGAATTTCTGTGGGATCAGTGTTGATCTCCCTTTTATCATTTTTTATTGTGTCTGTCTGATTCTTTTCTCTTTTCTTCTGTATTAGCCTGTCTAGCGGTCTATCTATTTTGTTAATCTTTTCATAAAACCAGCTCCTGGATTTATTGATTTTTTGAAGGGTTTTTCGTGTCTCTGTCTCCTTCAGTGATGCTCTCATCTTAGTTAATTCTTGCCTTCTGTTGTTTTTGAATTTGTTTGCTCTTGTTTCTCTAATTCTTTTAATTGTGATGTTAGGGTGTCAATTTTAGATCTTTCCTGCTTTCTCTTGTGGGCATTTAGTGCTATAAATATCCCTCTAAACACTGCTTTAACTGTGTCTCAGATTCTGGTACGTTGTGTCTTTATTCTCATTGTTTCAAATAACTGATTTGTTTCTGCCTTAATTTTGTTATTTACCCAGTAGTCATTCAGGAGCAGGTTGTTCAGTTTCCATGTAAGTGTGCAGTTTTGAGTGAGTTTCTTAATCCTGAGTTCTAACTTGATTGCACTGTGGTCTGAGAGACTGTTTGTTATGATTTCCTTTCTTTTGCATTTGCTGAGGAGGGTTTTACTTCCAATCATGTGGTCAATTTTGGAATAAGTGCTATGTGGTGCTGAAAAGAATGTATATTCTGTTGATTTGGGGTGGAGAGTTCTGCAGATGTCTATTAGGTCCACTTGGTCCAGAGCTGAGTTCAAGTCCTGAATATCCTTGTTAATTTTCTGTCTCGTTGCTCTAATATTGACAGTGGGGTGTTAAAGTCTCCCACTATTATTTTGTGGGAGTCTAAGTGTGTTTGTAGGTCTCTAAGAACTTGCTTTATGAATCTGGGTGCTCCTGTATTGGGTGCATATATATTTAGGATAGTTAGCTCTTGTTGCATTGATCCCTTTACCATTATGTAATGGCCTTCTTTGTCTTTTTGATCTTTGTTGGTTTAAAGTCTTTTTTATCAGAGACTAGGATTGCAACCCATGCTTTTTTTTTGCTTCCCATGTGCTTGGTAAATATTCATCCATAGCTTTATTTTGAGCCTATATGTATCTTTGTACGTGAGATGGGTCTCCTCAATAAAGCACACCAATGGGTCTTGACACTTTATCCAATTTGCCAGTCTATGTCTTAATTGAGGCATTTAGCCCATTTACATTTAAAGTTAATATTGGTATGTGTGAATTTGATCCTGTCATTATGATGCTAGCTGGTTATTTTGCCCATTAGTTGATGCAGTTTCTTTATAGTGTCAGTGGTCTCTACAATTTATTTTTGTAGTGACTGGTACCAGTTGTTTCTTTCCATGTTTAGTACTTCCTTCAGGAGCTCTTGTAAGACAGGCCTGGTGGTTACAAAATCTCTCAACATTTGCTTGTCTGTAAAGGATTTTATTTCTGCTTCACGTATGAAGTTTAATTTGGCTGGATATGAAATTCTGGGTTGAAAATTCTTTTCTTTAAGAATGTTGAATGTTGGCCCCCCACTCTCTTCTGGCTTGTGGGGTTTCTGCTAAAAGATTCGCTGTTAGTCTGATTGGTTTCCCTTTGTGAGTAACTCGACCTTCTCTCTGTCTGCCCTTAACATTTTTTCCTTCGTTTCAGTCTTGGTTAATCTGACCATTATGTGTCTTGGGGTTGCTCTTCTCGAGTAGTATCTTTGTGGTGTTCTCTGTATTTCCTGAATTTGAATGTTGGCCTGTCTTGTTAGGTTGGGGAAGTTCTCCTAGATAATATCCTGAAGAGTGTTTTCCAACTTGGTTCCATTCTCCCTGTCACTTTCAGGTACACCAATCAAACCTAGGTTTGGTTTTTTCACATAGTCCCATATTTCTTGGAGGCCTTGTTCATTCCTTTTCCTCTTTTTTCTCTAATCTTGTCTTCAAGCTTTATTTCATTAAGTTGATTTTCAATCCCTGATATCCTTTCTTCTGCTTGATTGATTCTGCTCTCGATACTTGCGTATGCATCACAAAGTTCTCGTGCTATGCTTTTCAGCTCCATCAGGTCACTTATGTTCTTCTCTAAACTAGTTTTTCTAGTTAGAATTTCTCTAGCCTTTTTTCAAGTTTCTTAGCTTCCTTGCATTGGTTTAGAACATATTCTTTTAGCTCAGAGGAAGCCTACTTCTGTCAATTCATCAAACTCATTCTCCATCCAGTTTTGTTCTCTTGCTGGTGAAGAGTTGTGATCCTTTGGAGCAGAATAGGAGTTCTGGTTTTTGGAATTTTCAGACATTTTGTGCTGGTTTTTCCTCATCTGTGTGGATTTATCTACCTTTGTTCTTTGATGTTGGTGACCTTTGGATGGGGTTTTGTGTGAATGTCCTTTTTGTTGATGTTGATGCTATTCCTTTCTGTTTGTTAGTTTTCCTTTGTTGTTAGAAGGAAAAATGTCAGGTCCCTCTGCTTCAGGTCTGCTGGAGTTTGTTGGAGGTCCACTCCAGACCCTGCTTGCATGGTTATCACCAGCAGAGGCTACAAAACAGCAAAGATTGCTTCCTGTTCCTTCCTCAGGAAGCTTTGTCCCAGATACCACTAGATGCCAGCTGGAGCTCTCCTTTATGAGGTGTCTATCGACCCCTGCTGGGAGGTGTCTCTCAGTCAGGAAGCATGGGTCAGGGACTCACTTGAGGAGGCAGTCTGTCCCTTAGCAGAGCTTGAATGCTGTGCTGGGAGATTTGCTGCTCTCTTCAGAGCTGGCAGGCAGGAACGTTTAAGTCTGCTGAAGCTGTGCTCACAGCCGCCCCTTCCTCCAGGTGCTCTGTCCCAGGGAGATGGGAGTTTTATTGATAAGCCCCTGACTGGGACTGCTGCCTTTCTTTCAAAGATACCCTACCCAGAGAGGAGGAATCTAGAGAGGCAGTCTGGCTACAGTGGCTTTGCAGAGCTTCGGTGGGCTCTGCCCGGTTTGAACTTCCCTGTGGCTTTGTTTACACTGTGAGGGGAAAACTGCCTACTCATGCCTCAGTAATGGTGAATGCCCCTTCTCCCACCAAGCTCAAGCATCCCAGGTCAACTTCAGACTGCTGTGCTGGCAGCGAGAATTTCAAGCCAGTGGATCTTAGCTTGCTGGGCAATGTGGAGATGGGGTTCGCTGAGCTAGACCACTTGACTCCCTGGCTTCAGGCCCCTTTCCAGGGTAGTGAGCATTTCTGTCTCACTGGCATTCCAGGTGCCACTTGGGTATGAAAAAAACTCTTGCAGCTAGCTCAGTGTCTGCCCAAACAGACACCCAGTTTTATGCCTGAAACCCAGGGCCCTGGTGGTATAGGCCCCTGAGGGAATCTCCTGGTCTGCAGGTTGTGAAGACTGTGGGAAAAGCATAGTATCTGGGCTGGAGTGCACCATTTCTCATGGCACAATCCCTTGTGGCTTCCCTTGGCTAGGGGAGGGAGCACCCCTTGTGTTTCCTGGGTGAGGCAATGCACCACCCTGCTTTGGCTCGCTTTCCGTGGGCTGCACCCAGTGTCTAACCAGTTCCAATGAGATAAGCTGGATTCCTCAGTTGGAAATGCAGAAATCACCCGCCTTCTGTGTTGATCTCACTGGGAGCTACAGACCAGAGCTGTTCCTATTTGGTCATCTTGCCAGCCACCTCCATAATCATATTTTTCTAATTAATAATATAAAATATGCAATTACATATATATATTTGGCTGGCCATATATATGTGTGTGTGTACATATATATACACATATATATGTACACACACATGCATAGAGAGATGGACCTGTTTCTCCATGGCCAGCCAAATACGAATACTTTCTTTTCAGCCTATATTTCAGTTAATACTGGTAATTTATCTTTTCTCAGAAAAAAATTTTGATTTTATTCAAGTTTTCTTGTTGCCAGATGGCCTAACATAATAGTCCCTTACAATTGCTTTCTTTGTGTTTGGAATAAATTTTCTTTTCTGATTTCTAATTCGGGGATTGGTTTCTCATTCTGTTGTTTATTCACTGACTCATTCCATAAATAAGTATTGAATGCTTAACATATAGTTATTATTGTAGGTCTTTGGAATTTTGTGGGATTTATTGTCTAGTTGGGGAGAGATAGGCAAGGACCAAGTGCCTTAGTCCATTTTGCATTGCTGTAAAAAAAAAATACTTGAGACTGGGCAATTTATAATGAACATAAATGTATTGGCTCACAGTTCTGGAGGCTAAGTCCAATATCAAGACACTGGCATCTGTTCAGGGCCTTCTTGCTGTATCATCCCATGGTAGAAGGTGAATGGGAGAGAGAAAGAGAGAGAGAGTTAAACATCTTAATACTATTGCAATTAAAATTTCATCATGAGTTTTGGAGGGGACACATATTCAAATCATAGAATTCTATTCCTGGTCTCCCAAAATTCATGTTGTTCTCACATATGAAGGACATTCATTCTATCTCAGTAGCTCCCAAAGTCTTAACTCATTCCTATATCAACTCAAAAGTTCAAAATCCAGAGTCTCATCAAAATTAGACATGAGCGAGACTCAAGGCATGATTTGTCCTGAGGCAAATTCCTCTCCATCTGTAAGCCTATGAAATTAAACAAGTACATGCTTCCAAAATACAATGGTGGAACAGGTATAGGATAGACATTCCCATTCCAAAAGGGAGTAATAGGAAAGAAGAAAGGGGTAACTGATCCCAAAGAGGTTCAAAACCCAACAGAGTGAACAGCATTAAATCTAAGACTTCAGAATAATCTTTGACTTCATATGCCACCTTTTGGGCACGCTGTGGTGGGGATTGGGCACCCACGGCCTTGGGGAGCTCCAGCCCTATGACTTTACTGGACTCAGCCCGCAAAGCAACTCTCTTGGGTTGTAATCTTGTACCTGCAGTTCGCCTAGGCTGGTGTTGCAGGCTGGCAGCTCTACAGTTCTGGGGTCTTGGAGGTGACCTTGTCCCCATGGCTCCATTAGGCCTAGTGGGGACTCTCTGCAGCAACTCTGTCCTCACATTTCTCCTGGGCATTGCCCAAGTGGGGGCTCTCTGCAATGACTTCACTCCTGCGGTAAGTCTCTGCCTGTGACATCCTTTAAAATCTATGTGCAGGCACCCATGCTTTCTTAGCTCTTGCATCTTGTGCACCTGCAGAATCAACATCACATGGATGCTGTTAGGGTTTATGGCATGTACCTTCTGAAGCAGCGGGCCAAGCTGTACCTGGTCTACTTGAGCCATGGCTGGGGCGGCTGAGGAGTGGGAAGCAGAGACTTGAGGCAGCCCTGGGCAGTGCAGCCCAAAGTCTGGAGGGTCCCCTAGGCCTCTCTTTTGACATATGTCCGTCCTCAGGAAGGATCTGGCACTCTGGACTTGTGATGGGAGGGATATCACCAATAATGTCTGAAGTGACTTGGGGGTCATTGGCAAACAGCCTCTGGCTTCCTTCTATCCACATGAATCTCCTTATCAAATGGTGAGTTGGCTGCATCATTGGTTTCCTCTCCTGAAAATGCTCTTTCATCCTCTATCACAAGGCCAGGCTGAGAATCCTTCAAATCCTTAAACTGTGTTTTCCTTTTAATTATACAATTTTGTTTTTAAATAAATTTTCTCTTCTCAAAATTTAGTATACACAGTTATGAGAAGCCACACCGCACCCTAAATACTTTGTTGCTTAGATATTTCTTTGACCAGGTGTTCTAATTCATTTCTCTTATATTCTGCCTTTCACAAAGCACTTGGGGTGGACACAATTTAGCTAAGGTCTTTGCCACTTTGTAACAAGGTGGCCTGTACTCCAGTGTCTGGTACCTTTTCTCTCATTTCAACTTGAGACCTCATGAGAATTGCCTTGACTGTCCTTATTTCTACCAACATTCTGATCATGACCACTTAGTAATCTCTAGGAAGATTCGAACTTTCCCTACAGCCCCTTTCTTCCTCTGACTCCTCACTAGAATTGCTCTTAATGCTCGTTTCATAGCAATACAAGCTATTTCAGTCAGCTTCTCCAAACTCTTCCAGTCTCTACCCATTGCCCAGTTTCAAAGCTGCTTCTACATTTTTCATGTGTTTGTTATGGCACAACCTCCACCTCTTGACACCAGTTTTCTGTCTAAGTCCATTTGTGGTGCTATAACAAAATACTTGAGACTGGGTGATTTATAATGAACAGAAATTCACTGGCTCACAGTTACGGAGGCTGAGAAGTCCAATATCAGGTGTCAGCATCTTTCAAGAGCCAGCCTTCTTGATGTATTATCCCAAGGCAGAAGGGAGACGGTGAGGAAGGTGAGCGAGGGCGAGAGAAAGACAAAGAAGAGAGGGCAAACACATCCCCCCCTTTTTTTGAAACTTTAATTTTAGGTTCAGGGGAACATGTGACGGTTTGTTACATAGGTATACTCGCGTCACAGTCTTTTTAGTTCTGTGTGGGGAAACGTTAGGACAATCATGAAATTCGTTTTGGGGGCTCTGGTGTGTGAGGAAGGGGCTGCAGAGCCTCCTGCTCAGGGCACACTTTCTGGAGGCTGTGCACTTCACAGGCTGGTCAGAGAGGTGGACAACGGGCTGCTCATGACCTGTAACAAGGATGTCAATAGGTCAGACAGTGACTCAGAGCCTGAGAACACACCACTTTAGCGTCCAGCAGTGAGTTCCCAGCCCATCCAGCCCCAACCTGATTGAGCTGCACAGGGGTGAAGGTATTTCTCTCTGACCCCCACCAAAGCACCCAGAGCATGAGAATCCCCTAATGTTGTACAGATTATTACATCACCATGGTATTAAGCCCAGAACCCAATAGCTATCTTTTCTGCTCCTCTCCCTCCTCCCACCCTCCACCCTCAAGTAGACCCCAGTGTCTGCAGTTTCCTTCTTTGAAACACACCCCTTTCTAACAAACCCACTTCCATGATAACAGCATTAATTCATTCATGAAGGCAGAGCCCTAATGGCTTAACCACCTCTTAAAGCTCTCACCTCTTAAAACAGTTATAATGGCAATGAAATTTCAAAATGAATTTTTGAGAGGACAAAGATTCAAACCATAGTGCCAGGTAAACATAAATATTATAATTTCATGTACTTATAAGTATTACTAACAAAACCTGAACAAGACAAGAGATATTTTTGATAATGAGGACTTCTATAAGGAGGTGTCCTCTTCCATTTAGCAATTTCTGCTCGATATTTAATGGTGGATAATTTGGCACATAGAGGATTATGACAGACACATGTTTATTATAGATTATGTGTTTCATTATTATAATGTGGAATTTTAATGCCTTTTAGCACTTTAAAGCCAATTAGCTTTGTGATATTGTCATGGAAGCCGCCCCTGCTTTCTTCCCATTTCTGTCCACGTGGGTCTCTGCACTGTCCCTCTCTGTTCACCTTCCTGGTTACTTTGCTGGGAAACTCTCATTTATGTAGCACATAGTAATTTTTACTCCAGTTGCATTTATCTTATTTACATATATTGTTATGGCAGATGTACTTGCTCTTACTTTCATCCTTTTATGCTCCATTTTATATTTCTTCCAGTGGTTATTTGTATTTTCCACATTTTGCTAAATTGTTTATAGTTTCTTTGCATTTTCTTTTTTGTCTTAGTAATATGGAAGGCACACAGTCTCTCTCTCTCCCTCTCTCTCTCTCTCTTTTGAGCCAGAGTCTCGCTGTGTTGCCCAGGCTGGAGCACTGTGGCACAATCTCAGCTCACTGCCACCTCTGCCTCCAAAGCTCAAGTAATTCTCCTGACTCAGCCTCTCGAGTAGCTGGGATTACAGGAGTGCACCACCATGCCCAGCTAATTTTTGTATTTTTAGTAGAGATGGTTTCACCACGTTGGCTAGGCTGGTTTTGAACTCATGACCTCAAGTGATCCACGTGCCTCAGCCTCCCAAAGCGCTGGGAATTACAGGCGTGAACCACTGTGCCTGGCCACACAACCTCTTTTTAGTTCTATGTGGTGCAATGTTATGACAATTATGAAATCCCTTGTGGGGGCTCTGGTGTGTGAGGGAGGGGCTACAGAGCCTCCTATTCAGAGCACACTTTCTGGAGGCCGTGCACTTCACAGGTTGGTCAGAGAGGTGGACAGCAGGCTGCTCAATGACCTGTATTAGGGATGTTGACAGGTCAGACAGTGACCCCAAGCCTGGGAACATACCACTTTAGTGTCCAGCAGTGAGCTCCCAGCCCATCCAGCCTCAGCCTGATTGAGCTGCATAGGAGTGAAGATGTTTCTCTCTGATCCCCCACTGAAGCATCCAGAGCATGAGAATCTCTTAATGGAGGCTGCCATGGCTGAGCCCCCCAGTGAGGGATACTTTGGACTAAGAAGACAGCTATACCCAGGGGTGCCACCTGAAACCTTTGCACCAACACTGCTGGTGAGCTCACAATACCAGACCTTGGACTCCAGGTAGTGAGGACTGTTCCACATGTTTTCCAATGTCCCAGTGTGTCCCTACCCTGCCTAATATGGGACCGTAACAGCTTTGCATGTACAGCGCAGGCAGGGAGGATCCTGGGAAACAGGCACTGCCTTGTCGCTGCTATCTTCAGTGCAAACCAGGATATTCCCAGGAGCACAGACTTCACGTGACTATGCCCCCTTCGCCAAGCACACTGGCCCGTGGCAGGAGGACTTGCTGCCAAATAATGGCTTGGAGTCCAGGGAGCTGTGATCTAGGCCACAGTGGGAGGTGAAGAGGGTGTGAGCTGAGGCGCCAGGTAGGAGAGAGATGGTGCACTCGGGGGCTCCTGGGGGGGCGGTCAGAGGATGGGCAGTGGGGCTGGAGGAGTAGAAGGGGCTGGATCTGACCTGAGAAATGCACTTTTGAGAACCCAGATTGGAGAGGCAGCATCTGTGATGAGGGGACCATTGTAATACAAGAGGAAAAATGTTGGAATGAATGAAGGCTGTGGAAATGGGGAAGGAGAAGGGGCATGTTTTAGAAATCCAAAAGCAAGGAACATGAAAGGATCAGGAAATGGATTGATGGCCAGGCTGGGGGCAGAAATGCCAGGGAAAGTGGGAGCTGGTGGTGCCTTTTGCTGTGGAAGGAAGCACGGGGGATGGGCAGGGTGTTGAGAGGGAGGAGTCTGGAGCCAGAGTGGCCTCATGGGAAGGATCAGGACAGGGCAGGTGGGAGCCGCAGACCTTGCCACCACTGGGTTCTGGGGCTGCCCCATGAGTGGTTCCCTGCATGTAGTCTGAGAACCGGGGAGGGCGAGAGCCCCAGAGCTGCCAGGGCCCATCCTCCTGGAAAGTGGCTGTGCCAGTGGCTGCCAAGGCCAGAACTGCTTCCAGGAGACACTGCTGAGGAAGATGAACAGAAAGAATGAATTAGTGAAAGGAAAAAGGAAAAGCAGCAGGAATGAATGGAGGAAAGAAGGAAAGAGGAAGGGGAAGGGACTTGGGCTGCTTTCTATGGGCTGGGGAACCGTTCATGTGCTATGTCCCACACGTTATCTTGTTTACTCCTTGGAGTAATCTGACATTTTTGCCTTCATTTTAAAGATAAGGAAACAGAATCCTCATGGGGGTAAGCAATGGATGGGCCAGAATCAAACCCTGGCAATGGGACTTGTCTCCTAGCTCCACTGCCTCTAAATGGAGATATGAATGAAACATGGGGGATAGGATGGACAGCGTGCTCACTTACTGACTGCATGTGTAATAACAAGGTGATTGTGTTCTGAGTGGTCCCTCCTGGATTGATCTGTGCTGTTAGAAGTCAGGACAGGGGCTACTCCTGGAAGATGTGGGGGCCAGGCACACAGAGGGCTTCTGTGGCATGAATCACGTGTGTCTCAAACTGGGTGCTGGGGACTGAGCCTGAGGTGGGGGAAGCCTCTGTAATGTAAATCTGGAGTCCTACAGTCACGGCATCTTTGGGTAATCAAGACAAGGGCTGATGCAATCAGTAGAATAATAGAATGTGTCATTGAGTTAATGGATACAGTGTGCCTGGAATGCACATCGCCCTAAACCCGGGATAGATCCACTGCCATGGGGGTGGGATCTGTTAGAACTCTCCAAGCTCCATGGGGCTCAAGACTCCAGTGCCAAAGCGGGGTGGGTTTGTGACTTCAGCTCTCTGAGACACAGCTGCCAGCCTCCCCTCATCCAGCTGGCTTCTTGAAGGTTGGGATCGGAGGCTCATCCATGCACAAGAGCTTCTGGACACAGATTCTTTGGCTCCAGTCTTTGGTTCAGACAAAAGGCATTTTCATAAGCCTCTGCCTTCTTGCCCTGCTTTGAGTAAGTTCAGTTCAAATTCTGAGTTGCTTTTGGCTCTGGCCAATTTCTGCTATTCTTGGAGGTTTGCTTTGTTTCTTCTTGATGCTCTGCAAGTCAACAATTGCAACATACACCAAGGAGAGAGCATGTGGTGAAGACAATGAAAAACAGATCCGGGCCTGCCAAAGAAAGAGGTAGAAAGACAGAACCTGTCAGTTCCATACGTCGTGCAGCTCCGGGTGCACCACTCCAGAGTGAATGTGCTGGCCTGTGGCCTGTGGGTGGAATTCTTCCTGAGTGAGCCCTGCTTTTTAGATCTGGGTTCAATAAAGATAATTCTCTTCATCCAGTGTAATCTTCAAGTGTTCCATGGCTTTTTTGCTCAAGATCTTTCACCTACTTCTTATCAAAGCAACTGAATGTTGATTTAGGGTTGGGCTGGCAATAATGATGAAAAGCTGGTGACTTGGGGCTCTTATGTTCAAAAACCATCTGCATCTCACCATTGCGAGGTGGACTTCTGAAATCCTTTTTTAGTCATAAAAAACTCATGGAATTCCATGAAAGGAAGGAGCCACGGGGCCCACCTTTCACAGAGGCTGCTGCACCAGGCAGGTAGATGATGACATTCTTGAGGGTTTGCGAGCGCTGCCAGTCTGTGAGGCTGACCTCACGGGAAGAGGGGGCCCTGTGTCTGCAGGCTTCTAGTCTCCAATGAAGCAACTCAGGGAGATCCTGTTCCACATCAGAACAAAGATTAGAAACAGGAATTTCTGACTTCTCAAAATCTGGATTATAATGATAGTGGAGCAACTGAGAATACCAAGAAGTGATTGATTCTCAGGAGGTGGAGGATATGCTTTCACAGTTAATACAGAATGACAAAACAAAGCAAAACAAAAACTAACAACCTTGCCCTGTGGGGTGGAAACAACAGAATTTTCATTCCTAAAATCTTTAATTTTAAATGATATATCCACATGTTAGCCCATTTTTTTTTCTCCAGAAGATTGTTAGTTCCCTGAGGGTGAGGCCTCTTTTTCTTCCCCTCCCACTTCTGTTTTCCAGCTGTTAGTACGGTTCCTGGAAGATTGTAGCTTGGCAATTTATGCAGTCATTTATTTATTTGAGTACTATTTGTTGAAGGCCTTCTATCCAGTGAACACTGTTCAGAAGAATATCACAATGAACAGAAGGGACAAGAATTCCTTCCTCCCAAGGCTTACATTTGAAAGGCATGGGAAAAACAAAACAAAACAAAAAAACCCTAGCCAACCAACCAAACAAACAAACCCAAACCAAAAACCACCAGGATTATTATGGTGTATGTATTTTCAGTGGAGCAGGTAATGGTGGTAGTGGTGGAATTTAGAAGTTAGGAGGGGTGGTCTAGAAAAGAAAGGCCTCATTGAGAAAGTGCCACTTGTGTAAGGGTCAAGGGGTGTGGATTTTCTGGGGAAAACATTCCAGCCCAAGGAACCTGCAAGTGGGCAAGGCTTGAGATAGAAGCATCCCCCAATCCAAAGACCAGCACAGAGACCCAAGTGCCAGAGTGCAAGGAGAAGAGGGTGGCAAGAGATGAGGAAAGAGAGGATGTGGGAGCAGATCACATGGGGTCCTGGGGTCATTTGACATCATTGTCAAGTTACCATTTATTAAATTGTCCCTCTTTCCCCCACTGATTTATACTGCCATCTTTATTGTAGTTTCAATTCCCATAAATGTGTGGGCCTCTTTCCAGGTTCCCTATTTTGTTTGTTTCAACTGTTTTGTGCCTTTACTCTTTTTTATTTATTTTATTTAGTTTTATTTTTTTATTTTTTTGAGACAGAGTCTCGCTCTGTCACCAGGCTGGAGTGCAGTGGCACATTTTCGGCTCACTTGCAACCTCTGCCTCCTGGGTTCAAGCGATTCTTCTGACTCAGCCTTCTGAGTAGCTGGGACTACAGGCATGTGCCACCAAGCCTGGCTAATTTTGTATTTTTAGTAGAGACAGGGTTTCACCATGTTGGCCAGGATGGTCTCAATCTCTTGACCTCGTGATTCACCTGCCTCGGCCTCCCAAAGTGCTGGGATTACAGGCGTGAGCCACTGTGCACGGCCGCCTTTACTGTTTCAAATAACCTTTAGGATGACCCCAAGAAGATCCATGGAAATGCTGCTTGGAATTTTGATGGGAATTTCACTGCACTTGTGAATTATTTGGAGGAAAAGTCACATCTATATAATCAGTCTTTACAACCATGGTGTCCAATACAGTCTTTCAGATTCCTTCCTTCCTTCCTTCCTTCCTTCCTTCCTTCCTTCCTTCCTTCCTTCCTTCCTTCCTTCCTTCCTTTCTCCCTCCCTCCCTCCCTCCCTCTCTCCTTCCCTCTCTCCCTCTTTCTCACTCTCTCTCTTTCTTTTCCCTTTTCTTTCTTTCTTTCTTTCTTTCTTTCTTTCTTTCTTTCTTTCTTTCTTTCTTTCTTTCTTTCTTTCTTTCTCTCTCTCTCTCTCTCTCTTCCTTTCTTTCTTTCTTCCCTTCCTTCCTTCCTTCCTTCCTTCCTTCCTTTTTTTCTTTTCTTTTCTTTTCTTTTCTTTTCTTTTCTTTTCTTTTCTTTTCTTTTCTCTCTCTCTCTCTCTCTCTCTCTCTCTCTCTCTCTCTCTCTTTCTTTCTTTCTTTCTTTCTTTTCTTTCTTCTTGTTCTGTTGCCCAGGGTGGAATGGACTGGCTTGATCTCTGCTCACTGCAGCCTCTGCCTCCCAGGTTCAAGCTATTCTCCTGCCTCAGCCTCCCAAGTAGCCGGGATTATAAGTGTGTGCCACCATACCTGGCTAATTTTGTATTTTTCGTAGAGACAGAGTTTTGCTATGTTGGCCAGGCTGGTCTTGAACTCTTGACCTCTTATATGTCTTTCAAAAAAGTAAAAATACATTCTCAAAATGGTTCTGTGCTGCTTCCATAGGATTTTCACCAGATATGTAGACTCTTGTTATAGTAAATGCAATCTCTTTCTTAAATTACATTTTCTAATTAGTTGTCCGTGGTGAATTTTTTTTATGTTGGTCTTATGTCTAACAACTTTTCTCTATTATTGGTACTAATAATTTGCCAAAAGCACTCTTGCACTTGGGAGAATTGCCCTTGCATCCTGACATGATTTCTTCATCCCTGGGCCATTTGCATTTGTTGTTTCTTTTGTTTATAAATCTCTTCCCACCTTACCTCCCTCCCCCAGCACATGTCCCCTTGCCTTGCCTTGGCTCTTGAAGCTCAATATTTATTTTGATAAGAAACTTTTCCTGACCTTCAGGGTACAGCCATTTTCATTAGCACTGGAAAGGTTATCACTCAGGCTTGAAGAAAGTGCGTTAGTATAAACGAGATGGATAGACCAGTCCCAACTCAAACCAAAAACAACCATGACAAAACACAACAACACTTAACAATACGGTGTCTTCAAACAACAGAGCAATGGCAACCATCTCAGGAAGTATTTTAGAATGGAGTTTTTAGAAATGATAGTTTGTAAACCACAACAAAATAAAGCTGTAATCACCAGTTGCTTTGTGGGTTCCATGAGACCCTAAGACTGGGTTATTTTAAATGAATCAGTTTATTTGATGGGAATATTAGTCTGGGAGAGTTGAATTTTGTTTGGATGTTAGTGTTGCAAGATGTCAGAAAGGACTCTTCCTGTTTCTGTTCACTGCGTTAGCTACCTGTCCCATTCACCTTCATGATAACCAATATCTAGCACACATTTTACATGAATTGCTTCAGGTTGAATGATAAGCTAGAAGAAAGGTTTGTGTGCATTTGGGCAGTGAATGTATCCAAAGATTTATGTCAAGTGGAAGGGACATTTTCCAGAGATGTTTTAGGAGACAGTTGTTGGCCACTGGCCTTAATGTGGGGTTGATACAAAATTAACAGAAATGGAGACTGTGTTGGATCACAGTTCAGGACTGTAAAAGAATGTTTGTTGCTGCATGATGTGGAAAAGATGTACCACATCTTGTCCAAATGGAGGCCAAGATATATTAATAGAAGGAAGACCTGATTATTAGAACTGACATAACACAGGTATGTTGCTTTGTAAAGTAGCGCATCCACAGCGGGTATAGAGCATTGTTTTGTAGGTAAGATGACATTTAATGTCTTTTAAGCCATCCAATTCCTTTTATAAAGAGATTATTCCAAAGAAACCCACATGGAATAAGCCTTGCCCATCTCCAGGTCTGTTTTCACTTGCACAGAAACTGCTTGTGACTCTCTTACCCACAGTGTAACAGATTCCCTCCTAGTGAAAGTTATAAATTTACTCTATAGTAAGCAAATTTGTTCATAAAATGGAAAATAATGAAATTAGGAGCAAGAAAACCTGGCTGCCAATTCTGTTATCCTCGGTGAGTAATACTTAGTTTTCATGTGTGTAAGAAATGAACAATAAAAACAACCAGCCTTCGCATGATGGAGAGAATATAATAAATAACATGCCAGATCTACAGTGATAACAATTACAAGGTCCAGGAGATGCCAGAAGTGTTCTCACTGGTCTTTTATTTGATAGTTAATAATGATTCGTTTCAAGTTTTCAGAACTCACAACAGCTACATAGATACAAAAATTGTCAAAGTTTATAGCCTTACAACAGACAATTTAAAAGACAGGATCGACGTCTCTTAAGTAGTCTGTGTGGCAAGGAGAAGAGATCCAATGTTTCCAGAACTCTACTCCACACAAAAAAATTACAGAGCTATGAAAAGGGAGATGATGACCTATTAGCAGCCCTGCTGAGTCATTAAGGAGTCCCTAAATTCTCAAATCTTTCTGTTTTCCCTAAGTTTTAGAGTAGCTCCCTCCACAGGGGCAACAGGTGTCCCCCAGTCCTGAGCCCTGCAGCTGTCCAGGTGACACTGTTTTTATAAGTGAGCAGACGCTGCTCTAGCCAATGCTTCTGTGTAATTGGAGGCCCTGCATATGCCGAGTGACTGAAAATGGTCATGAAAGTCACCAGGTGAGAAGAAGTGTAGAAACATCTCCTGTTCTGTTTGTAGCCCCCTTAACACACACCACAGGCCCTCGAGAAGACAGCCAAAACATCAGCAGTCACTCTCACAACATGCTTATTTCAGGGCTCTGGGGCCCATCATCTGAGTCACTCTTCTATATCCAGAATTGAAATGATGAGCTTCAAGGTTCAATGAGGTTTAACAGGAAAGCATTACATTATCTATGTGCTTTCTATATGCTTGTCTATATGCATTGTCTATGTGCTGAACTTGAGGTGTAAATACAGGATTTCTACCAACCATAATCTGGTGGAGAGAGGATTTCTACCCCTCAGAATCTGATGGAATCATGTGTGCACACACATAGTGAGACAGCTCTGGAAGTTAAGGCCAGTGTGGGAGCTGGTGAGGACCCAGGTAAAGGTGCTGGGGTGGAGGGAGGCAGATATACGTTATAATTATGCCATGTACATAATCGCACTCAACCATAGTTAACAGGGCTACTTGAGGGGAAGTAAAATAAGACACGTGAAAGCAGTGAGCCTCTGAGTGGGCCATGTTGGGGCAAGGAGTGGGGTGTGTCCTTGGACCACGACTTGACTCCTCTTCTTGGTGTTCACAACAGCTGCCAGCCCCTGAAGGTAGCCTCTGAAGATCCAGGAGTCACTCCTGGTGGGCACAGTCTTCACCCCTCAGCTACCCTGAGTGCCCCCACCTGTCTGCCAGGTGAGAACAGAGAGGTCTGGGGTGGGATTGCCAGCTATGGAAACACAGGAATGTGCTGAGAAAGGGCGCTGAGGGCAGAGGGCAGAGCAACCAGTGCCGGGCATGACTAGGGAAAGAATGTGGCCCCTCAAATTAGTTTCTACCAGGGCATTTAGTTTTAGAAGACAGAATGTTCAGAGAACACGGATGCTTCCAGTTGAGAAAGAAAAAAAAATTAGAGAGAATGGGCAGGTGCAGAGGGAGCCACCCAAATCAAGGACACCGTGCAGGAAGCCCAGGATGTGGGTCAGGGTGGCTATGCCTAGAGTCACAGTGGCAGAGAGGTCACATTTGGTCTTCACCCTTTTCTTCTTCATGGCTAGTTCAGGGGCTGGCACCTTCTGGGAGGTTGTTGAGGGAAAAACTATAGGAGTGCAGTCTAGCAGTTAGCCCTCTCTGAGTCTCAGCTCTTAGGGGTGGGAGTTGGTGTGGAGAGGAACTGGGAGGGTCAATGCCCAACTCCAGTCCTCACGCTTCTCCACGGTCAGCATCTATTCCTCTGTCTTCCAAATCTGACTGGAAACATCCACATCTCCTTGACTTGGATTCCACTCAATTGGTGGAACCACTCCATTGGTTCTACTCAATCTCTTGGCCTCCTTGCTGAGAGCCTGAATGCCCAGGGGCTTCTCTCCTAGTCTGCCTGGCCCCTTTCCAAGGTTCTCAGCAGTGATTGAGTCAAGATTAAAACTCGCCTCTGCTAACCCAGACATCTCTGCTTTTTCCTTTGGGCCCCATCATCTTCCTGGAGCAGGAACAAGGGCACATTTGAGCTATGGTCATCCTGACTGCAGCAGAAAATGTGGCTGTACCACCCAGACTACTGATCCCTCTTCTCGTCTCCTCAAAGCCCAAGACCAAGACCACCTCTGAATATATCAGCTAAATCCCAGTGAGGTGGAGGCCGTGGGCTGCCCTGGAGAGTCCCCAGGTGTTTTGTCCTGCCATAGCCCCAGGGTGGGCTCAGCATTCCCACCGCTGATGACTTCATGTCACCACCTCTCCTAGTGAGATGGCTGGAATGCTGGCAGGTGGGAGCCAATTTATAACATGTTCTTACCCCTCCTTGGTGTTCTCTCCACCACCCCCTTGAAATAGTAGAGCTCTGTGTGTTTAGTGGTTTATAGTCTTTGTTTTAAGTTTGTGTTGTTTCTGCTGTTCACCTTCAAAGGAGAATTGACAAGCTGGACCTCACGGAGGATCAACAGCCCCCAGGAGATATTCTTTTTTTTTTTTTTTAAATTTTGGAAGCAGAGGCTCCAGCTGGGGCAGGTCAGTGTAAGTGGCCCTGGGCCCTTGGCAGGCCACAGTGGGCAGCGCCTGCCCCCTGCTCTGTGCATGTGGGTGCTCCAGGATGGAATAGAGCCTACCCTACACTTCACCAGTGCCTGGGTCACCCCCGACTCATCACTGAGTTACCTTGAATTAACCTGCTGACCAGGCACTGGGGCCAGGGTTTAGTTTGCTTCCTCAGGGTCAGCCCACCCAGGGAAATGTTCCTTGCCCAACCTTGGGCTCCTGTGTTGGGAGGAGCTGGGTTGAGAGCCAGTGGGTTCACCGTGTGGGCCAGGTGCAGAGGAGGGTGAAGCTGTGTCGAGGGTGCTCTGTGCTCTGAGGCTGGCTGACTCAGCAGCAGGGGATGCTGGCTGGACTGAGCACAGGGAGGGTGGACTGCCCCTGCAGTGCCACATAGGAGACTGTTTCAGACTCTGGAATAGTTGATCAGCATCTGGGCATGGGTTCTAGAACTCTTTACCTTGCTTACCACCCCATGTGACTCTTTCCCCACGTACCCAGAGGGCACCTTGGAGGGGGCTGGGAATAAGAGAGGTGGGTCAGTCGCCCTCAGCAGGCTGGGCATGCTCTGGAGGGAGGCTGATGCTGTGGGGTGGAAGACACAGGCACATTCAGACTGCAGAAGCAGGGTTTCACTTCCAGGCCCTCTACACTTCATATTGTACCCATGTATTTTATGTTTGTCTTCTCTAACATTTTGAGAGAACAGGAAAGGACAAACTCAATGCCATTTATTGGAAACTTTCTAGAAGCCTCTTTTGGCTGATTCCTATTGGTGTCCTGTCTTCCCCATGCTTCCCGGTGGAGGAGGAGATAGTGCACGCTCTGGGCAGGTGGTCAGCATCCTTGTGAAGTGTCTCACCTAGTCACTTTCTCTGCTCTGTCTGGCTGGAGTCTGGCATTCCTGGGGCTGGGCAAGGGTTGTGGGGAGGGAAGGATAGGGGTAAGCTGGGGAGGCCCCTTGGAGCTGGGTTGGACTTTTTTACTCAGCACCGATGCAGGTCCTGCACAGGGGATGGGTAACAAAAAGTGCAGCTGCCCTGAAGTACTGTTACTTTCCCTGACTGAATTACTGTTACTTGCCCCATCTGAAGTACTGTTACCTTCCCCATTTGAAGTAGTTACTTTCCCCATTTGAAGTACTGTTACTTTCCCCGTCTGAAGTACTGTTACTTTCCCCATCATCTGAAGTACTGTTACTTTCCCTGTCTGAAGTACTGTTACTTTCCCTGTCTGAAGTACTGTTACTTTCCCCATCATCTGAAGTACTGTTACTTTCCCCATCAGAAGTACTATTGCCTTTTTCATCTGAAGTACTGTTACTTTCCTCATCTGAGGTACTGTTGATTTCCCCATCTGAAGTACTGTTACTTTCCTCAGCCGAAATAGTGTTACTTTCCCCATCTGAAGTACTGTTGCTCTCTCCTTCTGACTTGTCCTTTGGGTGTGTTCCTCTCTCAGAGCAGCCTCATGGGATGGTGGCTGTGATTTGGGCAGGGTCTGTGTGTTCCTGGCTGTCATCCAATAGAACGCTAAATTGCACCTCCACTTCTAAAGCCGGGTCTGCCATCCCCTCCCCACCTGCTGGCGTGTGCAGCAGCTTCTCCTGGCTGCACAGAACTCAGCGCTCAGGCCCTGGAGCTGGGGGTCTGTCTCCTGGCCTGTGACCTGGGGCAGGCCACTTACACCTTGCCTGATTCAGTTTCCCTCATCTTAACTGTTAGCTATTATTATTATTTTGGTGACAGGGACAAGTAACAGGTGAAGAAACCAAATAACTAGAAAGGATTGTGGTGTAAAACCTACATCATAACCAAGGGAGGGGCATGCAGGTCACGTGGTAGTTGGCATGGTGGTTACTTAGTCTCTGAGGTCATTAAGTGGCCTGTGGTCAGAGGCAGGTGCGACATGAGAAATTCAGAGAATCATGAGGGGGTGGGGCAGACTTAGAAAAGGGAGAATCTGCTGCCAGAGAGGCCAGATGCCGTGAGTCCGAAGGAATCATCCCGCTCCCAGCAGACAAGCCTGGAGCCAGCCTGCTCCTCTGGTCAAAGTATTCCAGCCCCTGGACCTCTTCTCCAGGCACTTTCTGCCCAGACAGGCAGTGGCCCCAGAGTCTGGGAAACCTGTCCCACAGGCAAGGGCAAGGGGTGTGTCTGAAGCGGGTAAGAGGCTGATATGAGCCTTGGTTGCTGCTCTGGAAATAGGAAGAAGAGATGTGGATTCTGACTCTTGGCTCCCCAAAGTTCCACAGTTATGTGCAGTTTATCTGTCTCATTGATTATTAAGTTCTGTGGGGGAACGGCTCTGTCAACATAGTCCCAGAGACATCTGTTGATGCCTTAGTGTTCCCTGTGGTCAAGGTGCCTGCAGTCAAGCCGAGGAGACTCATGCGGAAAATCAGAACTGCATTATCTTAGTGCCCAAAACAGAAGTGGGCATTTTGGCATCGCAGTGGCAAAAGGACGACATGGTCAACTACAGGTGGCTAGCTTAGTTTATTAATAGCAAAATATTAAAAGCTATTTTAAAAATTATATTTGCCTCCCAGTGGAGTGTCTTGGGTAGTTGGGCAACCTGGTGCTAAAGATAGAACTGGGCCTTTCATCATAAACCTTTTATACATTTGTGTTTTTTTGACATTTAAAAATCAGAATATTTTCAACTTGAAAAAAACGTAATAAGCTCCCATAATACTTAAGAACTGGGACTGTCCACATCAGGAATACATGATTTGCAATGCCAAGAAAGATGTGCTGAATTTATTGGGCAAACTAAAGAGAAAACAAAATATCTTTGAGTATTTTAAAAAAACCCCAGGAATGAGTGCTGTGCATGCCACACGCTAATATGCCAGATAAAACAAATGTGGAGTCAGAAACTGAATGATGTGCCTCTTGACCTTTGATTTGACTTCTTGTGCTTTTGATTTTGTCATATGCATATATTACTTATTTAAGAATTATTCATGTAATTATAAAAGTGGATGAGGAAATGATGTAAAAACAGCTACTCCTTGTGGAAGACTGGTCTTTGTGCTAAGTGCTGTGTGCTCCACCTCATTCCTAGAGCAGGGAGCATTTGCAGAGGCTTGGGAGGGAGTGGACGTGTCCCTGATACTAAGCGCAGAGGAGGAGCAGGGCCCTCGGGCAGCTGGAAGGGCATCCTGAAGAGACGCCTGCCTGCCGCCGTTCTCCTGGCAGCAGGGAACGCTGGGAAACACCTGGCAGGAAGTGAAGAATTTCCGATTGTCAGCGGAGGCATGTGGCGTCACCAAGTCTGAGGCAAGCACACCAAGAACCAACGAAGTCCAAGGCTCACCTGCATGACAAATGGTGAAGGCAAAGTCCAGTTGCCAGCCCAAAGTAGAGTGCTTTTAAAGCAAGCTGGTCTCAAATCATTTCCAAATCCAAAGTTGGTGTAGCTGCAGTCAGGGAAGTTCAACAGGAAGTGGGCCAGGGGTAAGACAGAAGCATATCTTTACCTGGTTCTCCATCTGGGAGATGAGCATCCCGAGGGAGAAGGACCAGGTGCCTCAGTAAGGACTGGTGCTCAGTGTGTCGGGGTGTGGGGGGTGTGGGGTCTGGGTGGGTGGTGGTGAGGAAGCAGGCAGGGCCAGATACAGAAATTCGAATTGTTCCTTTTGCTGCAGACAGTAGGAGCATGATAAATTTTTCAGCAGGGGAACCATGTGATCACATTTCTGCTTTAGAAACAAAGGGAAGAGCTCCAAATCCTGGAATGATGATATCTGAGCTGGAAGCCCTCATTGAGTTCTGACCCTCTCCTTGTGTAGCAAGCAACTTGCCAACATCATCAAACCCTTCATTTAAACGCAGAAGAAAAACAAAACAAAGCAAAACAATGCAACCCCCAAACCCTTCCTGTCATTGACCCTGGGTCACCGTCCTATTTCTAACAGGCACATTTTAATTACTGGCAACTCATTTTCTTGATTGGATCTCTGCAGCAGGCTGGAGTCTTTATTCTTGAAGATGCCCTCCGGAACTGTACTCTGGTGTCCTACTTTTTTCTTTGCTTCTTAAACTGGACCAACCCAAGGCAAAATTGTGATGTTGGTAGCACTTATTTTTTACTTCCTTACTCATATTACAAGAACATCTGAATTAAATCTGAATTAAATTGTATATGTTATTTACTTTATTTAGTTATACAATAAAGTTTGGTAAAACAAATTGTAAAATGCGTACACAGGATGAAAGACTTAGGGTTACATATGACAAGTCTCATCTCTTAAATTAAAATATTCTCTCCCAAAAGACCTAGAGAGGTTACATGAGCCTAAACAACTAGCTGGTAGCAGAGTTAAGTCTAGAACACCTAGTTCCCAGTGTTCTTTCTGTTCTACTGTGTATACTGGCCTATTTTTCATTACATCTTTATTTTGGTATTTATTAGAGAGTATTTCTTCAGCTATTGCTCCCTAGAAAACTATGCAGAAACTTAGCGGTTTAATAAGAATTTATTATCTCCCATTGTTCTATGGTTGACTGGGTGGTTACAGTCATATGTTGGCTGGTACTGTATTCACCTGAAGGCTCAGCGGGCCTAGGCACCTTGGATGGCTTGCTTGCCTGGCTGCAGGTTGATGCTGGAACTCATACATAGACTTAGACATAGACTCTTCATGTGGCACGGATACCTCATGCCATGGCAACTGGATTCCAATAATGAGACTGCCAAGAGATCCATGCAGAAGCTGCAAGGCTCCTTATGACCTGGCCTCAGAAGTCCAGTAGTTCCCTTCTGCCACATTCTATTGGCCATGCAAATCCCCAGGACCAGCCCAGATTCAAGGGGAAGGACATCAGAGCCCACTTCTCAACGGGAGACATGACAAAGGAGGCCGTCTTTAATTTGCTACAAGGAAAGTGGAGAGAGTAGGAAAAGCAGAGGCTGTACTGAACAGGTACATTTGATAATCATTGCAGTAAGAGTTTAGGGCAACATAGAATGAATTAAATTAAGTCAGCAGAAAGCTGGGTGGCACACTTTTAGGCACTAGGTAGACATGAATCAGTAGGATACCCTCTCTGTCTTTCAGCACTCATGTTCTATTAGGACACAGACATTAAGTAGACAGTCATTCAGATTTTAAGTTTTAAAACAGAAGTTCCTATTAGTTCATGAATCCATCCATTCATCCATCCATCCACCCATCTATCCATTCACCAACCCATTCATCTATCCACCTGTCTATTTATCCACCCATCCATTCATTCATCTATCCATGCATTATTTATTTATTTATTTATTGAGATCTTGGGGCTAAGGTCTTAGATCTTTGAGCTTACATTCCAATGGGGGGGCAGATAGACCCATTGCAGGCAGTGATACGAAGAAAATAAGATGAGGAGGGGCAGTAAAGGGTGGGGTGGGAAGGGGGCTGCATTCCAGTTAGGGTGATGGGGGAAGTTGTCTCAGAGGACAGGAGAGATAGGATGACACTTGTGGGATGAACAGGATCCAGCCAGGTAAAGATTTGGGGCAGAAACTATCAGGAAAATGCAAAGGTTCCTGGGGCACAAATGGGCTTGGGATGTTCAAGGACAAAGGAGAGTAGTGTGACTAGAGCTCTGTGCCTGAGGAGCACAGAGCTGTGAGAGGTCAGGGAGGCCTGAGGCAGTGTTGGGAATGCAGAGAGTCCAGGGCTTGCCCCTCCTGGGACCGCTGCTCTGTACAGAGCAGGTGATATGAGAGGTGGGTCTTCAGGGATAAAGGCTGTACTTGGCTTGAGTGAGTTTCTAATGAGGGAGGGGTCATGGGAGGCTCAGGTTGGAGGCAGAGGAGGATACTAATAAAGATAACTAATATTTAGTTATCCCTAGTCATGTTCTTCTCACAGTCCCATTTAAGCTTTATAATCCCTATGCAAAGTGGGTGCTCTTATTATCCTAAATGGAGGGTCAGTGATCAGCAGTCACTTTCCGGGCTTGCTGACTTTGAGGTCCCCTTAGGAGACATCTAGGTGGACATGTGAAACCATTGAGATTACACCTTGCTCATATTTGGCACTCAGTAAATAAGTGCTGCATGTAATAGGGGTGAGATATAAAATTCAAAGTAGCTCCTTCATGGTGCTGAACTTGAGCGGCTAGAGGAGTGTCTATGTTATAGCTTGCTTGGCACTGAAATGAGGTTGCTGAAATGTGAATTCAAATCCACTCTAATTTCCAATAAGGACTTTTTGTGTTCATGTGGTGGTCCTATGTTTCTCTTTTTGGGTGATGAGTCTCTGAACTCCATTCCTGTGTTTAGGCAGGACCTTTCCCACCTTTATTTTGCAGAGCCCAGCTCCCACTGAAGGCATAGGACCCAGACCCTAAGAACCAGATACACTGGCCTGAGCTTTTGTCAGAAGCAAGGACACACAGAACCTGTCTTAAAGGCATCATTAGAGGACTGGACATGATGGCCAGAGGCCTCATGGACAGAAGTCCCAGGGCCATGTCCAGGAACTGGGCTCAGGGGACCTCCTGGTGCCACCTGCAAATCTGAGCCCATGGAATTCCTTTGGTTTATTCAATTCTCTCATTTTAACTTAATTTTGTTTTTGTTGGCTTTCTTAAAAAATTGCCCAGTTCATTAACGTGATCACATTTATTATGCAGAGTTGAGTGTGGTTCTCTCATAAGTATTTAGTCTCCACTGGGTCTGTGGTTATATATCCTTTCTTATTGCTAATGCTGTTTGTGTTTGATTTTCTTCTTTATTTCTTGGCCTGACTTACAGAGGTTTGTCTGTTTTATCTTTATTTTAAAAATAACCAACTGCTTATTTTTACTTCTCCACTGTGATTTCCCCCTTTATTTCTTTAATGTTTAAGTTTATATTTTTTCCTATTTATTTTGGCTTAAATTTTATTATTATTTTGCTATATCCTTGTGTCAAGTGCTTAATTCAATTATTTTGTTATTTTGACTTCTAAAAAACCAGTTAATTCTATAAGTTTTCCTCCATGTACCACATTAAGCAAACTCCACAGGTTTCTGTAGGGGGTATACTAATTGTAATTCAATTTCAATTTTGTTTTCCATGTGTAGGTCCAGATTTATTTGAATGTCCAAATGCTTAGAGTTGTTGGCTCTTATTTTGTTATTAAAGTCTGGTTTTATTACACTGTGGTTAGAGAATATAATATGAAAGATTTTAATTTTAGGTAAAGCATTAATATCTTTTTTAGCCTCAAACATGATCAATTTTTGACAGTGTTCCAAAGATATACAATTAAATATATATTATCTGTTGGAATAGAGTAATATATACACACACACTGCCATGTGCATATGTTTATATATCATATTTAGTTAGTGGTAGTTGTGTTAGCCAAATCCTGGAGTCATCTCGATGCAAGTTTGTTGAGGCAGAATTGTCCATTTCATCCTCAGCTCAGCTTCAACTACTTAACAGAACCTGATTCATATAGGAATTAAGTAAATATGTGTTGAACGAAATTCATTGTCTCCAACCTTTTTGGCACCAGGGACTGGTTTTGTGGAAGACAGTTTTTCCATGGATGATGGTAGGGGATGGTTTCAGGATGATTCAAGTGCATTACATTTATTGTGCACTCTATTTCTATTATCATTACACTGTAATATAATGAAATGATGGTAAAACTCACAATAATGTAGAATCAGTGGGATCTCTGAGCTTGTTTTCCTACAACTAGATGGTCCCGTCTGGGGGTGATGGGAGACAGTGACAGATCACCAGGCATTACATTCTCATCAGGAGTGTGCAACCTAATATAGATTCCTCACATGCACAGATCACAGTAGGGTTCTTGCTTCTAGGAGTCTCTAATGCCACCACTGATCTGACAGGTAGTGGAGCTCAGGTGGTAATGTAAGCCAGGAGGAGTGGCTGTAAATACACATGACACTTCACTCACTCACCTGCCACTCACCTCCTTCTGTGCGGCCTGGTTCCTAACAGGCCACATACTGGTACCGGTTCCTGTAGTTTGACTAATTTTTTCTGCATTTAAAATATATTTTATTGGGATATTCCTGGAACTTTTGGGTGTGTCGATTTGTGATGTTATGCAGTGGTGCTCATTTTAGGAATGCTTATTAAACGCTTTTGGTGTGCTGGGCACTGTGCTAAGCACTAGAAATACAATGGCAAGTGAGAGAATCTAGCGGCCTCCTGTACTTCATGATTCATACATTATAGCTACAAAACAAGTAATAAACAAGCAGATAAGTAAGTATTAATTTAAAAGAATCCTGTTTGGTGCTATGAAGGTTGGTGAAATGAGCAGCCTTTTCAAGGTATGGAGGGGATGAACTGTTTGTAGAATGGTCAGGAAGGTCACCCTGGGGAGGGCACACTGAAGCTGAGGCCAGAGGAAAGGTGGCCAGCCCCGTGAAAAGCTGGGACAGGCTTCTGGGCAAACAGGCCATGCCTTTTGTTAACGTGGCATCCCCTTCTCTCATTAAATGTGTCACCTTGAGTTCTACATTGGAAATACTGCTTCTGTCTTCTTTTTGTTAGTGCTTACATGATCCATATTTATCTACACAATTATACAATCCATACAATTAGGTATTATGATGGTTAATTTTATATGTCAATGTGGTGTGCCTAAGGGATGCCCAGATGGCTGGCAGTGCGTTATATCCGGTGTGTCTGTGCAGGTGTTTTGGAAGAGGCTGGCATTAAAATCATGGACTGAAAAAGAAGACCCATCCTCACCAGCGCAGGCAGGCATGGTTCAATCCATTGAGGTCCTGAATAGAACAAAAAGGTTGAGGAAAAGCAGATCTACCCACTCCTGCTTGAGTGGAGACATCCGTCTCCTCCTGCCCTTGAACACTGGTGCTCCTGGTTTTCAGGTTTCCCTACCCAAACCGGGACTCAGACCATCAGCCACTGCCTTCCCCACCTCTCAGGCCTTAGGACTCAGGTTGCATGTCACCACCGGCTTCCCTGCTTCCCAGCTTACAGATGGCAGATTGCAGGACTTCTCAGCCTCCACAACCACGTGAACCACTTCCCTGAATAAGTCTCCTCTTCATACAGTCCTCCCTTGGTGTGGGTGGGGATTGGTTCCAGGATCCCCATGTATATCAAACTCCATGCATACTCAAGTCCTGCTGTAAGCCCTGCAGAACCCGTGTGTAAGGAAAGGCGGGCCTTTGCATAAGCAGCCTTCGCTTGCTGGGAATACTGTGTTTTCCATTAGAGTTTGGTTGGAAAATCTGAGTATAAGTGGATCCATGCATTCAAACCTGTGTTGTTCAAGAGACAAGTGTGGAGGATAGGCACGGGCTACTGGAGACAAATATGGGAATGTGGCTATGGGCAAGACAGTGCTGGCGGGGCAGGCACCACTCCAACAAGTGGACAACAGCAGGGATCAGTGAGTTGCCAGGGGTCTGAGCATGAGGGCTGAACAGGCTGGAGGTCTTCCTTGGAGCTGGCCTCAGGCTGGGAGAGGACTGTGGGGCCTGAGTGGCTCCAGGCTGGATGGGTCCAGTCAGGAACCCTGCAAGAGGAGCTCATCTGTGCACACGGGGATGCACACTGGGAGAGGAGAAGCTGGGGTCAGGGGCTCTGGCCCTCTTGCACTGCATGCGGGGAGCTGCGACTCAGGCAGGCTGCTGGGCAGTGGTCAGTGCCAACAGAGTGGGTGTATCACAGCCACGAAGCTGTGGTCATGCAGAGCACAGCATGACAGCCTCTGGCTGAGTTGTCTGTCTGGGGTTGGGGATGGAATTGATGGGCACAGGGAAGAGAGGAGGATGGGCTTGCTTAGCGGAAAAGACATCAAGTTGAGTTGGGGGCACATGGAATTTGAGGTGCCTGTGAGAGCCCCATTTGAGATGTCCAGTGGACAAGTGGGGGCACCCAGTTAAGCACTGGAAATGGGGCTCTGGACCCATGAAGAGAAGCCAGCAGTTGAGTCATTTCATGAGAGGTGGCTATGGTGATGATGGGAACTGGTCAGATTGCTCAGGTTAAAACAAAGAAAACAAGCCGAGGAAAGACCACGGTCAAGGCAAGTACAGTAAGGATCGACGGCATCCTTGAAGTACTTCTTTGTCTACAAAGAGCATTCATTCTATTTCATGTGCAATGAGAATACCAGCATTTTAGCACTGTTTAAAATTAATGACTCAGAGGGAATTCTGGCCCCACTCAAGCGCCTGCTAGATTGGCAAGCCTCGCTGCCTGCCCTTCTGAATTGCTTGTCACACAATTGGGCCATTCACCATGTTCCGGGCCCTCTGTGTGTTTCCTCTTTTCCACCTTAGACTTATTTGTTAGGAAAAACAATCTACTTCTCAGGGTTTCAGTTTTATATACTCTTGATCTATTACTTAATTTCTCCAATCTCTTTCCCACAGTCAATAGTTTTTACTACCTGGAACCGAAAACAACCTACAGGATACCAAAGCATGAGTTCATTGAGAACAAAGAAGACCCTCTGATTCCAGTGAGGTCAGGGAGGAGGCCAAACAGTCAACCCACTTGCTTAGGACATGCGGCCCAAACAGCAATTTGACTTTGCATTCACGTTTCAACTAGTTGCGTTGGCCTTATGGTTTTTATTAAACTGTAAATCTCTTTACCACATTGAAAATTGTGGAACACATTTCTTCTTCTTGAGTCCATGCATCTGAAGGCCATAGGCGGACAAGTGCACAGCGCCAGTGGGAAATGGCTTTTCTGGAATATCAGGTTCTGTCCTCAGAGACTAAGAGCACTCCATGTGGTGGGCAATAAATCTGAATTCTGCTGCGTTTAATTAAGGTAATTTTCCTACTTAGCTCCACATGTGGAGATGAGATTCAATTTTATTGTGCCTAAAAGAACACGTCCTTTCAAATGTGTCACCAGAATGGAATGCGACCACAGATCGGCATGTGATGAGCCTCTGTCATCTAGAGGGAGAAGAACTGTGGCAGGACTGCAATCTGTCCCCTTATCCTGCTCCTGTGGGTTTTTCCATTGCATGGATATGGGTTGTGAGGGAATGGAGTCCCTCTACAGAGATATCAGATGCAGGCGGAGGGCAGAGCAGGGTGAAAAGCTGAGCCAGAGGAGGGGACAGATTGTTAGATAATGTTTTCTTGCCAGGTGCAGTGTCAGTGAATAAAGATTTTGATCATCAGAAAGACCAAGGATCCATATTCCTGACTCTTTTGCAGAATAATTAATAAATGTTATGGGAATCACCTAGTATCATCCGTACTGTGAGGGTTGATTTTATGTGTCAACTTGACTAGTTTAAGGATGCAGACAACTGGTCAGACATTATTCCTGGGTGTACCCATGAGGGTGTTTCCAGAAGAGATGAGCATTTGAATCAGCCAACTGGGTAAGAAGGCCCGCCCTCACCCATGTGTTTGGGCACCATGCAATCTGTTGAGGGCCCAAATAGAACTGAAAGGCAGAAGGGAAAATTCTCTCTTTCTCTCCTTGGGCTGGGTTGCCCCTTTTCTCCTGCCTGCGGATGCCAGCACTCCTGGTTCTCAGACCTGCAGACTCAGACTTGAACCTACACTGTTGGCTTTCTTGATTCTCAGGCCTTCAGGTTTGGGCTGCATCACACCACTGGCTTTCCTGGGCTCCAGGGTGCTGAGGGCAGATCGTGGGATCTCTCAGCATCCACAATCCTATGAGCCAATTCCCATAATCAATCTCGTTTTATCTGTATCTGTATATAGATATCTCTTTCTCTATCTTATTATTCTGTTTCTCTGGAGAATGCTAATACAGAGTTCTTGAAAAGACTCTAAAAACAGCCACATCACCACCAAGGGAACACGGAGCCTCCTGGGTCACAAGAGGCCTGAGAGGCATGGCGGACGTGCCTGAGTTTCCTCCACAGGGTTCTTGTTAGGAGGTGGCCCAACCCGTGCTTGGCCACATTCAGAAAAAGGAAATGCATCCTCCCAAAGGAAGGCCCACTCCACTGCTGGAGAATTCAGGCTGCTGAAAGCTTCTTGCTTATATGATTTTGCCCAATTCCTTTTCTGCGTCTTTCCCTTTTGTTCTAGTCCGTCCTCTTAGAGGAACATGGAGCAATAACAATGATCTTACTGAGGCCAATTCTCTAGTAGGCTCCAGGCAGCCAAAGTGACAAAGGATGTGTATCCTCGTCCTTCACAAGGTAATAGCTGAGAGGAGCGTGGGAGAAAATCACAAGCCCCCCAAGGTTAGGGTCACATCTATTCATCTGTATTTTAGTGATTAGTAGAGCCCCTGACAAAAAGTAGACTCTTCAGATAGTTTTGAGAGGCCTGGGAAATACAAGAACTACGTTACCCTTCTCTGGTTACTCTTCTGTCCTGTTGTCAAACTTGGACTCACCAATGAAAATGCGCCTCACCTTGGTGGCAACTCCAGTTAAGCTCCTGCTTCCTACCTTCGCAGCTGGCTTACAGCATCAAGCCCCATGGGGATGAGTGCTCCATCCTGACTGCCATGTCTCCACTGCATCTGCACAGTGTCTGTGAGGCTCCATCCACCATGACCCAATGCTGGTCATTCTGGCCTGGGCAGAGCTCTGAGGAGTGTGTGAGTGCTTGAATACGTGTACAGTGCAACCCCCACCACAGAGTCTGTGCTTCTTGGATGCTCACTCAATGAGGTGAAAGGCACGGGGAAGTGGTTACTGCTCTGTGTGAACTCAGTCTGGCCTGGCAGATAACAAAGACATGCAAGGAACTGCAAGGCAACTGTGGTAAGTGACATAGAAGCTGCCAGTTGGCCCTGGAGTTGAGGGGGAGAGTGATGTGCAGTGTCAGCGTGCTGTCCAAGGAGTTCTTGGCATGGCTTGAGGCACTTCACACCTGGTCAGACCACTGGAACATTCCTCGTTAGGCACCATGTGTCAGAAGCCTTGTTAGTGTATCAAGGAATGCTCCGGTTTCCTGGAAGATTCATCCATTCACAGCTGCTGACAGGAAGCCGACCATGTGCTAGGTGGGGCTGCCGCAGTGCCCTGGGCAATCCAGGTCCCTGATGTCTAATTGGGTGGGATGAAATATATAAATATAAAATAAATGAACATATAGGGTGTGCAAGACGGGGCAGGCAGGGAAGAGCTCATGTAGCAGGGACGTCCGAGCGAGACTGGCCGGCGGCAAAGGGATGGCCACAGTCTTAGGTCAGGTGAGCAGGAGTGACGAGCGGACTCCATGTGGGATGCCAGCCAGGGAAGGGGCACTAGGAGAAGTCGGGGAGCAGCAGGGACCAGGCCCTCCACCTGTGTGACCTTGTCCTGCTATTTAAGGAGTCCAGTGCATTCTGCATTGGCAGTCACCTAGTTAGGGCGACCAGAGCGAGCAAATAAAACACAAGATGCCCAGATAAATTTGAATTTTAGATAAACAGTAAATTTTTCAGTTGTGCTACACAAAGGAAAATATTAAAATTCTCTGCTGTGGAAGCAAATATAAAACTAGCTAGAAGAGGGAAAGTGTGGTGACTCATGCTTGTAATCCCAACATTTGGGAGATTGAGGTGGGAGGATTGTTTGAGTTCAGGAGTTTGAGAGCAGCCTGGGCAACATAGTGAGACCCCATATCTAAAAAAAAAAAAATTAGCTGGTGTGGTGGCATGTCCCTGTAGTCCCAGCTACTCAGGAGGCTAAGCCAGGAGGATTGTTTGAGCCCAGGAGGTAGAGGCTGCAGTGAGCTGTGATCATGCCACTGCACTCTAGCTTATGTGGTAAAGTGAGACCCTGTCTCAAAACAAACAAACAAAACAAAACAAAACAAAAATACAAAAAACAAGAGAAAGAAAAAGAAAACAGAATGTAAGAAAGAAGAGAGAGAGAAGTCACAGTTACCATTGTTAGTGGGAGCTGACTAGGTAGAAAACTCCAGGTTGGCTAACCTCCCCTCAGCTTTGCCAAGAGACCAGTCTATGCCATGGCCAGTGATGTATCCAGCCCCAAGGTGCAGACAGGTGATTGGGCTGGGGAGAGTGTGGATGACCAAGTCTGATTCTTCCTCCCTTCAGGACCCACTACAGAAATGAACAGTGGGGGACTCCAGTCCTCACCCTGGAGCCAAGATGGCAAGGTGACAGCATGTCATAACAGCTGTTCAGAGCTGGGACCCAGGGATCAAGTTGAGCTGCACACCAACTGGGGTGCTGTGGGCAAGCAATCCCTTAGTATACCTAAGGCAGATAAGAGAAGGAGTTAACCACTAAAGATGTTGTAAGGATTAAATTAGTTAATGTAGGGAAAGGTATTAGTTAAATTCCTGGCCCACAGTATCTATTTTATTTGAATTCCTAAGAAAATATAGTATCTGTGTGTCTACTTCGTCGACCAGACTGTATTGCAGATGGCTTAAGACCAGGCAGCAAATTTGAGGTGGAGCCATGGTTATCAGAATGGCTGCCCAGACCACAAAGCTGATTTATCTCAATCATAACAGCAGCAGATTCCTGTTATTGTAATGAATCACAGCATGTATGCACACAGATGCAGGCACCGGGGTTCAGAGGGCCGGGTTGTATGGGGAGGGTAACGAAAAACAGACGCTTGCAGGGCCCTAACAATGTGTGTAGCAACTAAACCTGCAGCCTACTTACACAAAACAGGCCATAATGAAATCCAGTTTCAAAATGGAATATTTTTCCTAAATGATAAGGTATTGCATATGGTTCTTTTCCCATTGTGTAGTAATTCCTTCTAAAGTAAACGTTTTAAAGATTTTAACTGAGGTTGGAAAACTAAAACTTGCCTCAGTATAAAAATGTCGAAGCCATCTGCTAGAAAATCACAGCTCTGCGATATAAAACACCCAGAACTGTGTTGCTCAAACTAATTTAATCACAAAATACCATTTCCTTGATCCGAAGGGAAACATTTCTACTTGGCCACTAGAGCTTTCTGGAGAAAGACACTTATATTTGCAGTATGGTATATTAGTAATTTTGAATTTCAAAGAGAAAACAGAGCAGGGATTTTGGCAAACAAATGTTGAAAGAGTAACTTCAATTCTTTGCAGATGATTTTGATAGAAAAGTTTTTGTTAAAACAACTGACAGACACTGAGAAACATGCCATCAGTTTGAAGGAAAGTAATTGAGTTGTGCTGTTTGCATTTTATTTTGCACACATTTAACAATTGAAAGTTTTTCTGTACTATGAGACCAAAACCCCCCAAACACCAATGCAATGGCAGAAAGCTGAGAGTCAAATCAGGCAGCACACATATGAACACTGCGTTCACATGATGAGGACCACATTTCTGAGACGTTTTCTGAAAAGAACCTGTATATGTGTGTGCGTGTGTATATATTCTTCTTTTTTCCTGCCAGAATTTTTTGTTGAATGTTCAAGTTAGTTCTGGAAAATAGGTTCCAATATTGCTCCATTCATTGGCATAGGTTGACTTTATTAATTGGCAGCTGTTTTCTCAGACAGTTTTGCATAAAATGGTGCTCAGCGAACAAGTAGGGTTTTAAACATGACACAGTCCTGTATTTGAGAATGTTTATGTTATATATGTGCCTATTAATTTAGTAGTTATGAGTTTAATAATAACTTTGAGTTCTTTAGACATGGATCCTCATATATATTAATAAAATCAGCTGTGTGCCTTAACCAACAGTCAGCATATTTTTAAAAATGGGCCTCTGAATTGAAAATTTAAAAAAAACCCTTCAGCATCCCATTAGGATTGATTAGCCCACAGGAGGGTAATCCTGGTAAGCAAATGTAACCAAGATTCTCCTTCCCCAGTGATTCCAAGTGCAGCCGGGCTCTCCTGGTCAGGTGCTTCCTTTACTCAAATTTTCCCCGATCTGTTCTAGATCCTAATACCACCCTCTGTGTCAAACTGTGAATGCATCTTCAGTATCAGGGCTCAGGACTTGGAGCTGGGATTTTGCTGACATGGTCTTTTCTCTGGTTGTCACCTTCCATTTCTTTTTTGGTTTGCCTTTCATTTTAATGCCAGATTTTCTAAGTGTAAGAAAGGAGGGTGGAGAGTGGGCAGAAGTCATTGTTTCCATCATGAAAGTCAACATCAGTATTTCCTGTCCTGGGGACAAACCAGTGCCTCATGTTTCTGGAAACGCTGCAGCATTTGACTTCAATTTTAACCTGGATAACGCCAAAGCTTTTCCTCAAATTCGCCACAGGAGTAAGCTCACAGATGCTCTGATTTTGTTTATCGTTGCTCTTCCTTAATATCTCTCGCACAGGTGCCATTGACCTTTAGATGGGCTGTACAGTGTGGGGTTTGGTGCCATGGATCTGCTTCTCCAGGGACCAGGATCTTGAGATCTTCAGGCTGGGTTTCCATGGAGGCATGGAGCTGCTTTTCCTCCTTCATAACTGCACTCAAAACAGCCCTGTTGCTCTACAATGGAGACTTGGGCAACTCCTACTGGCACAGATTTGTTCACCTCAGGGGAAATTCAGATAGAAGCAAGCTGCAGGCAGTTTCACCTCTAACTCCATGGGTTCTCAACTGGTAATGTCCTCTTATGGATGTTAGGCCACGAGGTCAATCCTGTAGCAATCTAAGGCTTGAGAAGAATTAATCTTCTGGAAAATTCCAAGAATACATCTTAGGGAAACTGGCTCTACCTTTATGACTTGGATAACACAAAGATACGCTTTTCATGTTGGACTAGAACTCAGAGTATTGGCCAATGGATGTGTTTTCTTAAACTATCCCAGTGGGTTCACCATACAGATGAAGATTCTGAGATTCAAGACGCAAGACTGATAAAGATCATTATTTTTATTATTTTAGTCTGATGCACAAAATGGTATCTACTGAATAGGCAGTAGGTAGATTAAAAATCTACCTATTTTTAATAGGTAGCTTATATATATTAGCAAAAGTGAACACTTTGTCTTTTAGATCTATTCCAGGTTTTCAGTAGCTGTAGACTTAAGTGCTAACTTTTAGCCCATAGGATAAGAAGAAACCAAGCCTAAAAGTAGGCCAGCACCAGGATTCAGGCCTCAGACTTCAAGCCAAGGGTTCATCATCTTCAATCATGCACGAATTTTTACATAGCGCCAGAGGAAACTGCCTGTACTTACTGTTGTAGGTAAGACAAACCTTTGCTTATTTTTACTTCTCATGAATAAATAGTTGTAAGAAGAACTGCTGAAACAAAGGGCATTAATGAGCTTTTGCTACATATAAATAGCGAGTGTGAACCAGCAGTGTGGCGGAAGAAGTTTCCCCTCAGCCACAGCGGGACTATGAGATGTTCTCCAATGAGCTCATCTTGTCAATAATGTGTAGACCTTGATGTTCTTTTTAAATATGTGCTGATTTTATTACAAGTGAACCTGTGCTTGTTTTTTCCTTTATGCATATTCACTGTCTTTATACCTTTCCTTTCCCCCCACGAACTTTCTGCTCATATCTTTGCCCGTTTGGAGGGAATAGTCTATTTTTCTTATAGGATTATGAAATTTTTAATGTAATGATAATGCTAAGATTTTTTGACATGTACTTTATATTTTCCCAGTTCATTATGCATATTTAAATGTTTCACTAATATTTAAAAACATACATCTTTTCTTAAATTTTCCATAGTTTTATCTCTTAGCCATTATGCTTTTGCTTTCTGTGGTATATTCCTTGGGAGTCTCTCACTGAGACCCTTCTCTTTCTCTAAGTTGGTAACTTTATCTCCCGTGATGAGAAAGCTTTTCAAAGGGAGAGCGTGACCATTTCCATATAAAGTACAATGTTGCTTTGGTGTTTAAGATTCTATTCCTGGGTGTCATTACTTCTTTTTAAATTTAACTTTGTTATGGAAAATATTAAGCATATGTAGAAGTAGAACAAATAATCTAATGAAACCTCACTTGTTCATATCCTAGCTTCAATAATGATCAGCACTTAGCTATTCTTACTTCATCTACCCCTTTACTCTGTGTTTTATTTTTCCTGGAGTATTTTGAAGCAAGTTCTAGAAGTATACACACACATACACACACACACACACATACACACCATATTGGTATTGGTGTATATATATAATATGTATGTTTTATATATATAATGTGTATAATACACACACACACACACACACACACACACACACACACACACACACACCCTGGAATACTACTCAGCCATAAAAAAGAATGAAATCATGTCTTTTGCAGTAACATGTACAGAACTGGAGGCCATTATCTCAAGTGAAACAACCCAGAAGCAGAAAGTCAAATACTGTGTGTTCTCATTTATAAGTGGGAGCTAAATAATGTGTTCACATGGACATAGAGTGTGGAATAACAGACACTGGAGACTCAGAAAGGGGAGAGGTTGGGAGGGCAAGGGGGGGTGAGAAATTACTTAACAGGTACAATGTATACTAATCAAGTGATGATTACACCAAAAGCCCAGGCCTCACGACTATGAAATCTATCCACATAACAAAACTGTACTTGTACCCCCCAAATCTACAAAACTAAAAAAAGGAAAAAGGTGTAGAATGGAATAGTATACTACAGTCATCATAAATGAAATTCAGCTAAATATAAAAATCATTGTCCTTTTGCAGGTGCTTTGCTGGATTCAGGATGCAGACAAGGTCCACGCACTGTGGTTGGGTGATGTGTCTCTTAGGTCTCTTTTAATATGTAATACATCTCCCTGTTTTTTAAAAATGCATTTATTTGTTGAAAAAACTTAGTCATGGGTCATTTTTCTGTAGAGTGGATTATGTTCTGGGTTTAGCTAAATGCCCTCTTCTTGAAGATTTATCTTCCATGCCTCTTGCAGGTGGTTAATATCCAATGCTTGATTAAACTCACATTTTTTTATTTTTTATTTTTTTGTAGAGCCACTTTGTATGAATGCTATTCACTTCCTGTTGTACCTTCATCACATCAGGAAGCAACAATGTCTCGCTTTTAATGTTGTTAAGATTGGTGAGTTTGGGTGTCAAGGACCCAGGAGTCACCAATACTCTACATCTCCATTGACAATTTTCTCCAGAATTCAGAGTCGGTGGTGAGCATAATGGTTGGGAGTGCTGGGTTGGAGTCACTCTTCAGTTTGAGTAACAGTTCTGAAAGTCACTTGTCATGCCTGAGCTAGGTTGCTCAAGCCCTCAGACCTTTCAGGGCTGACTCAGCTTTAGGAGTGGACACTCCATTTTGTGTGTGGGACTGTTGCTTGAGTGGGATGAGTTGTGTGAGCTGGGCTTTGGCCCAGTCTTGGAAGAGTGGTAGCTGTGATTTAGTGGCATTTGTTTCAAGCAGATGGAATTTGTTTAGATGACCCTAAAGGTCTTTCCAAATCTGATGTACTAGGATGAATTATCAGACAGCTCCTATAGCTGGGTTACCACATATTACGGGTAAATCTGGGGGTAGAAGAGCTCATCATTCAGTTGTAATAGTTCAATAGAGATGACAGTTCTGCCAGATTTGGGTCCTGTGGGCAGAGCTGAGAGGTCTGTAAATTCACATTCACTCTTCAAGCCCTGGTTTATAGCAGCCAGCCAAGTGTGTCACTAAGATGAAGATAGATTATAATGACTACATTTTGGTAATTCATTTACTTTACTGAAATCAGTGCTCAGTCATGTTACAGGCGAGACTCCATCTGGTTCCCATCAATGACAGAGGGAGCACCATGTTTGGACAGAGGGGCTGCATCTATGTTGATGCAGGAAAAGCTGCGTGGCTTATCCAGCAAATCATGGTGTAGACCACCAGCTGGGCCAGTCCGGGTCCAAGTCAGCTGGGTGACTCTATCCTACCGTTCATTCACTTCTGCATTCGACAAGTACTGTGGACACCTGCTGTGTGCCAGGCACTGCTTGAGGTGCTAGGGGGAGATCAGGGAGCAACAAAAAATTCCCTGCCCTCCTGCAGCTGATGCATATTCCAACTGAGGGGTGGGAGTGTAGCCAACAAACAATGGACATAATCCCCAAATCATAGAGCAAGACATAGGTGATGCAAATCATGGCAAAGAAAGCATTGTGCAGACTGAGGGGTTTCTTGTTTCCTGAGAAGGATGTGGATTGCAATTTAAGGTGGAATGGGGGTTGGTCTGAGAAGTGAGCCTGGCTGACAAGATCAGGCAGGAAATGTCTCCTTCATACCCCGCCTGCCCAGTAGACCACCTGCTTGGCACTGATGTGGGCCTTCGTGCAACCACCGAGCACAGGAGGGCCATTGCTGCTTGGCATTGCCACCATGGATGCCTGGATCACGGTGCTGCCGGTCCCTCTGCTGCCTCCTCTCTGTGTCCCCTCATTGGTCCTGAGCTCCATTCCTTCCTGGGTCGTCTTCAGGCCATGATTTGCATGTTGGCTCTCTTTGGGGCCCATGGTGCTTCATTTATTCCCAAAGGTACCTTCTCCTTCCTATTCTGATTGAGACTAAAAGGCCTCCTGATACCATTGCTTTGCCAGGACACTATTACTTCCCAGGGAAGACTCTACTGGCACATTTTAGGCTTTTCTGGAAGAACACCATATCATCATCATCACCATCATCATCAGATCTTCCCCAAGCCCCATCTGGGGGGTCTCATGGGAGCCACATATGAACTTGGTTAGGGACCTCTCCTGAGCCTGGACTGATGGCTGGCCCAGCCCAGGCTTTTGTTTGCCACAGGAAGAGAGCTTTGTGCAAACCCTTGTTTAACCTGGCCTTCTCTCTTTAGAAAGAGAATGTTCACCAGATGAATCATGCCTAACGTGCTCGCTGGAGCCAGAGGACTTTGGCTCCCAGGCTGTTTACTGCAGCTCAGACTTTGTCCCGTAAGCGTTCTTAGGAAATGACAATGGACAGAAAATTGTCATTGTTTTTGCTGGAAAGAAAAAAAAAGGTTGAATAGTTTCCCTGGCTCAGGCTAGCTGGTGGCAACCCTGGCCCCAGCATGCTCCTCAGTTGCCCACTCTCCCCAGCAGGGCCAGTGTGCCCTCGCCTGTCCACACTGCTCTGCGACCAGGTGCTCTGCTGTGCCCTTGCTCGGGGGCTGACTGTGCACAAGGTGACGCGTGGTATGTGTCGATGTCCGACAGGCTCACATGGGCAGGGCTGTGCTGTGGCTGTGCTGGGAGCCCTCACCTGGTCTCTCTGCTGACTTCTTCCCACCCCTGCCTGCCTTGGGTGGGAGGACACCTGGCCTTCCTAGTCCTAGGCAGGGTGGACTTAGAGAGGCAGAGCGTGCTGCAGGCAGGGTCTGTGTTTGGGTTTTGGCAGCCTGGATGAAATACCAGCTCTGACACCTCTCAGCTATATGTCAGTGGCCCAGTCCCTTGACCCATCTTGAGTTACAGTACCCACTTTGCTCTGTTTCTGGACCTCAGATATGGCACTTTTAGTCTCTCTCCCCTTTGTGACATTAGAGGAAATCTCTAAGACATCATGGAGTTGCCATTGAGCTTGCCTTCCCGCCTGCACAAGCAGGTCCTGAGGCAGCTTCCTGCAGCCCCGCAGATCCTGCAGCATCTTCAGGGCTCAGAAGCCTCTGTGTCTGACTCTGGCTCAAATGTAATTGCAGCTCTAGAGGAAGCGACCCACACCACAGGGAAGCGAGGAGGCTGGGGGTCGTGTCCAGGCATGCCCACAGCAGAGACTGGGAGAGCCACCATGGCAGCAGCGACAGAGCCAGGGAAAAATGCCATCCTATGATACGCAGTCCTGTCTTTAATCCAAATGATGTGTCTGCAGAAACTGGTTGCATTTGCTACTTTGACAGATGGACAATGTTTCAGTGTCTTAATTAGCATGTCGGGTAATCACTGCCATTAATCTTGTTCTTTTTTTCACATTCATTGGCCATTTTGACTTCTCCATACCCATCTTTCTTATTGAAAAACATGATAGGAAACTTTTACTTATTAGATAAATTATGAAGACCTAATGCATGGCATGGTGACTATAGTTAATAATGCTGCACTATATCCTTGAAATTTGCTAATAGAGTAGATTTCAAGTATTCTTACAAAAAATGTGGTGATGGATATGGTGATTAGCTTGTTCTTGGTAATCTCACAATGCATGTTTATATCAAAATAAGACCTTGTACACCTTAAATACTCAATTTTTATTTTTTAGTTATACTTCAATAAAGCTCAGAAAACACACACACACACACACATATTCACACACACAAATAGTAGTGGCCAAAGCAGACAACTGAAGAATTCCCTTGGCAGCCTGCGCTGAGCCCTAGGGTTGTTCGTGTTCCCAGCCCTCTCTCCATCCTCAGATGGTGTGGTCCTGAGCTGCTGCCCCTCTGCCCTCCTCCTCTGTCTCCATCCCTTTCCATTTGGCTCCTACTCCTACATACGAGTGGAAACTGTGCCCTCCAAACCCAGGGGACTGCAGAAGCCTTGCTCTGCATCTGCCCGCAAACCCATGGTGTAAGCAGTCTCTTTGCCCTTCTCTACAGGGGCTCCATTCCTCATCCATCCTTTTCTCCGTGTCTCCTGGTCACTCCTGCTGTCCACTATCCTTTCCTCTTGGGCTCTGTGTTCCCACAGCCCCTCTGTGCATTCCACACGTGTCCCCTGAGTGAACTTTGCAGTCCCTGCCGGCCCCACACCCACTTGCCCTGTGTCTTGAGCACAGGTCTTCAGGTAACAGTGACTGGTGGGTGTCTCCACATTGTGACATTCTATTGGAACCTGAAACAGCTGCCCCTGACAACGGCTCAGCAGAGAATCCCTGGCCATCCAGCTCTGACAGGGGCATGGATTCTGCTTCTCCTTCCTGCCAGTCTCCTAGTTGTCTGTGCCTTCACCCCGTAGTGGCCCATTCAACCACTAAGTCCAGCTGCTTTCCTTTCCTGTGGAGTCACCCCCTAATTCAGTTCCCGCGAGCTTAGTGGCTGTGATTTGATCATTCCCATCCATTCTTGGACTGCTCCAACCTTGTCCTACACTGCCTTATTTCTTACAAGATGGTAGTATTAACGCAGAGAATGAAATTCCTAGCTTTTTCTCCTTTCAAGCCACCATGATCTTCCCAAGCACAGCTCCAATCCTACTTCTCACATATTCAAAAGCGTTAACATTTCCTCACTCACCCCAATTGTTTTCACATGCAACCCAGTGTCCCTACAGTCTGTCGCCTACTGACTTTTCAGCATTTTCGGGATGATCTCTCCTTAAAACCATTGGAGTTCTCTTGTTGTCTCTCTTTTCCAGGGTCTCAGCAACTTTTGTCATTGCTAAAGATTCCCTCCTTCTGACACACCATCTTGGCCTACAGGCCCCATTCTCTCCTGGTTCTGTGCACTGCACACGGCTATTGCCCATGGGGTGCAACTGTGACTCAGTTCTGGCTGTCACTCTTTCTCACGCGGAGCTCTCCTCTGGCCGCCTCATTCAGGAGCTTGGCTTCGTGAACTCCCGTGTACAGCTGACATAGACACTGAAATCTCCTTCTAGAGCTTTCTCCTCAGCTCCAGAAACACACAGCCAGCTGCCTTCCTGAAGCTCCCATGTAGATGGCACCGGGATCTTGACATAATAAAAACAGAACCTGAATCTGGAGCTCCAAGTCACACCTTGTTCCTGTGGTCCTCCTGTTAGGATATTGCCGTGGAGACAGCAAACCCTCATCTACCCCAAATGCAGTCTGTCCCTGCTGATTCTGTCTGTCAGGTGGTCTCAGATACATCCGCCTTTATCCACAGCCAGCATCTCAGTTGGAGCTGCAGCAGCCCTCTCGAGACTGCCTGGTGGAAATGGCCAGGATGCCTCTCTGTGCTGGTCCTGCAACTTGCAGGCCTCTCCCTGCACTGCTTCTGGCCAGTGTGACCTTTTTCAAAGCTTCACTGTGCCGCTGTCCTGCCTAAAATCCTTCAATGGCTCTACATGCTTCACGTGCCTTTTTTTTTTTTTCCAGATCAATGACTAGATCTTTACCTGGTCCACAGTCCTCCCCATTCTGGCTGCAACCTCTCATGAGGCTGAGCTCACCATGAACCCCTGCTCTAGGCATCTGCATGGTGCTCTGTTTGCCCCTATGACTGTCTGCCCCCTCTTTGACCTGTTGGCATGTGCTTATCCTCCAGACCTCAGTCCAAAGGTGAGCTCCTCACAGAATCTTTGGCAGTGTCCCCAGGGCCAGGGGCAGGGGGCAGGGGCAGGTGCATGTTCTCTCCTTTGAGGCACCTCCCACAGTGTTCATTTGCATGACTTGTGTGATTATTTGGTGGACGAAAGTTTTCCCAGTGCTTGTGGGAGTCATGCCTCTTTCTCCTGAACCACTAGTTGGGAGAATACACTTCCCTTCTTCCAGCACAGCTTTGACATCACATAGGTACCATTTGGTGGTCTTCACAAGTCACTGGGTTTTGATAAACACCCTTCACCATGAGGAAAATGAGAGTTGGATGACTTAAGAATCACCCCAAATCAGGCGGAAAAACTGGATGCTTCTGGTCACAGGCCAGCAGGTCTTGGTGCCTTCAGATCCTTAGAGTGTCCTAATTTGACTACAGTTTTCTGTCTGCAGAAAGGCCCCAAAGGGATGATGCCAGGCTGGGCCCTCATCCCGGGCCCTCATTGTGCCTGATTCACCCAGAGGAAGCCTTGTGTGGACACGGCTACCCTCTGGAGAGATTTCAGGCCTTTGGGAACAGAGTAGGGTTCCTGCCTTTGTAACGAGCAAGTTCTCGGCTCCCTTCTGCCCTGTTTACCACCTTCCCTCTGTTTCTGTGGCTTCCTTATTTGCTAGTTCCTGGGCCTGGTGGACCCTATCATGACCTATTTTTCTCAGTGCATTCTGTCCTGCATCCTTACCACAGCTGTACCTGGCCCCAGACCCCCTCCTCCTAGCTGGTGGGCGGCTGGGTAGGTTTCCTCTCCTAACCCATCAGGGCCTCACCTCTGGAGGCAATTACTGCCTGGCCCGTGAAAATATACAAGGAGACTTGAAGAGGTGTCGTGTTACAACCTTCATATTTTGCCAGCAATAAATCCAGCTCTTTCCTCTTGGGTGGACTCTCAACTCTATAAATTAAGAGTCTATTTTTAAGGAGGAAGATTTCATAGGCCCCGAGGTTCTGTATGACCTGCTCACATTTCAAGGGTTGACCTGAAAGCTGGAGGCTTTCAGAATCACAGGAAGTCATGCCCAGAGATCTGTGACTTTAGGATCCATGTTCCACTCACAGCCCTCCTACCTCTCGTGTACTTTACATCAGCTGGGACCTCAGGACCTCTCTGGTTTCCACCCTGTGCTCTGGCCTTGGCTGTCCGACCTCACCCATCCCTGGATTCTGCTTTTCTCTTCATCGAGTCTCCCATAATCTTTCCTGGAAACACACCACAGGCCTAGCAGGGCTTGCTGTGGGAGCAGCTTCCTTGGCTGCCTTGAAATCTGCATTTTTATCTCTTTCTGGTGAGTCTTATGTCCAGTAAGATTCAAAAACGTTCTATATGCTAAGTTTTGGGGATCTGAGCTCCATTTCCCAAAGTCCTGGCTTTAGCTTGCTTTTTATTTCAAACTCTATCCTTGTGGGTGCTTCCCCATCACCTATCTGCAAAATAGTCCTAAATGCATCCAGGGAGTGGCCCACCCCTGCCCCTCTGCCATAAGCCCCCTCCCAGGCACCCCTGCTGGCTTGACCCAGAGAGTGCTGTCCTGCTGGCTACCCCTTGGTGGTTTGGTGTTGCTGGAGAGGAATTTTTTAGGTAGTTCATAAAAAGAGATGTTGTCTGGAGTGTGCCTAAAGTCCTAATGAGAAGACAGAGACAGCATATAGTTGACATGGAGTTGTGGGGGAGGCGTCAGAGGTGGGCGTCCGGCAGAGGGAAGAGGCAGTGGGTTGAGAAGGTGGCTCAGAGCAGACAGGGCAGGCTGGCAAGTGTGCTTGGTGTGGAGCATGGTCCTTGTCCCAGAATCAGGGCTAGGCACCTAGGCAAGGTGGCACCTTAGGGCCCTGTCTGGCCAGAGTCCACCTATCCACATCTGCCCCCGCCCAGCCTCCTCCATGGCCTCAGGCTTTCTAGAAGGAAGCAGAGTTAACATTTCAGGTGCTGGAGGGGCTGTGGCCAGACTGAGACAGATAGGTTTCGGGGGTGGATGCTCAGAGGCATCCCCTCCCTGTTCTGTTCATTGAGTAAGGGGACCTGCAGCTGAGGATACCCTTAGGTAGGCCAGGCAGAGACTCCAGTCCCTGACCAGTCATTCTTGTGCCTCTCCTTGGACATTACCCAGCTCAGAGCCCTGGGTCTGAGGGGAAGTTTCCTGGGAGCTTGGTCTCCTGGGAGAAGGCCCCATCATGAGCCTGTCTCCTCATGGACCACAGAGCCTGGGTGGTGGCCCTGGTGGGGAGCACCAATTCAAGGGGCCAGGAGGCAGCGTGTGTTGCGGCCTTCCCATTTGAGAACACAGACTCACACTATTTTGTTTGTTTCATGGATAGAGTGTCTGGAGACCCAGCATTTCAGAGCACAGGAAACAGACCTTTCCCTGAGTCAGGTGGAGCCCGGGACAGCGCTCCTGGGATGACAGGTGGAGAGCACAGAACCCCACACCAGCCCGCAGTGGCTGAGGAGACTGGGTTTTGCACAGGCACAGCTCCAGAATGGATCTCTGGTGTGTGTGGGAGGAGGAGGTGAAGGAGTGGGGGGCTCACTTTGGCTCACCTCTGCAGGAGGCTCAGCTGGATCCTGGCTGGTATTACTGTGAAACAGGCAAGGAACACTGCCATCAATTGCTGTGCTTGCTCAACCACCTTCTACTCTCTGTAAGGACAAGGCCCTTGGTGATCACACTTGGATGGGCATCAGACTCACATGGGAGCTCTGAGAAATCCCCAGGCCCGAGTCCCACCCACTCTAAGGAACCTGGGGCTCTGTGGTCCTTATGATCCTCCCAGGTGATGTGGACACACATCAAAGTCTGAGAACCACTGGCTGGATGACACGGAGCGTGTGGGGACAGGATGCTTGCCTGTGTGGATAGAATTGCTATCAGGCTAGCTGGAGGAGCCATAGACTCCAGTCTCTGTAAGGCCTGACCCAGAATTTTCCGCCCCGGCTGCCTGTTAAAATCAGCTGAGAAGTTCAAATAATAAAGATGCCTGACCCCTCCCCAGATATTCTGCTTTCACTGGTCTGTGGTGGGGCCAGGCCTCAGTACTGCTGAAGCTCTCTAGGTCTTTTTAATGCGCCGTCCTGGATCTTGAAAACTCTCAACCCACATGCACACTCATTTTTATGTTGGTTTTAGACTGTCTTTGCTTACAGGGGATACTTGGAAAGGCTACTCCATACATTGCTAGGCCCACATTTTGAGACTGAGAACCAGAAATCTTGGGGATGGTGACCATGCTCCACCTATGTGCATTGGGGGAAGGGTCTGTCATGGTTGGAATAGGATGTTTCTTACCTATTGGATTTTACTTTCAGGTCAGTGCCATTGTGTACACACACACACACAAACACACACACACACACGCACGCCAGAGGGGGAGGTCGATTTGCATAAAGGGACTAACTTCTAGGGAGCCTTGTCAAAGGGCTGAGAACATGCACCTGCTTCAGGGGGAGGGTGGTGGGTGGGGTGGCTTGACTCATTTTGTTTTTGTCACCCTCTTACTTGAGGGGTGACCGCCTCCCCAGGTCTGCGCCTAAAGGACCTGGGGAAAATGCAGTTGGGAGCCACGGTCACAGAGAGCTGCTGTTGTCAGAAACAATCCTCAGGCCTCTGCAACCTGTTATTGTGCATGTTCATTCCCAAGGGCTCAGCCCCTGAGGAGTTGTAGGAGAACAAAGGCAGCAGTGCTTGCCATGTGAGGCAAACGTGCTTCTAAACCACAGAGGATGGGCGCTCCGCGGGGGCCGCCTAGAGCTGCCAACTGCCCGGCCCCACTGGAGACTCGGGGCTCTGCACACGCTGCTGGCCTGCTCTGATCTTCCCCTGGGGCCACGCCCTCGGCATTTCCACTCAAGTGGACTCCCTTCCTTTACTGGCCTCAGAGTTGAGAGGAGAGTGCAAGGCTGACCAGAGAGCAGGAGGACAACATCCCAAGGTCACCTAGTGCCAGGGAGGGCTGTACCACAGGGCAGGGTGAACACGGAGTCCTACACTGGCTGAGCCCGCAGAGGGGTGCCCATACGCAAAGTTCTTCTCACATGGCCTTATCTTTTCACACACAGGTCCTGTGGGGACATTGCGATTTCCATAAGTGACAGCTCAGGAGGATGGGAGAGTAGAGTTCGACTTTGAGCTTAAAATAATTAAATAAACCAAACACACCAAATACACACAAAAAACGTGCACTTTCCCCAGACAGTCCCCATTTCTGAGATGCTGTTGGATGCTGCAGGCTGCCTGGCAGAATATGACATGGTGACAAGGTATGCTCTGGGGAAATTCAAGCGATTCCAGCTTTCCACCTGGACCCTGTCTCAGCATTCACTGCCTCCAGGACAGTGGCTGGAGTACAGGGGGCAGCGGCCAGGGCACCTGACTTCACTGGGCTCTGCTGCCTCCACATTTGCAGCCTCAGAGCAGAGAACTGCCTGCCTTCCACCCCACCCTGCCAGGAGGGCTGCAGCTGAGATAGCTGCTGAGCGTCACCATGTGCTCCCTTCCCAGGACACCGATGGGGAGAGCTTTTTTTTTTCTTTTTTTTTTTTTTTTTTAAATGATACCATTTATTTTTTGTTAAAGCAAGAAACCATGTCATTATAACAATCTGCTACTGAGAATGGTTCTCACAAAGGTATCATCCAGTAAATATTTTCTCCTGAAACAAGAATATGTATTGAATAAATATAGAATGAAGTTTAATTTATGTTAGATTTTTGTAAAGTTTATATCTCTTCAAATCCACATGTGGCCGTGATATTACTATAGAATCTCAAATCATTACGAAAAATTACAAACTCCATTTATGTAAGCAGATTTGAATGTAGTTCAACTTGTTTTGTTAAAGTCATATTCGATATAGAAGGAAGGTTATTTTCAGGGTTCATCACCCACCTACTCTTTAAAGACAAATATTACTCAAATGTTCTCCACCAGGCAGACTTAAGAAGAACACAAATGCAGTCTTTAATTTCAATATTCAATATCAATTATCTTAGTTCGTGAATTTAAATCAATAATGGTTTAATTTAAGCATTCTCTTTTTGCCATTGTAGGATAAACGTGACCATTGTTGCTTCTGAACATTTCTTGGCCAGAGAATGAATCGCTTTGTTTTTCGACTTCCAGCTCTCCCAAGCTGCTATATTCCAAATTAAAAGGGAAGGATTTTAGAAGAGGATTCTAAAGAAACTCTATGTTTTTTTTTTTTTTTTTTTTTTTAATTTGAGTAATTGCTAATAAGGTTAGAAGAGTCAATGGTTAGACCTGAGACCAAACTGGACTGAGGCTGATTTGAGCTCCATCTGGATATTTTAGGCTTACACACAGCATCCCCAGCCTGGTGAAGGGTGAACCGCCCTTTCCCACAAATGCATCCTAAGAGGTAGAGGCTATAATCAGTTCACTCAGCAAATGTCCAGCACCTCCTTGATGCCAGGCACACTGTGTTGGGTCCTGGGGCTGTGGCCTTGAAGGAGAGTACTGGCTCCCTGGCATCTCGGTGCCTGGAGAACCACGCAGGAGGTGGAGAGTGCAAACATGGAGTGGGTGAGTCATGGTAGGGCAGGTGAGGGTGTAAAGGAAGCAAGCAGTGCGCAGCCACAGAGGAGCAGACAAGGACATGTTTAGGCAGGGCCATCAAAAACACCTCATTGAGGAGGTAGGCCTGGAACCAGTTACAACTATAAATCCTGAGTATGAAATCCCAGAGCTGAAAGTAGCCTCAGAAGTCACAGGGTATAACTATGCTGTGGTCACAGATGCAGAGATGTGCAGGATCAGAGCAGAACCTCCTGTGGGTAGAGGCAGAGCCGTGGCCAGGACCCAGGAGACTGGGCTCCCAGTGCCATCCTGCCTTTTTCAGGGGGACTCACCTATGGGTTCTACAGTATAAGGTAGACTCTGAGACCTAAGGACCTTTCCAGTTCCTAGATAGGAGAATTCAGAAACCAAGAGTGAGGAGGCATTTGCCACACGTGGCTGTTGAGGCAGAAAAGTCAAATTCACCAGATCACGAATCCTGTCGTAGACTGAGTTTTCTGAATTGACAAATTACATTGACTCGGAGTCAGATGGATATCAAACCATCTTGACTTTCTACTGCATTGACTCAACCAAGAAATTAGCTCACCTCCTGAGAAGTGAGAAGAGGACTGCCAGAGGTTTATAGAAACCTTCCAAGGGTGAACTTGGCACTCCTTGCCTCACTAGAACCTTCCCTCTGAGGAGTGCATTCCTGGAGAGAAGCCCTTGCTTTTGGTTCTCAGCTTTAAGAGTAGGTGCTTTCCTCTGAGCCTGGAGTCTTATCTTCGCCAATAAGGCCACTCATGGAAGTTTGGAGGTTGTGTGGATGAGGCCGGGAGAGGAGGATCTGGCTGGAGCAGCTGGGGCAGAGAGAGCTCCCACCACCCAGGAGTCCCGGCCCCAGCAATGGTAGAGTGAAGGGTGAGGGGCAGTGAAAGGACTACAGCCATGTTAGTTGAACTGCACCAAGGCTTCCTGCAGAACCGGGCTCCTCTTGCTAACCTTGGGCTCCTTTCCATGTATTCAAGGCTCTCCCTGGAGTCACATTGTCCAATTATGTGGCATTTGCAGGGCTGAGCTCAGATCTGGAGTCTGCAGAGTTCAGGGGGCCCTCACATGGGGTAGAGTCTAGATGTGGCATGAGGGACAGCTCACACATGAGGCACATTTGACCTGGAGAAGAGACCACCCAGAGGGGAGGAGGCTGGTCCAGTGCTGGGAGGACAGTCCTATGGAGCATCAGGAAATTCAGCAGAAGAGTTTTACATCTGTTTTTTCCAACTACAGTTCAGTCCTGGAGCAGACACAGCCTTGTTTGCAGAGAGCCAACATTCTAATTGACGGTGTATGGTGGGAAACAGTGAACAGAGGGAAATAGTGCCAATGTCAGAGAGCCACAGTGCAGTGAAGAAGAGAAGGCAAGAGGATGTGATGCAAAATCACAGGACTTGGCTTCCAGACCATTCTGCTTCCATGAGAACATTTTAGTTGAGAACCGGATGGCATGAAAGTAAGCCAGAAGACACCACGCAGGGACAGACTGGTCCCCAGGTGCGAATGAGGTTGGAGCATTTGGGACTGCAAAGAATGTGGAGCGTGGTGAATGAGATGGCCCTTTGTATCAGATTCATGCATGAGTGGCTAGGGTCATGTGTGTGCTTCAGTAGAGGGTACAAAGGGCACACTAAGAAATCTGGGTTTCTTTCTGAGGGCCTGAGAAGCCACCAGAAAGCACTGAGCAGAGAGTGGTGGATTTATTTATGTGTTTATGAAATCATGTTGGGTGCTGGGTGGTGAATGCTTATAGGGGCAGAGGGCAAGGGTGGAATTGCAGAGACCACAGCTAAGAGCCATTTGCAGAGCCAGGCTCATTGTAATTCAACCTGGGAGGCATTGGGGATGAAGGAGATGAGGCCGGTGAAGGATGTATTTCTACATATAATACAGATTAGGTAGATGGGTTTATATGTAATGTAGATTAGACTCAGAAATCAAACTGGAGCCAATGGAGGACACCTGACGGAAGGTGTACTTCAATTTCTTCCATTGCATGGAAAAGCAATACAGTGGAAAGAGGATGGGATCTGGTGCCTCTCAGACAGGATTCCACTTGCAAGCCGTGTGACATGGGGCAGCCCACCCGATGCTGGACCTCCACAAATGCCTCTGCGACGTGGAGAGAATCAGATTTCCCCACAGAGACTCCATGAAGGGCCCCAGAGTGCACTCTCCGGTTAGCCACTGATGCATTCACGAGGAAGAAGAAGAGTTAAATGCTCCTTTCGAGGAAGCGGTGGTGGCCAAGTGCTGTGGGCACTGTGAGATCAGAGCTGACAGCCCAGACTGTGAATCGCAGTCCTCACCAGGGTCATTGCATGTTGCAGGGAGCTCTTCCCAAGTGCCCACTTTTACTAAATTACAAAAAATACATAACAGGAGAGTTCCTTTGTGTTTTAAAAATCAATGACCAATTTTTGTTTAGTTTTGTTTTGTTTTTAAAATACAGTGTTTTCAGAGATAAGAGTATTATATTGGAAAGCTGTTATGACACAGAAAATTATATGAGCTTGTAGTTGATTAAAATAGTCAAGTTGACCTATATGTCATCTCAGTGCACAGCAAGGAAGCATCTTCAACTTAGAAAATTGCTGGCATGAACACAAACAAATCTAGTTATTTGAAACGAGAATTTTCAGATTTTGGATTTATGGTCAGAAATAGCTAAGTCCCAGGGCCGGGTACGGTGGCTTGTGCCTATAATCCCAGCACTTTGGGATGCCAAGGCGAGTGGATCACCTGAGATCAGGAGTTCAAGACCAGCCTGGCCAACATGGTGAAACCCTGTCTGTACTAAAAATACAAACGTTAGCTGGGCGTGGTGGCGAGCACCTGTAATCCCAGCTACTCGGGAGGCTGAGGCAGAAGAGTTGACTGAACCTGGGAGGTGGAAGTTGCAGTGAGCCGAGATCACACCATTGTACTCCAGCCTGGGCAACAAGAGCGAAACTCCTTCTCAAAAAAAGAAAAAAACAAAGAAAAAAAGAAAAGAAAAAAGAAAGAAACTGCTGAGTCCTGAAATACTGATAAAATGACCAGCTCTGTTCACGTTCAAAACTTGACACTTTCAGTGTCAGGGTGACCAGGAATCGTGGCTGTAAAGGAAGCCTGAGACTTCTCTGGTTCTGGCATGAAAGAATTTTCCAAAACTATGTAGATGCTGGGGCCTTAGAAGTTTGATATTAGTGTAAATGAATGTATTCTCAACAAGAATATAGATGAGTTTGCACTGAATTCAGAATACTTAACTCCAGACTTATAAGAGATTAAATAATTCTTTAAAATGGATTCTCAGGCACTTTATTTATGCTACTCATGAGGGCTACACTGGCAAGGGAGGTCACAGTTTCTGACTTGCCTTTTTTCTAAACTTCTGACTTTGTACACATGCAGAACATATATTTAACTATTGGGATCCCAATTTTCTATATTGGGAGATTTTTCTTTATATTTTTTACCTTTCAATAAAGTAGATCTTTAGAAATCAGAATTCCTGAGATTCCAGTACTGTCAAATTTGCGTTCTTGGGAATACTGAGGTTTAACATTGACTCCTTCAAATGAATGCTGGGTGAACTTGTCTAAACTCCTGTTCCTCTCATTCAGTTTCTCCCTCTGTGAAGCAGAGGCAATGGCACTCCCTCCTTTTAAAATTCTTAAGGTTTGGGAAAGGTTTTCAGAGTAGTCAAATAATTTAACACCCTTAGGTAAAATGTGCTCTCAAATTGTATTTCTAACCATGGAAATGAAGATTAGTCTCTTCATTTTTTTTCTTAGTTGGAATGGCCACTGGGAGATTCTGCTAAACTAAAAGATTTTTTTAAACATAGTGCTGTTCAGGGGTGTTCTGATTCGATTACCTTTCTTCTAACTCAAGGGTGAGTTTCAGAGACTCTGGTTCACACAAGACGGGGCAACTTCCATCGTGTCCTGCTCAGAGGAGGCACCTCACACTCGTCTCGTCTTGTGAATAACTGCACAACTGGTCATGAGGAATGCTAGGGGGTGGCCTGTCATGGGAGCCCACCTTGCACTTATTCAATGCCAATATCCATCTGGAGCCTTGACAGGGCTGTGTTTACGTCTGCCTTTCACAGAAATTGGTATTCCTCTCATCTTTTATTTCAACAGTTACAGTTAAACTACACCTTGATGAACTACCCGTGTGTATTCTCCCCAGTTTCCGGCCCACCTCCCTCCACAACCCTCCCACAAACTGAAATGGAAGCCGGGCTGTGAAACATGAAACGGGCTGTTATAAAACTGTATTTTATAGTTGCAGCACGTAACAGTTGAAGACATGTTTACGTAGCTGAGGAGACAGAAACACCAGTCTTCCCACTCCAGAGTTTACCTAACTTCCTTCAGGACTAAGGGTAGAGCTGTAGATCATAATGTATCCCTTGGGGAGATAAAGAGGAAGAGAAAGAGTTAAATGCTGCTTTTGATGAAGTCTGCATGCTAAGAAATGAATGGCAAAAAAGCTTCCGGGTTTTTTTTTTTTTTGAGATGGAGTCTTGCTCTGTTGCCAGGCTGAAGTGCAGTGGTGTGATCTCGTCTCACTGCAACCTGCGCCTCCCAGGTTCAAGCGATTCTCCTGCCTCAGCCTCCCAAGTAGCTGGGATTACAGGCACAGGCCACCACGCCTGGCTCCTGGCTAATTTTTGTATTTTTAGTAGAGACGGGGTTTTACCGTGTTGGCCAGGATGTTCTCGATCTCCTAACCTTGTGATCTGCCTGCCTTGGCCTCCCAAAGTGCTGGGATTACAGGCGTGAGCCACCGCACCTGGCCCTGCTTCTGTTTGTTAAATGCCGTGAGCAAACATTCCATTTTAGGGACTCAGCAGCAAGAAGGCCTCTGTGACTGAGGCCTCGATGGAGGGAGTGTGAGACGTCCTCAGTGACTTCACCGTCCTCTCTTCTTGACTCCTTTGCTTCAGGCTGCCTCCTGCTATCACCCCTTTGGTTCCAGCCCTGCTGGCTGCTGAAGTGCTCTGGCTTGGAGATTTGTGGTTGGGTGGGTGAAGGTCTTCTGCTTCGTGTCTGCCTGTTTTCTGGTTTCCCCTTCCTGCCTCTCCCTTTCTCCCCTTCCTCCATTCCCTTCCTCTCCTTCACCATGTCTCTTTCTCCTTCACCAGTCGGTGAGTGCCAGTCATGTGCTAGGCCCCACTTAGATCCAGAGGGTCTTAGGAGAACCCCCCTCCTTCCAGGAGAACCTCGCATCACGACATTCCTTAGAGTGAGGCTGACTCAGCTTGGACTATGCAGAAGTTAGGACACACGGAGAAATCTGGCTGTGGTGGTTTCACCCATCTGCATTTTGGTAGGCCCCACCTTTCAGGTATAGGGCTGGGTGGTGAAGGGGCCCAGTGAAGCCCGGGGCCACGTGTTCCTTAAAGTTGCAAATGCACACCTGCAACATTTAGTGGCATTTCTGATAACTCACTGTGTAAGGCTGTTTTGTGCTTGCAGCAGAATTTCTCCTCTGGTTTCCGACATAAGAATATCATCCATTGCCCGGTGCAGGAGCAGGAATGGAGAGACAAGAGGCCAGGGTGGGTCTGAGGCTGTTCTCCAGTCACTTCAGGCTTGGCTCACAGCCCGACTTCCTGCCCCGCAGCCTCCTGCCCCTGTCGCCAGAACGGCTGAGCCTGCTGATGACAAAGCCACAGCTCATAGGCTGACAATTTTGTCTGGATTTCTATCAAGGCCGGGGGTGCAGTCAATAGCACATGCAGGAAATTTTAAAAGATCAAGAGCAGCTAACAACAAAATCCACTCTGGGATGTTTTTAACCAAACAATCAAGGATTCAGTGCTTTCCGGGGGTGAGGACCAAAACGGAGCAGGACCGGCAGCCAGCATCACCTCTTCCATCTTCCGTCTGTCCTGAACCACCCTAAAAATAGCGCCTGGACCTCACACCATCCGTGCTTTTGTTATTTACCCTCTTTGGTCTTTTGAAAAACATCTTTCTCGGGGCTGAGAGTCTCCCATCATTTGTGCTTATAGAGTCCTTTCTTCTGAAGTGGTGAACGTGCCTATCCTCATTTCTGGGAAGTGAGTGACAGGACTTCTGTGAGGGGAAAGTGGCTTCAGCTGGGTTACAGAGGCAGGTGGTGGAAGAGTGAGGTGAGAGTGCCAGCGCTTCTGGGGACAGAGCATGTGCTGGCTCAGTGGCTCTCTGACTCTTCCTAAGAAAGAACAGTGCCCTCCTTGCCCTTCTCTACGCAAAGCCCTCACCAGGCTTCCCTCTGAACCACACCTTTCTTATGAGGACCTCTGGGAAGCTGAACCAGACCCACAGTGCCTCTAGCCCCTCCTTCAAGTACACTCCCAGGTGCCTGCCTCTGGCACATCTCAGGAGGGCAGGGGCCGAGCCTCTGCTCCATTTTAAATGCCTGCAGACCTAGGACAGCTGACCTGCAACCCCGGCAGACATCAGTCTGCGGCTTTCGAGGCCGGCTTTCCCTTTCTCGGCTTCCCCGTGGGCTCTGGCCAGTCTTGTCATTTTGCCATGCTTCAGTTAATTCATCTGAATTGCGGTAAGATAGTGCACAGAGAATTGTGAGTGGTGACAAAGGGACCCACAGAAGTCGTCTCCCAAAACTGGAAGTTCCATGGATGTGGGATAACCATGCTATGTCCATCTTCCTCGTAGGAGCAACCAAGTGAAAAGCCATGGCTGAGTGAGATCACCACTAAGTGGGATTTGTCCACCACTGGTACCAGCTTCAGAACACTGATCACAACCGGGGGAGGGTGGCCAGTCCGGGAGGCCACACACTGCAGCTTTCCTTCAGGAAAAGCCCATGGCTCCATGGGTATAAATCAAATGTGAGTTGGCTGGATCACCTGAAGCAGAGGATCCAGTCTCACTCCTGCCCCACAGCCAGCTGGACACCCGCAGAGCCCCAGGCACCCCTAGCAGATGGCGAGCGTGTCCAGCTGCGCAGGCTGCAGCCTGGTGACTCGGGTGTCTGTGATCTGGTCTCGTGTTCTGAGCTGATCCCCATGCTCAGACCTCCGCCCCATGGCTGTGCATTCTGCTCACTGAGGTCTCTTCCCCAATGGTTGCAAGGAAAACACGAAAGGCAAGGATGGTGAGCATGATGAACATTTCCTGTGGGAGACAGAGTTGCAGGCATTCTCAGAAAAGGAGGGCGCTTTGGAAAGGGCTGGAGATGAAAGTGCAGCACAGTGGGAAGGAAAGCCAGTCTCCACGGAGACACGGGAGGGAAGTCAGCATGGAGAGGAGAAGCGAACAGGCCCGCTCCCAACATCACAGGCTGCCAAGAGCCCAGACACAGAGCAGAATAAGGAAACACTCGTGTGGGTGTCGGGGTTTGTCCTCATTTGCTTCATGCTGCTGCTCCCCAGCTTAATTGCTTCATAAATCTTGAACAATTTATGAACCTCCCCGAGCCCCAGTTTTGTCGTCCGTAAGATGGCTGTTAAATTACATACCTCTCCAGCAATAAGCAGATTTAATGAGAAAAAACATATAAAGAGTAACAACAAATATCATAAAACACCTTGGAGTATTTTTAAGGAAAATCAGTGTGATTGCAATCAAGAAAATTACAAAACTTTATTGGCATATAAAATATACACAAAAAATAACATACACATTTGAACAATATCATATTCCTGAATAAGATAACGACTGTTGTGAAAATATCAATTGTTCCTAGATTAATGCACACACTTAGTGTAGGTCATTTCAATATCCTCCTGGCTATTTTAGAAACAGAACAAATTCTGAAGTAACTGTGAAAATAATAACATGAGTGTTCAACATACATCTTTGAATAAAAGATTGGTTTTATAATTATTAATGTTATCAGGATACGATGCTCAAAACAATTTGGTCATTGTTCATGAATAGACAAATCAACGAAACAGAATAATTCAAAGACCTTGGCTCATGAATGAATAAGCTATATGGTTCATAAAGCAACACAAATACTCATAAATAAAAGTATTTTCCACAAATCACATGATAATAACATTCTTGCAGTTGGGGAGAAAGAGTGATTTAGTCCTAAACAAAAAGCAAATTTCAGATTAATTTAAAAGTTAAAATACAGAGCAACCAAAGGCGACAAAAGAAAAAAATTTCATCAAGTGTTTTGAGGATGGGTCTGCCCTTCATTCTGTGGCTCAGAAACTCAGTTTTTTTTAACCATCTCAGGGTTGAGTGAACTCCTGTACACTGATTTGAGTTGTCCAAATTCATAAAACCAAAGCATAAAATATAGTGCCTAATTAACTGACAGGGAGACATGGATCTGCCTGGGGGTCCTCTTCCCACGCCCACAGGGTACTATGGTGAGGGTGACATCAGAGCGGGGGAAAGGCTGCACCTGGGGCCGTGTGGGACCTGCAGGCTGCTGCACCCATCTGTCAAGCCTGAATTGCTGCACACACTCAGATCCAGCCAATGGCACTGCATTCCTTTATTTTCCCAGATGTCACAAAACCTGCTTGAGCACACTGTGCCAGTGTTGGTGGGCAGGCAGACGTCTTCACTGCAAGGTCAGCTCACCTTTAGGATCATGTGCGAAGTCCAGAGAGTGTTTGGTGAGCCTCCCTCTCTCCAAGAGGAGGACTCTGGTCCTTCAGTTCACAGGTGTTATAGCCGCAGGGTAGTGCTGGTCCCCAGCAGGCAAGGGGAGGCTTTGGGGTGACCCTTCCCCTGATGTGGTGGTCAGAGTCCCCCCACCGGCTCCTGGGGTACAGAGCCATGCTTATCTCTGCAGCTCCCTTCTCAGCCGTACCTCCGGAGGCCCTGTCCCACTGGAGCACATGTGTCCAGGCAGGCTTGGCACCCAGCCTTCTGGGGCAGTAACCATCACCCCTCTCTCAGATGCAACTTGTCCTCTTCCAACTCTTTTGTGCAAAATAGGGTGCATCCATCTGGTCCCTCTGGAAGAGAGAGGCCTGCCCATTGCCAAGTCATCCATAGGAGAGGACTGTGTAATTTGTTTTCTGAAATAAGACAGTTTTGAGTGAGATGGGGAAGGAGTTGTTACTGATGACACTGAGAAAACAGGAGTAAACAAGGGCTACCCAGCATCCCCCCAACACTCTAACTGGTATGACCACTTTTTCTGGGCTCCTCAGGCCAGCCCACCCTCTTCTGATGGTCACATTCTTCAGCTACTTTGGTGCCTTCAACACTGTTTCACTTTTGGCTGCCTCTACCCCTTCAGGGTAACGTCTCAAATTGTTCTACTCCCTGATTATGGGTCGGCTGTTACAGCAGAACTCTCAAAGGAAATCTTATTTCCAAGTTCCTGAGGGCATCTTGGGATGGTTGTCCATTCACTTCCTCTCCCTTGCCCCTTACTCCCCTACCCGTTGGGGAACTTTATCTTAACAAAACCATCTGAAATTGTACTATTATTTAAAATAATGCAGGAATAAAGCCCCAAGAGCAATGCAAATGTTCAATAGTAAGGAACTGTCCAAGTCAAGCTGACACTGTGGCAATGATTGGTTCATGTTTAGGAAGGTGATGATTTTGGAGAATTTGGCAACATGGAAATTGTATACGCTGTAATGGTTAGTGAAAAATTAGAAAGGACGCTATAGAGTTCAGTTGTAACACTTTGACCATAATTATATAAAAATAATAATAAACATATTAAGATGTCGGTGTGAAAACAATTGCCAGCATGGTAACAATAACTTTGCTTCAATTATGGGATTAGGGCTGATTTTTTTTCTCTCTCTTTTACTATTCTCCAATTTTTCTGGAATGTGGTTCACATAATGAAAACAATGCTCTCTCCCTCCCCTTCTGCAGGAATTAAATGAGGTAATGATTATAAAGTGCTTTTTCCTTTGTTTCTCCCCTCTCCATAATCCCATTGTGTCCTGACGACCTTGTCGTGAAAAAGAGGGAGAATGGGGCTTGGTTGGATTCTCTTGTTCCCAGGGCAAGGCTTTCTCTAGTTTTCTTCCTTGTCTTCAAACTGTGTCAACCTTGGGCCACAAATGAAATGCCCTCGACAACCCCAGTGGACTTATCTCAGGGATCTCTTGCACCTGCAAAGTGAAGGCCTCTGTATCCCTTCCACAAAAACTTCAACCCTGTCAAAAACAGCTTTGTTACGTGAAGTTTTATTGGGAAAGGAAGTGTCCCAAGAATTTCCTATAGCTGAGCCTGTTACAAAAGTTCACTCTGCCTCTCTGACACTCGCTCAGGTTTCTAACCGCCTTGGTGGTCCCCGCTCTCTCTCTGTGTGTGTTGAGCTGATTCCCTGCTCAGGTCTGAAGTGATTCTGGATTTTGCCTCATCTTGATCTGTGTTTTCCACTTTTTCAGTTTTACGTTCTTTTTTCTAGACCACTTGTGAAGAGGAAAGTTATTCCTCTTAAAGGTGAAACATCTTTCCACCCTAACTAATGAAGGCATCCCAGTACGACCTCTCCCAGGAGAGTCCTGGAGAAATGAATGGCCCCCGACAGTGCTAGGCATGGATCTGAGCTGGGGAGGGGCCAGCATTCTGTTCCCGAGGGAATCCTGAACATGGCTCTCATATTTTCTTCCACAAGCCAACTCAACCCAGAACATTGCCCTTAAAAACATTTCCTGCGTCTTAGGTAAACCCTGCATTCAGTATTCCAGAGACTTGGAAATACATCACCGATATTTATTTCAGCATCATTTGTAATATTGGACTATTGGACATGTTCTGATGTCCATTAAGAGGGATCTGGTTTAATAAAGTATGGTCCATCTAACAAGGCCCAGAGCAGTGTGTGCAGTAAGGTCTCATTTGTATTAAAATATATTTATATACTTATATAACTAGATGTGCATAGAATATTTCTGCAAAGATAGAGAAGAAAACAGTAACGTTCTCCTCTGGCAAAGACAACCAGAGGGACTGAAAGGCAGAGGGGAGAAGACCAATTATTTTATTTTATTTTGTATTTCTTTGGTTCCTTTGAATTTTGTATCAATTTATATATATATATATATATGTATATTTACTGGAAAAAAATGGAAACATATAACTAGTGGGCATGCTAAGAGACCTTTCCATTTGGGTGAATTACCTCTTAGGATTACAATTTTCTCATTTTCATGTATCTGCATTAAAAAGGGAAATAATTTCCATGCCTATATCTTTGGCAAGCCCTCTCACCCTACTTTATAAAATTGCTTCAGGCTGCTGCAAACATATTCAAGGTTTGCTTTCTTTATTTTTCAGCTCCTCACTCTCTTGGGAGCCACTTCAGAAATTTTCTGGCCAAGAGTTCACCCCACCCCTCCTGGTCCCACCTGCAAGGGGTGGCAAGAAATCTAAAACATAAATACTGGAAAACTGATTTTTGATAAGAACGTAAGACATAATATGTATATAAACTTTAGCTCTTGCAAGAGGTGTGTCGAGTATGCTGGGTGTTGAGCGATAAGGAGGGTGCAGCTTTCAGCAGCAGAGTTAAGGTGATCTAAAATCGCTCACACGCAGATGGAGGAATTAATAAGCAGAGGGTGTAAGTTATGAGTTGCTCCTCCACAATCAGATGCAAGAAGCATCACATTTCTTTATTTTTCCAAATCAGATTACACCTGGCTCCGAGCATCTGCTCCCTAGGGTTAAGAAGAAACACGATGCTGGCTGTTCTCATCTAATTGAAGTCCTTCCTCTTCAATTAGATCATGCAGGGATCCTGGAGCCTGAGAGCCCTGGAAACGGGCAGGAGCTGCTCCTCAGCCTGTGATCAGCATCACAGCTACTGCTGTGTCCTCTTGGCTTCATGATTCCATCATCTTTAGGGCTCTGTGGCTCAGGGCCACAGAAATGCCACTCATACCACATTGTTCTTGGCCAGAAGGAGGGTTTCCCCCTTGGCTCAGAAGCAGCAGAGGGTAATTTCCAGCTTCCATGCAGCTGTGAAGGACTGGCTCCCCACTCTCTAAAGCCCTAATTACCCCCAGACCTTGGTTTGGATGGGGACAGGTTCCCAGGGCTCACCTGCTCTTTCCTGCCTGCCCCGGGCATCTTCCCAGTCTTGAAAACACCATTCTCCCTCTTCTGCTTGTTCACAAACACAGAGACTTCTCTGGATGGTTTAGCTTTCTAGAGCAAAAGTTTGCGTGTTCAGGGCTGTGGTCCAACTCCTGAGATTTGGGAATTGGGTGTTCAGGGTCTCAGGAAAACAGTGGTCGCTTCTCTGAGCAGCACGTTGAGGCTTTCCCTGGTGAGCCGAGGGCAGCAGCACTGACTGCATAAATGGCCGTGCTGTGTTCTCCCTGACCCGCCTCCATACACGCACCTCTCTAAACATAAAAACAGTGACTTCAGTTCTCTTCTCTCACCAGAAGCTCTCACCATTAGAGGGAAAAATGGGCAGTCTCCAGCCTACATCATTTCCTTCATCTCCCTCTGCTGGATCTCCAAGCTCAGCCATCCTGAACCTTGTGGGGACCGTAGCTCCTGAGCTTCCACAATTGCAGGCCAGCCTGCAAACAGCAGGTTTGATGCCTCGCCCTTGGGGCAGCAGCTGCCCTTAACTGGGCTTATTCTTTCTGCCCCAGAGAATGTAGATGCAGGAGGACACTTTGAAAGCTTTCATTCAGCACTTTGTAATATATGATTCCACCCGAGGTTCGCAGAGTCTGTAGAAAAGTGATTCTCAAACGTTGATTGTGTTAAAAGATCCTCTACCTGGGCTCCTTCAAAAACACATTGCCTGAGAGACTGAGACCATTGGCTGCCTGAAAGAAATGGACTGGACTCACAGTGAATTCTAACATAGCTGGTCCCTTGAGTTGTCATTGAGAAATAATCCTTCCAAAATGACAAGTCCACCTGAGATTTACCGTGTCACCTGAAATCCACGCTCACTTTTCCAGTGGTGTATTGATTACCAAACAGGAGAAAGCAGGGCCTTGCTGTGCACTAATTAGCTCCAATACCCTAGGCTGTCACCAGGTGGTGGGGTGCCTGTTTGCTGCTGTCTACCTTGCTACCTGTGGCATCACCAGCAACTCCTCGGGAGGTTGAGTCCCCAGTTCCTTGCAGAGAGGATGGGTGGAGACACTAAATGCTTGGTTGATGGCTGGGAGTATGGGCTGAGGGCAGGTGGATGCATAGATAAAGGAATAACTGTAAGTTTAACTGAATATTGGAAAAACAAAAGGACAATAGAATTCTGAAGTATTCTGAAGAAAACTTTAAAGATCGTTGGCCTACGTAGTTGTGATTTGCTTACAAATTTTAAATTTTTTTAGATGACAAAGAGTGATACATATTCGAAGTATCAATTTATGTGATAGAGATATATACATAAAAATCATGTCCACCTGTCCATACTACTCAAAGCAATATACAGATTCAGTGCAATCCTATAAAATTGTAGTGACATTTTCATAGAAATCAAAAAAATTCTTAAATTTTATGCAATGACAAAAGATCTTGAATAACCAAAACTATCTTGAGAAAGAAAAACAAAGTTGGAGGCATTACACTTCTGGGTTGCAAATTATATTACAAAGCAGTAATAATCAAACAGTATGGTATAAAAACACTCATACTGTATGTACCAATGGAACAGAACAAAGAGTCCAGAAATAAGCCCAAGTATACAGGGTCAACTAATCTTTGACAAGGCCACCCAGAAGATAAGATGGGGAAAAGATAACATCTTCAATAAATGGTGTTGGGAAAATTGGATGTCCACATGTGAAAGAATGAAACTGGATCTTTATCTTACACCCTTCACAAAAATCAACTTAAAATTGATTAAAGACCTAAATATAAGGTGTCAAACCATAAAATTCCTGGAAGAAAACACAGAAGAAAACTCCTTGATATTGTCTTTGGCAATGGATCTTTTTTTCTTTTTTTTTTTTTTTTTTTTTTTTTTTAATGTGACTCCAAAAGCACAGGCACACAAAAGCAAAACAAACAAAGACTACATCAAACTAAAAGTCTTCTGCACAGCAAAGGAAACAATTAACAAACTGAAAAGGCAACCAACGGAGTGGGAGAAAATATTTGTGAGCCACATATCGGATAAGGACTAAAATCGCCGTGGAGCTCATACAACTGAATAGCAAAAAAAAAAATGAAAACAAAAACAAAACAAAACAAAGAAAAACAAAAACCAAAAAACAAATAACCTAATTAAAAAACGGGCAAATGGCCTGAAAAGATACTCCTCCAAAGAAGACAAAAAAAAAAAAAAAAAAAAAAAAAAAAAAAAAAAAAAAACACCAAAGGGTATATGAAAAGGTCCTCAACATCACCAATGATTGGGGAAATGCAAATTAAAACCACAATGAAGTATCATCCTACAGCTGTTAGGATGGCTATTGTAAAAATGACAAGAGAATAACCAGTGTTGATGTGAATAACCAGTAAGAATAACCAGTGTTGATGAAGGCACAGAGAAACGGGAATCCTTGTACCCTGTTGGTGGGAATGTAGATTTGTGCAGCCATTATAGAAAACAGTAGGGAGGTTCCTAAAAAAAATAAAAATGGAACTTCCATACGAACCAGCAATCCCTCTTTTGGGTATATACTCAAATAAAATCACCACGTTGTAAAGATATCTGTACTACCATATTCATTGCACCATTACTCACAATAGTCAAGATATGGAAACAAGCCGTGTCCATCAATGGATAACTGGATAAAGAAAATGTGGTAGGTATACACAATGGAACGTTATTCAGCCTTTAAAAAGAGGAAAATCTTGCCATGTATGGTAACATGGGTGAAACTAGGGGACATTATGCTAAATGAAACAAGCCAGACAGAGAAAGAAAAATATGGCATGATCTCACTTAGATATAGAGTCTAAAAAAGAAAAACCATGAATATGTAGAAACAGAGTAGAAGGGTGGTTACCAGAGGTGGAAGCAGGCGTGGGGGAAGTGGGGAGATATAGGTCAAAGGGTATAAACTTGCTCTTATGTGGAATGATAAGTCTAGAGACCTAATGTACAGCAAGTGGACTAGAGTTGAATCTGTTGTGTTGTATATTGAAAATTTGCTGGAGTAGATTTTAGGTGCTCTTGTCACATACATACACACAAAAGAAAATGTAACTATGTGAGATGATTGGTGGATATGTTAACCTACTTGGCTGTAGTAACCATTTCACTATAAATACGTAATATCAAAGCATCATGCTGTATTCCTTAAATACATACAATTTAAAAAATAAGGAAAAAGCATAATGCCCACATCCCCAAACCCACAGAACAGAGCTAACTGTTGGTATGTATCCTTCCACATTTTTCTTAGCAGTCATAAAACTTATATGAGCAAATGCAAAGGATGTTTTCTTTCCTTAAAAAAAACCCCACCAAAACAAAATTAAGGACTTACTATTTCATTTGTTTTGCAGATTTGCCTCTGTGCCCCCAAATACATCCTGGACATCTCTGTAGGTCAATTCAAATAGATCTGGTATATTCTTTTAAAATTATTTCATAATACTCCATGATATGAGTATTCTGTAACTTAGTCTTCCTGAGCCTCTTCCCTTCCTTCTTTCTCTTTTCTTTCTTCCTCTTCCTCTACTTTTTTTTCCCCCTTTTCTCTCCTTTTCCTTCCTTTCTCTTCTCCTCCTCTTTCTTCTGGTCTATACAAATAACTGTGTAAAAAAATCCCTGCATCATTTGAGCACCACTGCTAGTCCAAATGGTGACAGTTAGAAAAGGCATCCCCAAGACATTTTACCGCCAGAAAACTCTTATAAAATATATACAGATCCATGATGACTAACGGGAAAATGATGCACCTTAGAGTTCACAGTTGCAAAATTTTATGCAGCAATCCTCGCATACTAAAACCATTATTTATGTAAGATCAGATTCCCGGTCAATGTAGATACATACTTTAACTTTTAGTGGTTTCTGCCAAATCATATTCCAAAAAAGTTGTAATACTACAGTGTATGCAATACACTGCCCACACCCTCAATAATATGAATTTCTATCTGAAGATAAAAACTTTCAAAAATAGCTTTATTGTTTATTGTGTAATGAAATAAGCTCATTGCTAAAAATCCCCAGAGTCCTAATAGCCTAAGATGGTCATTGTTAACTCTCAGATTAGCATTTTTTCAGCTATTTCTTTATGCCTCTTGAAATAGATGTCAATACTTTTTCCTGACTGGCATTGGACTAAAACAACTGTTCTTCGATCTACTCTTTAAGCTTAACGCTATTGGGAGCCCCTTTGTGGGCCAACAAATGGAGACGTGCGCCATCATTTTCTGGGGAACATGCATTGTGTTCCACTCTCACATTCTGGGTGTAGATGCAACATTACTTAGCCTCACTTTGGGGGGTTTATGCATTTGGACACATTTTCACTTTCCTGGATTCTTGAAATATGTTGTGATGTGTGATCTGATTCCAGATATCACTAATTTGTGTCTTCTCTTTTTTTTTCCTCATCAGTCTGAATAGGGGTTTATAAATTTAATTGGTCTTCCATAAGATCCCACTTTTGACTTTATTAATTTCCTATATTGTTTTTCTTTTTTCTGTTTTATTGACATCCACTCTGATCTTTATTATTATTCCTTGTCTTCTGCTTATTTGGAGTTTCTTTAAAATAACACCAAAATATTGTCTTTAATATTTTTTCTAATTTATTTATTTTTTAAACTGACAAAATTGTATATGGTTACTGTATACAATATGCATTTTGAAATATTTTACTGGTTTCTTAAAGTGGAAGCTGAGGTTATTGATTTGAGACCTTTCTTTTCTAATACAGGCATTTAGTGCTATAAAATCATACTTTAGCTGCATATCTAATAGGTTGCATTTTCATTTATAACTACTTCAAAATACTTTCTAATTTCTGTTTTAATTCCTTCTTTGATCCCTGAATTATTTAAAAGTGTGTTACTTATTTTTTTCTACATAATTGGGGATTTTTAAAGATACCTTTATTTTACTGATTTCTAAATTAGCTCCATGTGGTCAGAGAACGTGCTTTGTATGACTTGTATGGTTTTACATTCACTGAGACTTTATGGCTAAGAGTATGCCTTGGCAAATGTTCTGGGTACACCTGAAAAGGATGTGCATGCTTGTCAGGTAGAGTGTTCTATCAGTGTCAACCAGGTTAAAGCTGATAGATAATTTCGTTCAAATCTGTGTTCTTACTGATTTTCTTTCTACTTGTTCTATTAGTTATTGAGATAGGGACTTGCAAATCTTAGATTCTAACTGTGACATTTTCTATTTCTCTTTACAGTTCTATTAGCAGTTTTTGCTTCATGTATCTTGAAGCTGTGTTATTAGTTGGTGGTTCATCCACATTTGGATGACTTACCTATCTTAGAATGTATTTCTCTTGCCATAGACACATGACAGCTGTGAGTAATAGAGCTCTTGAGTCCTACTTTCCTCAAATCTCGATTGTTTCATTGCATTCCAGTAAGAAGAAAATGCTGAGGAGAGTATGATAGTCAGCTAATAGTTTTCCTTTTAGGATACTGGCTTTCACTTTCTCAAAGTATCTGTGGTTCTTTGTTGGACAAATCTTAGTGTATTTCATCCTATATTCTTTTTATCAGGGTATAATAAACCTTTGAATTATATTTATTTTTTCTTTCACTGTAGAAAAAATCCTAGTTCAATTTTATGTCTTACAATTTTTTCTAGTCTCTTCTTTAGGTATATAATTATTTTTATGTTAAATTTCCAGTTTTCTGTTTGTCTCTGTTATTTTCACCTTTGTCACTTTTATTTCTTTATTTATGTTCCTTTGTCTTTCTTGACATTATTTTCTTCTTTGTTTTCCTGGAGTAATTCTCCTACAGTGTTCACTTCAGCTATCTTTTGCATCCTGCATGCTTTTCTGCCCTCCTTTCTATTTCTGCTTCTCCTCCTCTCCTACTCATCCTCTATTTCCTTCTCTTCTCTCTACTTTTTTTCCTTCTTTAGTTCAAATTTCACTTCATATTGAATGATGTGATTTTAAATACACTTTTGACCCTTGAACAAAATAGATTTGAACTACAGGGGTCCACTTATATGTGGATTTATTTTTTAACCAAAGGCAGATCTTAAAATATAATATTGGCAGAATGTGAAACTTGATTTCATGGAAGGCCGACTTTTCCTAGAAGCAAGTTCTGCAGGGCTGACGGTGCAGACCTGAGTATGTGCTGATTTTTGTATACATGGCGGGTCCTGGAACCAATTCTCTCCCACTGTGTACACCGAGGAATGACTATATTCACCTTTAAATAGGGTCAGTTCTGTTTGAATTTGATAACCAAAATAATGTGAGTAGAATTTCCTTGATTCCCCACCTTTTTTACCTAACCATCACTTTGAGCGTCTCCTTAGGATATAAGTTAAATGAATGTGTTAGACCTTGTGTTTGGGCATACAGCATGCTGAGCAAGGGAGGGAACCTAGAGCTTTGATTCTACTTCAGTTGAGAACCAGGGAGGCAACCACAAAGATGCTAGCTAAGTGTTTGCTGAATGAGTGGGCGAACCACTGAATGCCTTCCTGACCTGTCTCACAGAGAAGTGCGAGGTTAGGTGAGAAGACTAAAGCCACTTCAAGACATGGAATCAACCCTGGTGCCCATCAAGGGTGGATTGGATGAAAAAAATGTGGTACACATACACCATGGAATACTGCAGCCATAAAATAGAAAGCGATCATGTTTTCTGCAGCAACTTGGGTACAGCCAGACGCTATTATCCTAAGTGAATTAATGTAGAAGCAGAAAACCAAATACCAACCAAGAACCAAATGCATTTCTCACTCATAAGTGGGAGCTAAACATTGGCTACACATGGACATAAAGATGGGAACAATAAACACTGAGAATTCCAAAAGCAGGGAGGGTTGAAAAACTACCTGTCGGGTACTATGTTCACTTGGGCGGCAGGTTCATTAGAAGCCCAAATCTCAGCATCATGCAATATACCCATGTAACGAAACTGCACAAGTACTTCCCAATCTAACATAAAATAAAATTAAAAATCCAAATTAACAACAATAAAAAAGCCACTTTGAGCATTACCAACTACTACACACACACTGAGCTGAGGTTCTTAGAGTCAGTGAAGGTGGTCACTGCAGGGCAGTGCTTTCTGGTAAAACATCCCACTTTCTCTGAGACACCACACTTTTTATCCAAAAGAAATTGTGCCATGTGCACTTGGGCTCTGTTGCATGGCTGCAGAACAATGACAGTTATTACAAATTAGAAGTCTGTGGTCATGACCAAATTCCTGGGATGGGTGACTCCATGGCCCAGACAGACAATGTCTGCCCTTCAGAGTGCAGACTGGGGAGGGAAGTCCCCAGGCAGTGCTGCCACTGATGCAATACATCTGTGCTGGGCACTCAGTAAAAAGCTCTCCTTTCCCAAACATTTTCTACGCTGCTGTGTGGGAGTAGATCCCATGAGGTACATTAAACTGTGCTCTGCTGAGAGGCCCACGCCTCCCAGCAGCTTCCAGAGATGGGCAGTGTGTGATTTGGGGAGGTCACCGGGTCTGCTATCACTCTTGTTCCCTCTGCACTGTGACATTTTATGGAGAATTCACACTCAGGCATGTCAGAGCTAAATGGCGACAGGCTGATCTGGTGTCACTGAGAATGCTCTGGATTCTTTACTGCTGCAGACTTGCACATGTGAGAGATAGCTCAGACTCCCAGGCTCCCAGCTTGGCCCTTTTCTGTGCCGGACTGCAGACAGCAACCCCTCCCTTTCAGCTGCTCCTTTTGGAGCAAAGTCTTTGCCTTCATTCTGTTTTCTTGTAACTGTTCTCGGAGCTTGGTTGAACCTCTAGTGTTAACACTCATTTGCTACTTTATCTGGCCCATGATCCTGTGTTTCTGAAGACTAAATAAATCAACAGAAAAGGGACCCACACATTATTTGCATGTAATAGATGTGAAATTTGCATCACTGAAATTGGGCTTGAATTGGCTAAGCAAGCTTCAATAAAAACTTAAGACTTCTGGGATGTGCAGAATACAGAAAGTGGATCGTTATCTAGCTCACAACTCCTGCAGGGTGTGAGTGGTGCTCAGCCACTCCACTCCAGGCCATGGCTGATTGATTCTAGGGAGAGGAGCCTGAGCCAAGCTCAGCCAATCACATTCTCACTCTCAGGACTATGAAAACCTGAGATTGAAGCGCAGTCATCTTAGGGCAGAGCCCCAGACCTAAGGCCCCCTGGCCTCTCTACAGTTGACATTCTCAGCCTCTCCTCCAAGGTCCTCTCATTTCTGCTATAGCCCTTCACTCTTGCCCCTTAACATCTAGGCCTCTAGACTCAAGAGCCTAAAGACTGTTGTAACCATGCCTTTGCTGCTGGCCACCCTTGTTGGACATGTCCTCATATCTTGTCTATGACACAGCTCAGCCAACATGCCCAGAACCCAGGCCTCTAAACTCATTGTCTCAGGATACTCAGACTCTACTTTCACCCTTTTTGTAGGCCACAAAACTGGTTACGGAAACAAAATGAAGATGAAGATATATGGGATATCTGCATTTTTGAAGTCTAACTAATTTGACCATAGAAACCTCCCATCTGGTGGGCTCAAAAATATGTCTAAAGATTTTAGAATTATTATCCAGACCCAAGATGCATGCACTCAGTTGATCAATTTAATAATGATTATAATTTCAAGTGAATGCTTGGTTTTATGATGGGAAGTAAACAAAATATAGAAATTGATTCACTCTCAAGGAATTTAAAGTAGACAACACTGATTGACTTATTCATTGAATGAGTAATTATTTAATTTATTTAATGGCCATCTATTCATTCAACAAAAGTTTATTGAAAATAAGCTCATGGCAGGGCATGTTTTGGGGGAGTTCAGGGATGAGGAGTCCATCTTAATGACACATGTCAACATATGCTGCTAAACATGAGAAAAGGCTTCGCATGAGCCTGAAGAAGTACTTAACTTTAATACAGGCATTGCATTAGTTAGGGTTCTCTACAGGGACAGAACTATTATGATAGATGAATATATGAAGGGTAGTTTATTAGGAGAATTAACTCACAGGATCACAAGGTGAAGTCCCACAATGGCCATCTGCAAGCTGAGGAGCAAGGAAGCCAGTCCTCAAAAGTCGGGAAGCCGACAGTGCAGCCTTCAGTCTGTGGCCGAAGGCCTGAGAGCTCCTGGCAAATCACTGACATAAGTCAAAGAATACAAAGGCTGAAGAACTTGGAGTCTGGTGTTTGAGGGCAGAAAGCATCGAGCACGGGAGAAAGATGGAGGCTGGAAGACTCAGCAAATCAGTTTCTTCCAACTTCTTCTCCTTGCTTTATTCTAGCCACGTTGGTGGCTGATTAGATGATGTCCACCCAGACTGAGGGTGGGTCTGTCTCTCCCAGTCCACTGACTCAAATGTTAATCTCCTTTGGCACCACCCTCATAGACACCATCTCCCCACCCGGCTGCTGCAGGGAACAATGCTTTGCATCCTTCAATCCAATCAAATTGACACCCAATATTAACCATCACAGCTATGTGTGAAGGCAAGAAGACTAACTAGAAGTTTCTTGCAGTCAGGCAGGTAGATGATAATGATCTAGACTACAGAAATGGTAGTGAGCATGAACAGAAGATTAGTTTCCAAAGATATTTAAGAAGTAAGTGACTGGAAGGTATGGGGATAGAGGGGGAGGTGAGGGAGAGTCAAAGGTGAGGTCGTGTTGCTGACTTGTAGGGCTTGTTAGATGCTGATAGAGATAGAGAAGTAGTTTATGTGGGAAGATCGTTCTGTTTTCTGATATGGGTTTGTTAGACGTGAATGAAAATGTTGCGCGAGTCTGAGTTTTGGAGAGACATCTAGGTTGAGCATCCAACTGGAGAATCATTTTCTTCCTTTTTGTTTTTGTTCTCCAGCTTTATTTAAGTATCAGAAAATCATTTTCTTAAGAGGTGGTAATGGAATCCATGTAATTGAAAGAAATCAACAGAAAAAAAAATGATTCAGAAGAGAGGGGACTAGCCTAAGGACCACTGTGATACTGTGAAATATATATAGGTCTTCATCCTGTGTCCTGGCATACAACTCGTAAAACCCTTGGAATATCCAAAAACATGCTTTTCATGGGCAAATGATTGACTGATGTCTTCAGGATGAAGCCAATCACCAGAAAGATCAAAGCATAATTAGAGTATTGGGACTTTTCAGCCACATCCCACACTCCTGACCTTTGGGGAGGAGAGACTGGCAGAAGGTTGAGTCCATCACCAATAGCCAGTGATATAATCAGTCATGCCTATGTCATGAAGCTTCCATAAAAATCCCAAAAGACTGGGTTTGGAGAGCTTCTGGATATCTGAGCACATGGAAGTTCCTGGAAGGTGGTCGCTGGGGTGGGCATGGAAGCGTCTCATCCCTTCCCACATGCCTTGCCCTATGCATCTCTTCATCTGTATCCTTTAAAATATCTTTTGTAATAAACTGCTAAGCATAAGTGTGTCCCTGAGTTCTGCCAGCCATCCTAGCAAATTAACTAAACTGAGGAGGTGATCATGGGAAATCCAATTTATAGCCAGTTTGTCAGAAACACAAGTAAAATAACCTGGGGCTTATAATCACCATCGGAAGTCAGGGACAATCTTGTGGGACTGAGCCTTCACCGTGTGGGATCTGATGCTACCACTGGGGATAGAGTGTCAGAATCGAATTGGTGGACACATCGCTGGTGTCCACTGCTACAGGATTGGTTACTCGCCTGGTGTGCTGAAAAAATCCCCTACAGAACCTGGTGTCAGAAGTACTCTGCTTTGTGAGAGTACAGGAGAAACTAAGTTTGTTTTTTCCCTCAACATTATTACATTCAAAATATAAAAGAAAGCATGAGCAGAGGGATAAGAGAGATAACTAAAAGGGTATCAAAGGGGCAGGATAAAAGTTAGCGGAGGATGGGGTTAAGGGAGCCAAAGAGAGTCTTTGGATTAGAAGAAAGGAATCACCATTGAATGACACTGAAATGTGAAGGAAAACGTCTACCAAGTTCTCAGCTGATGACTTCTGTTTTCTCTGAGCAGCAGGAGAGAAAGTTTTCTGAGAATGCATTTCAGAGATTGGAGGGCAGGGCTTCTGGGCAGCTTTCCAGCAGGATGCAGGGCACAGAACAAGATCATTGTATGTAATGCACTTTGAAGAATATCTGGCGAGGATTACGCTCTCAGTAGACGCAGTGAGCTATCATAATGGCTCCAAATTGTTCAGTTTTGTGGTTTTTCTCTAAGTGATTAGCACCTGGGATGTAAGCACAAAACAGTTGGCAGATGATATGGTTTGGCTGTGTCCCCACCCAAATCTCAACTTGAATTATATCTCCCAGAATTCCCACGTGTTGTGAGAGGGACCCAGGGGCAGGTAATTGAATCATGGGGGCTGGTCTTTCCTGTGCTATTCTCATGATAGTGAACAAGTCTCATGAGATCTGACGGGTTTACCAGGGGTTTCCACTTTTGCTTCTTCCCCACTTTTTCTTGCCACTGCCGTGTAAGAAGTGCCTTTTGCCTCCATTCTGAGGCCTCCCCAGCCATGTGGAACTGTGGGTCCAATTAAACCTGTTTTTCTTCCCAGTCTCAAGTATGTCTTTATCAGCAACGTGAAAATGGACTAATATAGCAGTTTTATTAATTCTGAGGGGATTTTTTTCAAGAAATGAGATAGGAAAATAAGGGGATTATGGAAATTGGCAAGTGTGAAAGAAATATTGTTCTCTGGAATCTTAACTGAGTTAAAAAAACCAACAAATAAAAGACAAGAGGAGGCTGCTAGATAACAAGAAAGGAGATGGTTCCCAAGCCAGAAAGTGTCGATGATGCTAAGCCTTTGGTGCAGAAGGACTGATTGAAAGGACTGAGGGAAGGTTGAGGAAAAGAGAGGGATGTCTACATTTGGACTCATGAATACAGCAGTCATGGGTGATGACAGTGTTCTAGGAAGCACCAGAGGCAAGCTGACAAAGTGGAATGGAGGCGAAGGCACTGGAAATGAGCTGATAGAGGGACTGAGAACTCAAGGTGTAGGACTTGAACATCAAATTCAGTGGTAGTTAGGAATGGGTAACTGACTTGGCCTGGTGTAATAGTCAGGTTCTCCAGAGAAACACAAGCATCTAGGAGATATATGTACACATATAGGTAAAGTTATTATGAGAACTAGCTCACATGACTGTGGAGGCTGAGAAGTCCCTTGATGTGCCATCTGCATGCTGAAGAGCCAGGAAAGCCTATGGTGCAATTCAGTCTGGGCCCAGAGGGCCAGGAGCCAGGAGCACTGATGTCTGAGGGCGGGAGAGGGTGGGAGTCCTGGCTTGAACAGTAGACAATGCCCTTCCTCCTCATTTCTGTCCCATTTGGGCACTCAACAGAGTGGCTGGCTGGTGCCTGCTCAGGCTGGTCAAGAGGCTCTGCTTACTCAGCCCACCAATTCAAACACTAATCTTCTCCAAACACAGCCTCACAGGTACCCCCAGAAATAACGTGTTACCAGCTACCTGGGCATCCCTTAATCCAGTCAAATTGACACCTAAAATTAAATGACTACACCTGGCTTCCCCAGAAGGCATGGCCAGAAAGGGAGGCAGGAGTGAAAGTGCTGTCCAGGGCACAGGAGCAAGGCGGGGGTGTGAAGCAGGGAAAGAAGAAGAGCTGTGCAAAGTCTGTCATTGTGTCAGTCACTGCAGCAGGCAACTGTGTGCTTGATCCCAGGGACAGCGAAGGAGCCATGTGACAGGGGTCTCGGGGACTTTTCTACAGAAGAGAAAGGGGGAAATGTTTACCCACCAGCTCCCATTCCCCATTGGTCAAAGAGCCCCACATAGGGTGTGACCCTCCTAAACTCTGGGTTGTGTACCTGTGGGCACTAAGCAGGTTCACAGGGAAAGCCTGGGGCAGAAGACCAGAGGCACATGGCATGGAGTTGAGGGTGGCTGTCCCACAGAGCATAGCTGGAATGAGTGGCAGGTGCAGCTGAGGGCATTTGACGGGGTGCCCCAGAGATGCTCCATGGAGTCCACCCAGGGACAGTCATGCTCACTAACGTTATCTGTTAAATCCAATCTGCCACAGCATCAGTTTCAAGGCAGTGGCTGGCTATAACCTCTGCAAACATTTAACTTAAAAGTATCAGTGAAACAAGCTCCTGTCTCCACTAGTGCAGATGGCTGTGTGGCAATAACCGGTGTTCACAGACTTCTCCACCTCCGTATCTGGATGTCCCCCACCCCAGCCAGTGCTTGGGCTGATCTGGGTAACTTCTGGGTTTGGGACCTTTGATCTTCTTACCCAGAATATCTAAGGCCTTGGTTGTCTTGCCCTTGTCAGGGGGCAGGGGCTGCAGTTGCCTGTTCACCATCCTCACTGGATGTGGAGGCCCCAAGGGAAACCCCAGGAAATCACCGCACTCCATATAAGACTCCTTCTTGAATCCATTAGGAAGTGGAAACTCTAGCTCTTCACAGCCATCGGGATCCAGGCCCTTCACCAGTTCCCTCTTGCCTGCTGGTTCACTGGCATCTGTGGGGTGAAGGTGACTGGGTGAGAATCACGAATTTAAGCTGAGCAGATGCCCTGTTGTGCTCACTTAGTGGAAGCTTTTCCCTCCACCCTCTCTGCCACCCCTAACCCAGGGCCTCCGATCAGCCCAAACCTAAGGTTGCTGTGGCAGGAAGCACACATTCCCCAGGGATCATGGGGGTGACCAGAGGGTTGGGCTTACTTCCACCCCTTACTTACCTTGCCCGACCTTCCAGTCGGCTTCTCCCAGGCTCCTCCCCAGCCAGCCCTGCCCCTTGGCTCCTCCAGGAGTCTGTGCGGGCACACACCTCAGGTGCCTTCTCCATACAGATTGGTTGACCTCCAGTGCGGCCGCAGCTCTGCCAACAACGAGGAATTTCCTTCACTTTCATCCTCCAGGGACTTCTGAGTGGCAGGCGTGGGCAGTCTACTTTTGATGGTTGGTGCTGATGCACAGGGCTGCCCTATGTGGCCCAGGCCTAGTTCCGTCCCCCTGGCAGCTGATTGCAGGGAAGCCCTGGAGTCTGCCGATGCCAGCTGAGAGCAAGGTATCAGTGCAATAGGCAGGGGCGCGGGAGCCTCGGCCATCTGTGCACATCATTTTCTCTTCCCCTGGGTCTGCATGGGCTGAATCTTGAGCATCCTAGTTCCTGTGTGCAAAGGATTGTTGTCGTACCTACCCAAACTTACGGCACAGGGGGCATCTGACTGCATGCAGCCCTGCCCAGGAGCTCCTGTGGACCAGGGACCAGTGTTGTGCCTGGAGCTGCTCTTCAAATGTGAGTAATTCCTGCCACAGAAGGGGCAGCCCTACCCAGATCCCCAGGGGCCCATGCTGCAGCTCTGCTACTGGGGCTTTCCAGAGACTGGAGCAGAGGGGTGCTCCATTGGATGCTGTGTGGCCTAGGGGCAAACTGCACACAGCCGGGGCCTGCAGTAGAACCTTTTCTGGCTCTGAGCCCCACTCAGATTTGGCAGTTGACTAGATCACATGATAAACAGATCAGATCAGTACTTCCAGGTGTGATTTATATGGCATCAGAAATCCACGAGGCCTGGCAAAAGCCAGATGCTGTCTTAGTGGTAGGGAGTACAAGGTGCAAAAGCATGTCTTTCACCCCAGAAGAAATGTCCCAGCATCACCCAGACCACCGGATGTATGAACTTAGCAGTGGGCAAAACCGCTTTGGGATCTGCTTCCACCTTCTGGACCACATGTGCTGTGAATACCAGTAGAGCATGTCATGCTTCCAGGTCAGAGGACTTGGGTTGCACTGGGTGCCTCTGAAAGGTCAATCAAGTTGTGATTTCCAGCATTAGGTTTCTCAAGGGACAATGCATTTATTTCTATCTGAAGAATGGGACTATTAACGCCTTCCCTACAATCCTCCTAGTGTTATTATGTGGGTCAAAAGAGGAAATACACAGGAAGCACTTTGTCGACTGTGAAGCATTGCTCAAATATTAAATGATTGATATTATTATCCTGTTCTAGATGTTTCATTGCTTTTGTGTGTAAAAATCCTGAACATGAAGAGAACAGGGCAAACAGGGGCATGCTCCCATCCAGATGAGCCTGTCCTCAAGCTTCCTCTATGTTTCAGCTGATGCCCTGGGATGGACAATTGAAGGTTGAAATGGAGCATTTCTAAGCCCTAATTATTTGGTTGGTAGTTCTCTTAGGTGGAGCTACACCTACTCAAGCTGTAACCAAACTCACCTTGAATGGAAAGATGGCCAAGCACTTCCTAAGTTCCATGTACGGCATGCGTGGCCTGCTCACTCCATGAAGCCGGCGGCCAGGTCAAGGCCCTTGGAGCAGACCTCTGAGGAGAAACCAAGGTGTCGTCCAGACACTCAGCAGCAGCGTACTATTTTGGGCTGGGAGCTTGATCTGGGATGGATCGGATTTTCCTGAGGTCTCATTTTTCCTTGAGTAGAAACTGTGCCCCAGAGCAAGCAAATTGACTTGGGCACAGATGACCAAGTGCTTGGATTTCTGGGAATGACAACTGGAGCATCACAACAGGTTAATGACAATGACACAGGAAGAGGCTCCAGGAGCAAAACCTGGTGGGGTTGGCTTCAGGAGTGAGTTCTGTCTGGCCTCCTCTGCTTTGTTGCAGGGCTGCACCAGAGTTGAAGATGGTCAGGGGGCCAAGCTGCTCCCCTGTGCACTGGCTTTCTGGGAGCAAAAGTATGCTGGAAATCCAAGCCTTCCTCTTGGCAGTGATTGAAGGAAATCACTAGAAATACAGCAGTATCCCTGGACACCCGAACAAGTGTGACTTATGGGATGCAATCTCAAAGCAACTTTTATTGTCAGTGTGCTGATTTTGATTTTTTCCTGGTCCTGGATAAAAACTCAGCAGTCCTTAAGTTTTATTAAAAAGAAAATTTAGAAATTAGAAATTAGAAAAATATTGAAGCACAATACTAGGGTAATGTGAGATTATGAAAGCACACAGAGACATTCACGCAGAAGCTGAACAGTGAGGAAGGACTGGGAGCAAAAGTGGAAACATTCTTCTTTCCAGGGATGAGCCTCATGGTTTTGTGCAGCTGACATTAGGCCTGGCCTGAGTCAAAAAAGTAAGTCTTCATGGGCATTTAGATGTCTGGAACTTTAGTGTGGTATATCCACCTATTTTCCCCAAAATCAATTTGCAGACTTTTGGGGAGAATAATGATAAAATGAATATAGCAAGGAAAAATACACTTGTACAAATTTAGGAACAAATTTGAGGGCATATTACTGCCTTTTAAAATTAATGACAATTCTAAAGCTGGTATATAATGGACTTTATTTAAATAAACCCAATCACATTGTAAATATCTTAAGAAGAAACAGTTTTCTTTGTATCATACTGTAATGTTAGTTTGCATGAAAAGCAAACAGGGCTAAGGATGTTTGCTGATGTCTCAATGGAAACACTATGTATTGCATTGTAAGTAAAGCATATGCAGTAAAAGGAGAACTTCACATGTCTGTAAACTATCCCCATATTATTCTAAATTTCATGGATTTTCAACCTGAACTAGAAATCCACAGGAATCCTATCACTTGTAAACCTGGAGCTTGCTCCTGTCTTCACCCTGTCTGGCTGGTGTTTCATCTCAGAGAGTGATGTGGCTTTAAGGTAGAGGGCTCCAAGCAGATGGGCTGGCTGAGATGTCCAGTTTATTTGCTTTTGACCATGGAAAGTTATATCCCCTTTCTAAACCTGTATCTTCACCTGTAAAACAAGGATAAAAAATAGCACATATTTCAAAGAGCAACTGTAAGAAAGAAATAAAATAATACACATGATGTGCTTATTTGCATTGAGCCTAAAACCGAGGAGAGTTTATAAATGACACCTATTTCTATTTTTCCTCTTGTAAGAGACTTTCATCAGAGGCTGAGTGAACTGACTCAAATGACATTATAAAGCACCTGCTTTGTGCAAGACATGGACCATTACAAGGACTTCAAAAACAAACAAACAAACAAACAAACACAAAAACAAAAAACAGAGAAAAGGTAGAGGAGCAGCTGTTGGCACTTTAGTAGTGTGAAAAGCACAGCATACACATACAATGCATGCACCCTCAGCCCACAAACATCCACACCCCCTCCTACATGAACGCCAGAGCAGAGCACTTGGCTCATCCACATTCCCTGTGCTCCCCTCATTTTCCAGCCTCCCTCACAGTCAGGTCAGATGTTCCGCCCAGTAGCCTGTGGGCGGCTGTGAGAAGAGGTCACCTCCAGGTTGAGCAGGTGGGAGCCCGTAAACTTCCTTTGTCTTTGCTGGTTGGACCTGGGAGGCCATGGACCTGGGTCACATAGAGCAAGGTGAAGGAGGTTGCCTGACCCAAATAGACTATTGTGTGAGAAATAAACTTTTGTGTATTGCGGCTGTGATACGGGGGTTGGTTTTAAGAGCTAGTTGAGTGTCAGTCATTCTGCGATGGTCATCTACTACCTAAAAGGTCTCAGCTCTTGAATGACCACTGAGTGAGAGAACAAGATCCAACAGCTGCAAAAGCAGACAGCTCAGATAGGGTTTCAATAAACGATGCACCCATTAAGAGGTACCACTGGAAAGACCATCCTTACAATGAGCTCTTACTGCATCTGCCCAGCCTGTATTTGGAGAAACCATCTTTTGCTTCCCACAGTGGCTTATGCCATGTTGGAGACCCTCTGAAACTGGATTTTTCCCTCATCGCCTTCTGGCCCTCCTGATGTTTGAGCCTCATGCCCCCCAAATCCAGGCGTCCAGAACATTGGATGTGGCTTCTTGGCAGGGAATAGAATCAGATGAGTTCCAACCACAGGCAGAGGCTGTGACAAGGCAGGTGGGGATGGGCAGGACTGTTGCTGGATCATCATACACAAGCCCATTGGAAAATAGCAACTTGTGGGATTTAGGCTGTGAACAGGATCCAAGGGGGTCAAAGGTTCCTAATGGCGATTGGGAACACGGAAGAGCTAAGAGGCTGGCAATTACAATGCGGGCAAAGTGCAGGTCCACTCAAAACAGTAGCCAGCAGGTAGCTGTGTCTGCTATGTGCTAAGTGTCTTACCTACATGATCTGTTTTGATCATCCTGATAACCTTACGAAGTAGGATTGATTACATGTTAATGATGAAGAAACATTGAGGTTCAAAAATGGTAAGCAATTTGCCCAAGAATTACAGAATGATTAAATCTTGGAGCCAAGATTCAAGATGAAATTCCTCAGACTGAAAAGCACTTATTCTCTTCACTTTAGCTCATTGCCTCCCAAGAAGGAAAAGACATGAAACAAAATGGATGGCTTCAGAAGCCAGCATGGCCATTACCTGTGTGACTTGGCAGGACATCGTTTTGGGACTTCAGAAGGAGGCCAGGAGGAAGAGGAAACTGGAAATAGGTGTGGCAGAAGCAGCAGGATCCAGGCCAGGGTCACTTTCAAAGGTGAAATCTATTCCGGTAGCCTGGGCAATGGTAGCAGTTTCCAGTACGTGCAGGCAATGACAATTCTCATTCCGCCTGAGGCAATGACATTCCCGTTCCGCCTGATCTGTTTAGCCCCTTGCTGGATGTGTAGGACAGAGTCTCACCTCCTGAGAAGGGGTCTGGGCAGGACTGCACAGAGCATCAGTCCTTCCACCTGGACCTCTGGGCAGGGCTCCAGGCCCTGCGGGTGGACTGGATGCAATTCGGAACATGGAGACAGACATGCTGCATTCTGACTAGGGAGACCTGGCAGAGCTTAGGGGACTCTGACAGTGCAGAGACTGTGAGGGAGTCCAGGCTCGCCTTGGGCTGCATGGTCCTCCTGAGCAGCAGCAGGGACTGCTCTCCAGATGGCAGGGCTAAGCCTGCAGATTCTGGGGCTGCCGAGGGCCTACAGCCTAGGGTTGTGGAGAAAGTAGCACCTGACACCGGTTCAGAGAAGACAACCTGCCACTCTCTGAGATACAGGCTGCATTTCACTCCACTTGAGGGTCTGATACCGGATGGAATTTAGGGCCATTAGAGGCAAGGACTGAGGGTCGGTAAGGCTGGAAGATTGGTTGGAAGGTCAGTGATATGGCTGTTGACGTGCATGAAGATGAAGATGATGAACCAGGTACCTGACATCTGGCAGTTTATAGACAGCAGATCCCTAAAAGGGTGGGGCAGGAGGCAAGGCAGCTGTCCCTCGATACCTACCAGCTGTGATCAGAGTCCCCAGGACACATCCCTCTAGTGGGAACCATAAGCTGATGACTCTTGGACTCCCACTGGTTTTGCTTGGCTTGCACAGGGTTAAAAGCTGAATTTAAATGTCCTGGGTGGGGCCTGTGTTTTCCAGGCCCACCAGTCTCATCTGATACCTAGACAGCTTTACTCAGGTGCGCCATTTGCCTGGGCGTGGGCGTCCGGGAACTGTCACGGGAGTGCCGCCAGCCTGGTTTTGTTGTCCCATGCAGAGGCGGTGGTCCAGCTTCAGACTCTTAGCTGTAGGAGTGACAGTGCAGTGAGAGTGGGCCTTGCCCTTCCCTGCCTCCCCTCTGCAAACTGTTTCCCCAGGACAGGACCCAGAAATGCCCCCCAGCAGCCCCACCACCATCCTGCTCAATCTGGAAGGGGAGAGCAGAGAGGAAAACAGAAGAGAGTTTGCGGAGAAACAGGGTGAGACAACGATTGGAAGCAGGCAGGGAAGACCAAGGGAAAGATATGGCCTTCTCCTGGGAGTCCAGATGTGATTCTGCTATGTCTGGGAGCTCCCATACATGTATTTTCCAGGTCCTGGGATTTTAATTACAAAGTTCTGCATGACCTGTGAGTGAGGTGGGTTGGTAGCACAGGGCTAGGAGTGATGGTTCACACATGATTCTTCAAGGGCCTGGTAGAGGGGTGCCTCCAAGAGGGGGAGCTTCAGGGCCAGGGAAATACGTAGACCTGAGCAGAGCTGAATGGTTAAAACAGGGGGAGTTTGTTCTTCTTCACCACCCAGACTGCCCCTGTCCCAGCTGCCGGCACAATCCACAGGAGGTGGGCTGTAAGTGTGAAATGCATGGCAGACACACATGAGCTCAAATACCTGGCCTGAAGAGAAGAAAGCAACCAATCCCATTAATAAGTTATGTGAAGGTTACATGCTGAACTGATAATATTTTGGATATATTAAGTTAAATAAATGATATTAAATGATTTTACTGGTTTCTTTTTTAGTGCGGCTCCTAGAACATTTGAAAGTACGTATATGCTTTGTATCACACTCTATTGGACAATACTAATCTCGGCTCTTCTTAAAGCTCCAGGAGCAAAATATATGAACACAGAAGAAAACATACACGTGCACGTGGACACACACACACGCGCACACACACACACTCTAGAGGGTTTCAGGCAGCTCCTGCAGCTGGAAGATAAGACTGCTCTAGATAAGTCTCTTGAAACTGTGATAAATTAAAAAATAACACAGACCAACCCGGTCCTTGGGGAGCTCCTGCTAGTACTCAGTCCCCATTGCACTAGCACCTGACTCCTGTGTTCCTGCCCTCGCCTCCAGCCCAGTTCAGGCTGCTTCCCACTTTCTGAATGCCACCACAGACTCAGGGTGTCAGATGTGCTGGGGGAAAACAAGCACTTACATTTTGGAAATAAGAAATCTTTTTCTCAGCCTTCGGGGTTAATGGTATGAGGGTTTCTGCATTCCAGCTGCTACGCTGGGTCTCTGGCAGGCCAGCTGTTCTCTGCTCTAATGGAAAACATAGCTAAGTAGTCATTTCAATGTGTAAGAAGTTCAGCAGAATTGTTGCAGCTATCACCATAAATCAGAAATGACTTTCTTTAGGGACTCGATTGCCACTTGATTTAGCATTTCCTGGCACCTTGCCTATTATAGAATGAAGCCACGATTGCTTCCTATACAGAATGTTATCTGTAAAACATCTCACCAGAAGCCCATAGACGCTGACCAGCCTACAAGTTTTGATAATCTATGACTGGCCTTGGTATTGAGAATAAAGTTGACAATGGAACCCGTTGTTAAATTGGACAATATATTTCATGGAACAGCTTCCAAGTGAAAATGGGTTCATACAGTTTTTTACATATCATTTGTTCCAGAAAAAGGAAAAATGGACTCTCTTCAAGTGAGAAAATACAGCAAAATATTCAAACTATGAAATCTGAGAAATTATCCTAAGCAAACTCCACACCGACATGGTCTGTTACTGTATGAACAGGGAAATGTGAATCGGCTGAGGGAAGGGTAGGGTGACAGCCACATTATTGAAATGTCAAGAGTTCCCTTAGCTTAGTTCCTTACATGTAAAGGAGGAACGCTGTAGTTTAGAAGGTCTAGAAGGCTCTCTCCAATGCCCCCTAGCTTTTCCTGGCATGTGCGCTGTCCGGAAGAGAGGCCCAGAGGGGAAGAGGGAGGCTGTAGGATTTGTAGGTAGAAATTCTGCCTTTCACAAAGCCAGGGAGTCACTAACCCCAGCTGACACTTGTCATGGGCTGTGAGCCAAAAACAGGCCAAGAACAGGAGTGACCCTCGCTGGTGCTCAGCAGAGAACAAGGGCACTTCTGGGAAACTCCCGATGCCTTCCAAACTGAGAAAAGAACCAAGGGCAGAGATGCTCGGCACAGGTGGTCTCAGAACGGCTCGCTTCCTGGCTCCCGGGGCTGCTGAATCATCACAGGGAACTGAGAACTCCGTCTTCTTCCCTGTCCCTTCCCTTGACTCGGAATAACTCAGACTGGGATCTCAACTACTGGTTCTGGACAAACATTGGACTCCCTCTGTAATGTCGAACACACAGAGGAAAATCACCAGGAGAATGAGAAGGTAGCACAGTTCAAAAAGAAGAAGCACTCTGAAGAATCAGGGATAATATTTTCCTATAAAATATAGTTTCTACAAGAGATGGGAAAATTTTGAGAACACTTCTGATTTGTGTTTCCAATAAACTTCAAATGAGCATTTCTTCTATGAAATTCGAGTGGAGAACCATAAAGAAAAAAAACCAAACAGGGTAGGGAAGGCTGTGAGAGGATTTAAAAAAATGTTCGTTTCAGAAATGGAAACGGGGAAGGGGAGAGCAAAATGCACCTTTCAGTAGAAAAGGTTTTATAAGACAGAAGTCAAATTTGACATCACAGACGTCAGAGGAAGAGGATAAGAGAATGTTAATGAGAGAAAATATAGCAAAGGCATGGGCTGAGTTACATTTTAATTTATAAATATTAGGCATTTCAGAGAAAGAACCTCCAAAAGTGGAGCTATTATTAAAGAACTATTTGGTGGAAATTTCCCAAACTAAAGAAAGACTTTTCGGACATCTAGACAAAATAATGAAGGGCTTTTTTGCCTAGACTTACCCTGATAATTTATTTTAATTTCAAGAATAATAAAAAAATTCAGTGACAATCAAGGCAATAAAACTTGGTTCCTGTTTCTTTGTAACACGAAGACAATGACCAACAGTTGCAGAAATGTGACCAAGAAAAGGAAGGTGACCCACATGGGGGTTCCAGATCAAATGCAGGATGCCCAGGCAATATTAGGGGCATTCTTATACCAGAAGCGTTATTTCATGTTTATCTGAAATTTAAATTGAAGTGTCTGTCCTGGATTCTCCCATTTTGGCTCCCCTAGCTGCCATGTGGACATTGAGATCCCAGCGCAGAAAAGCTGCATCCTCTTGTGAACTTGAGAAGTTCAGACCCCACATGAGGGTCTGGACAGACAACAAGCCACAAAAAATGCAAACAAGAAACGTCTTAGTGAGTTATTTTTAAGCCAATTGAGTGAGAAATCAAAATATGAAATCCAAAATGGAGAATTCATGATATAAAATACTAATAAAATAAACAACCTCTTCCCCAAAACAAACAAACTATAGAACAAAATTAATATAATTCTCAATAGGACATGAAAACACAACGAAAATGCCAAAATAATTTCCAAAAGAGGACACATGGTTAAAAATGTTAAGTAATAGCCATCTAGTTCAAATTCCGTACTGCATCACTAAAAATTGGGAATTGAATGGCCAGAAGACAAGATGTACAAGTGGAGTATATTCCTCATATCACACAGAAAAGGATCAATTTATATTATCTTTTTTTTTTTTTCCTGAAGTGGGGTCTTGATCTGTTGCCCAAACTGAAGTGCAGTGGTGCAATCACAGCTTACTGTAACCTTGAACTCCTGGGCTCAAGTGATCCTCCTGCCTCAGCCTCCCGAAGCACTGGGATTGCGGGTGTGAGCCACCTATGCCGGGCCTGTTTTTGATCATGAAAATTAGAGAAAGTAGATTCCAATGCATACTTATTAAATGTCATTACTAATAGAATGAAAATAGTAGATATGAGTTCCAAATCACAAGGGAAAAGTCAGATTAAAAAAGTAACCTCAATATAAAGGTGTATTAAAAAGGACCATAAAACAAAATGGCAGAAATAAAACAAAGCATATAAATTATGTTAATAAAAGGATCAGGATGAACTCATATTTTGAATCACAGACTCACATTTGGTTAAGAGTAAAATTTAAATACTGCTTTAGTGTACCCAGTTAATCCAAAAATATTAAAAGTAAGGCAACGGGCAATGATATAGTGAATGAATCCAAACAAAAAGAGACAGGAGTGTGAATATGAACAGGAGACAAGGTGGAACTCAAGGTCAAAACAGCTAAAAGAAAAAATTCACAATGAAAGTATGACAATTTTGCACACTTCTATGATGATTAAAAAAAGCATCAAATGTAATTAACAAAAGTTTTAGCAATGAAAAAGAAAATGAGGGAAGCACCGTTGTTGTAGTAATGTCAACAAACATGTGTTGCAACAAATCACGTGGACAACAACCAATAAGTTAGTAGAGGATGCAAACCATGTCACATATTTGTATTGCACAAATGGATAATGTACTTTTCCAAATATACTTAGAACATTGATCTACAAATTGATTATAAAAACATCTTAACACATTTCCCAACTACCAATTAAAATTTGCACTAGTGCCTAGTTTTTGATTGTGTCGTAAAACACCCAGTGCTGTTGGGGGATCCTCACAATGATGGCTATTGTTATCATAAGATATTGACTGAGAGCCTGCAACCCACATGTGCCCCCTGCAGGGTGGCATAGACAGGGAACCCAGGGGAGGCCACTGACATGCATTTAAGAGAAAAGAAAAGAAACCAGGCTTTGGTCAGTTGTGAATATACTATCTCCTGACTCCCAAGCATTGGTTCATCATCCAGCTGGCAATTGTTGAGTCTCAGCCAATGGTGAAACCAAAGTCTAGTGTCTCTGGAGTAATTTCCATTTCCAGCAGAAGGAGAGTGACTTTCACTGACTCTTACTCTCCATTTGGATTTCAGGCATAAGTGCTTCATGGTGGAATGAGAACGGCTCACCCTGGAAGGGTCATATTTTAGAAGGAGTGATCTTCATTGTGAAGTCTAAACTGTTCTGGAAATATAAGCTTTGAAACCCAGGTAGGCAGGTTTCATTTTAAGCAACATTGCAGGACCGCAGGGTAATTATTGGTTTATAAGGTGATTCTTCACTGTACAAATTAACTCAAGGGATCTTAAATATTAAACATGTTGGTGTGTTGCAAATTTGATTAGGTTTTCACATGACTTCTCTAGAATGCATTTATGTGTACCTATGAGGAAAAATTATTGACTCTCTTTCCAGGGCTCCCAACGGGGTCTAAAATGAGACCACGCAGCTCTCCTTGGCAGGAGTGGTGTGCTTAAAGACAAAGTCACCTGCAAGGTTAGTAAATTGTTTTTAATAAGTAGATAATGGAGAAAAAGCATGAAAATGTTTCCTTCAATATGTGGCATGGGCTCCCTTCTAATCTGATTCGGTGGTGACTTTGTATTTTTAAGGGGCTGAACTCCTTGGCTGTCCTCATCCAGGTTTGCAGAATCTGACGAAGAATGGTGTTGAACAGCTCCTCAGCCATAAGGCCCCTGAAGTTGTCAGAGCCCCACTTGTCCTGTCCTGGGTCACCCTGCCTGTCAGAGAACGGAGTCCAGTTCACATACTCCCTGTCTGAGACTTTTATACCTAGTTCCATACATACACAATCTTATCGTGAGCTCCTTTTAATTTAAACACTCACATCAGTTATTTACAGCTGTATGATTTCATTCTACATGGTGGTGATATTTTTTTTCTCCAAATATGGACTCATTGGATGATCATAAATAAAGCAATCTGGGCGTAGGAAATGGAGTATCCTTCCCCCGGGGTCATTCCAGGGGAGGCGGGGAAGGAAGCAGAGCCTCTCTATTTCAGGAAAGCTGTTGGACGCTTCGGCTCTGAGGCTGGCCGGGAGGGCCCATAGCTAGGCGGCAGCTGCCCTCACCATTACAGCTTTAATGAAGGACGGCTGCCGGATTTGCATTGTTTAAACACTTAACGAAATTAGCTATGAAAAGAAGGATGGGAGGAGTCCTGGGTAGTGGGGGAATTTAGGCCTTCTGTCTTCACACACTTTATACACACACACACACACACACACACACACACACAAAATGCTTTTCCCAAGAGGCTGCCAGGAGGAACTGGCAAGAAATTATGTGCCTCTTTACAGAAAGAGTAAAAGCAACAACAGTGACAAAAACGCCTGCTTTGGAAAGCTGTGCCTGGTGGGGGCTGGTCAGGACTTTGGCACTCTGGGCCCATGGGCTGGGCTGATTTAGAGCCGGCTCTGGATCAGCAGGGCGAGTGCTGGCCTAGAGTGGTGGATCTGAAACCTAAGGATGAGATCCCAGGAGCTTCAGTGCCGGGAATGGAAACACTGGGATGGCGGTAGGAGCTTGCAGGCCCAGCCTTCTGAGTCTCTTTCAAAGTATTCCTGGTCTACTAGATTTTCAGTTCAGCTCTAGTTGATTAGAACAGAATTATTTCTAAGAATGTTAAACATTGGGGTGATCTCTAGTGGATGGCCACAGAACTCTGTCATTGAACCTGTTCTCTTCAACATTTTAATCAATGGGTTGAATGACATCATGGAAGACATACTTACCTAACATTCCAGTAACAAGTATGAAAGCACATATGAAATAGAAAATAAAATCATGAGTGAAAATAAATGTGAAAAAATGGTAAATTGAGCTGAGATCAACAAGGTGAAACTTGCAGGAATAAATGGAAGATTCCAAAATTAGATTCCAGATATCCATTTCATAAGCACAATGTAGGAGAACTTAACTGGGTGGATAGGACACATCAGAAAACCCTCTGTGACTCTGGTTGAGGAAAAATCATTGACGCTCTTAGCAGGGCTGCCAACAGGGTATAAAATGAGGAGACCACGTCTCTCCTTGACAGGAATGGTGTGCTTAAAGACAAGTCACCTGCAAGGTTAGTAGATTGTTTTTAATAAGTAGATAATGGAGAAAAAGCATGAAAATATTTCCCTCAATATGTGACATGGGCTCCATTCTAATCTGACTCTGCGGTGACTTTGCAATTTTAAGGAACTAAGCCCATGGCAAGCCCCACAGAGCCAGGACTTGCTCCCTTAAAAAGCCCAGCAGATCTGGATTGCCTCTGAGGGGAGAGATGCTCCAGGCCATTGCTATAGCACTGCAAGTGCCATGGCTTTCTGAAGTAACAGGTGGACACTGTTTAGTCCTCTTTAAGAAACAACATTGACTTTTTCCCCTGAATGACATCATGAAGCATCTTTAATACACGGAATTTATTTCTTACAGTTCTGGGGGCTGAGAAGTCCTAGACCAAGGCACTAGCAGTTTGGTGTCTGGTGAGGGCCTGCTTCCAGATTCATAGAGGCACCTTCTCACTGTGGTCTCATATGGCAGGAAAAGCATGAGAGAGTTCTCTAGGATCTCTCAGGGCACTCATCCCATCATGGGGTGCCACTGTCAGGATCTCATCTAAACCTAATTACTTCCCAAAGATCCCATCTGCAAATACCGTCACACTGGGGGTTAGGCTTCAACATATGGATTCTGGGGGGACAAACAACCCATGGCACTGTCCTGTAGCCCCTAAGTCAGCACTCTCTGCCCTGGGTGTTTCTCCCCCAAGGTCCACATCACCATGAGCCTGCCCTGTGTTTCCTGAGGATCTGCCACCTCCTTGGGTCATCACTGCCCCTCCCTGTCATTCTCCTCTGTTGGCTGTTTCAGAACTCAAAGGCTCATTATTACCATGGGGCTATTGTTACATCTTCCTGGCTGGTCTCTCCTCCCTCCCAAGGCCTCCTGCTTCTCCCTCTGCTGGAATAATGACTTTGGTTGGTATGAATTTAATCACGCCAGCCCCACTTAGCATCTTTGGCTGACTCCCTGCTGCCCAAGGTTGCCCCCCACGTTCTGACCCTGGCCTTTGCCCACGTTTCCTGCCCTGATCCCATCTCTCTCTCTCTGTGCTCACCCTCCCAGCCCTCATTTCTTCCCCAGTACTGGTTCCTGCAAGCTGCTTTCTCGATGCTCTAGTTCTTCCTTTTTCTTCCTCTCTGCCTGGTGAACCTCTCGCATCTTTCAAGATCAGGATGAGAGGCTCTGCCTCAAAATGTTGCAGTAATTTTGCCTCCTTGAAAATTAATTGCTTTTTCTTGGGATTCTAAAGGTTTCTTGGCCATTTCTCTATAGAAACAAATCCTGGATTTGAGTTCCAATTCTGTCCCATACTTGCTGGTGACTCTGGGCAAGTCCTAACAGGCCCTGGGCAACTTGGCCTGTCAGAATCCCAGTGTCTTCGTGTAGAAAGTCAGAATAGCATGGTTACCTCTGTGCTGTGGACAGAATTGTGTTCTGCCCCACCTCTGTTGTGATAGTATTTGGAGATGGGGCCTTTGGGGAGGTGATTAGATTTAGGTGAAGGACTTGAGGGTGGGTCCTCATGATGGGGTCAGTGTCCTCATATGAAGAGACACCAGAGAGCTTGCTCACTCTGCCATGTGAAGACATAGCACATAGGCAGCTGTCTACAAGCTGAGGAGAGAAGTCTTACCAGGAACCAATCCTGCTGGAACCTTGATTTTAGATTTTCAGTCTCCAGAATCATGAGATAACAAATCACCCTTGTTGAAGCCACCCAGTCTGTGGTATTTTGTTATGGCAGCCTGAGCTGCTAAGACACTTGGCAATTGTCATGAGGTTTAAATATGATTCCATCAGCTGTCCTCTGTGGGGTGACCCTGGCAATCCGTAGCCCACACACCAATGGAACTGGCACATACTGGGGGTCTCAAGTTATTACTGTTGTTATTCTCATTATTATTTTAGGTAATTGCATGAATCTACTTTCTCTCCTATCTTTCCAGCTCTTTGAAGATGGGACCTAGACTGATCCATTTTTCTATAACCCAGAACTAGTCTAGAGTTTGGCACGTAATAATCCCATAATGAATATCTGCTACATGAATAAATAAGCTTATATTTTAATATAATATGCTGTTCATTACAGAAAGGCCATCAACGTAATGAAGTAGCTTAGAAGTAATAAAAATAATGAGCAATAATTAATTATGTACTTTGGGCCACTTTTCATGCAGTACTGAATTCTCACAGGAAGTCTCAGACGAAGACACTGCCAACTCCACTTTCAGAGAGAAACGCTGATGTTCAGAGCTAAACTAACTTGCCTCAGAGCCCACATCCTGGACTTGAGCTTCAGGGTGTCGCACACCAAAGACCGTCCTCTTCACACCAGCTTCCTGGGCATTGGAGCGGATCCACAGTGTCAGATGTGCAGTGAAAATGGCCCCCATTCCAAGCCACTTCCTGACCCGATGGCGGCACCCTGCTAGTCCTCACGTGGAGCCCTGGGGAAGTGGGGTTTCTTAACCCAGATTCAAATCAATAACCTCACATCTGGTATGCACATCCAGGCCAAGTGTGGCTGAATGGGGAGCATCTCTTCTGGAGACGGCCACCCTCATGGGCTCCTCTGCTTCCTGTCCCTTCGGGCACTGATTTATGGCAGACAGCAGGGAATGGCCTGAGCTTGAGCCTTGACAGTCGTCATCATCACCATCCTCGTTTGAGGGCCGTGAAGAACATTCTGAAAGTAGAGATGAAGGTCTTCTTTCTGAGTGAAGCTCCTTGCATGATTCAGGGGCCTTACTCTTGAAGGCACCAATCGTTTTGACTTTAATGCATGCACTCTGACTTATTTGTGGTGATCTCTTCTGGCAACACATGGAAAAATGAAAAATAGGCTAACTGGGAAGATTTCTTAAATACTAGTTTGTATGGCTCTGTTAACCTGAATGATTAAATATAGAATTGTTTTTTAAGTTACACATTGTGGGTTTGTATTTTCCTCATTAATATCAATTGGTTCATTTATTTCTGCTTGCTCAGAAGCCACAGAGTTCAACAGAACTGCCTGTGTGTTTGCTGCATCTACTAAACCACCATGATCTTACTGAGTATATTTCTTAATATCCTTTTCATGTATGTCATTTTTGTTAAGTTCTATAAACCAGAACTGAAAAAAAGACTAAAACTTCATCTATTTACAAAACACTTTCTTGATGTTTTGGTAACAAAAAATTCTGCACTTAGAGCTCCCACTTCCGATGTTATTCTTTCTTTTTTTTTTTTTTTAGACAGAGTCTCGCTCTCTCACCAGGCTGGAGTGCAGTGGCGTGATCTCGGCTCACTACAGCCTCTGCCTTCTGGGTTCAAGCCATTCTCCTGTCTCAGCCTGGTGAGTAGCTGAGATTACAGGTGCATGCTACTGTGCCTGGTTAATTTTTAGTAGAGATGGGGTTTCACCATGTTGGTCAGGCTCGAGCTCCTGACTTCATGATCCACCCGCCTTAGCCTTCCAAAGTGCTGGGATTACAGGCATGATCTTTCTATTTTACACAAAACTTTTAATCCCTCTTCAGGGGAACACATAGCCCTAGGTACATTTGGTAAGGTGGTAGGCGTGCAACTACTCAATGCTGCTGGTGCAGTGTGCAAACTGGCACAGGCAACGCAAAACAAATAAACATATACCAGCAAAACTTAATTTACAAAACAGGCAGTAAGCACGAGGCTTTCAAGCCAGAGTTTGCCAACCCCTGTTGCACAGAGTCAAACATCTCAGTTCAAGTCCTATCTCCATCATTAACCAGTTCTGTGGTTGGGTGTCAATGGGAGTCTCAGTTTCCGTATCTGTAAAATGGGCATTATAGCCCCCTAGTCACCTTGGAAGGAGCTCACTTCCATATTGGCAGCTCTTGCATTCTGGAGGGGACATATTCAAACTGTAGCCATTTCTGCTGCTGGGGTTGATCTGGGGAGGGGGTTGGAGAACTAAGCCTGAGTCCCACAGGTGTGTACACCAGGGAAGGGCCTAGAATGTGGAACAGGATATTACCCAGGGAGCTGTCTGCCTCTCATATCCCAGAGAGATGGCAGACTCCCCTCACAGAAGCAGTGAGTTAAAAGGCGAACAGAGATCATGTAGATTCGGAAAACACCGGCGAGCAGTCTCAACTCCCCTCCCTCATCACGTTCGCGTCTTCCTCAAACAAGGGATGGACCTTCCAGTAGATTAATTGGTGGTCTTGACTCTGAATCTTTTACGGTCCATGGTTCTGAAGCCAGGTCCACACCTGGCTGCCTCAGCAATGGCCTGGAGTTCTGGATGTTGTCAGGACAAAGGGCTTGAGTGTGTCCCCTCTGCCATAGGAGCCCAGCTTAGAGACACCAGGCTTCAAGGGACTTTGCCTAGGAGGCAAAGGGCAAGGGCAGGGGTGCCCTGTCAAGGGTGTCTGTGTCAGTGGCTGCCAAGGCCCTGAGGTGGTCCAGGGGCCAGGGAGAGGGTTCCCATAGTCGGGATCCTCACCCTTCCTCCCTTCCTCCCCAAACACGGAGTGAAGACCTAGCAAGCAGGAGAGGGGAGGGAGCAGAAGAGCCTGTGGGGCACTTGCAGGACAGGCCTCAGCCAGGGACTTTCACAGTGGTGGCTATGGGAGCTGAAGGGTATTTCATGTAGGGAGGAGGCTGTGTTTGTGGGAGTAGGGATCAGAGAACTTCCTCACGACCTGAGAGGGACTGACAGGCACCGAGACTTCCTCCAGGGGCCATCAGGAAGTGGCAGGTGGGGAGAATGACTGGGAGGGGACCCTGGCCCTTTGTGAGGTCACTGATCTGAGTGGACCCTCCCCACCCAGCTGGCCATGGTGAGGAGGCTGCAAAGACCTGAGGCAGGAGCTCAGGGTGCAGACAGAGGCTGGGGCAGGTTGGGGGCTATGACAGCACGGGAGGGGGCTATGGGCTGAACTGGGTCCCTTGTACCCCACAATTCCTACGTTGAAGTCCTAGCCCTCGGCATCTCAGAATGTGACTGTATTTGGAGATAGGGCCTTAGATTAGATAATTAAGTTAAAATGAGTCTATTAGGGTGGGTCTTAATCCAATATACAGTGTCCACATAAGAAGAGGAGATGAGGACACAGATGCACACTGGGGTGAGACCATGTGAAAATGCAGGGAGAACGCAGACATCTGTAAGCCCAGGAAAGAGGCTCAGGAAAAACCAGCCCTGCCACATCTCCATCTCAGACTTCTGGCCTCCAGCCTGAGGAAACCACTGTTTCTGCAGTTTAAGCATCCCAGTCTGTGACACTCATCATGGCAGCCTGAGCACATGAATTCAGGAGGGCCGGAAAATCGCTTCACTCACACCCTTCCCCAGCCCCACTGAATTGCTGCTTCCTTCTCCCCTGTCCCCACGGCTTCAAGGATGGAGACTCAGTTGACAGTACCTGTACCTCTTTGTTGAACCCTCCTTCCCCGTCTCATTTCACCAACTCCTACGAATTCCTGCTGATCCTGCATCTTAAATTTCACTGGGAATAGAATGACCTCATAATTTACTACCAAATAGGGACACTTTAGAAGTGAAAGTAATCGTGAATTATACAAGACAACAACCGACCTGGCAATGGTGGGGCTAAGGTGGCCCTTAAGTACACCCCCTTTCTTACCTCCATGGCTTATTTCAGGTCCTCATCCTTCACCCCCTGAGTGACTGACAGGCCTTTCACTTCTCTCCCTGCCTTTGCACTTGGCAACATCCTCCAGTAGATACTTGCTAAAACACAAATCAAATCATGTTACTGCTTAGCCAATAAAATAACCACCACAAAATCAAGAAGTGAAAGACACACAAAAACTTAATTTCAGAGATTCTCTGTTGCCTTTAGGCAACAGAGCATCCTGTTCCTCTCCAGCCCCTCTCCAGCCCCTCCCTTCCAACCCTAACCTCCCGTCCTAAGGGACTGAGCTCAATTTCTCCATGATTCAAGGCTGCATCTTGTTTCTCTGAACATCAATGCTATTTGTCTAGGACACTGTCTCATTCTTTACTTGCCACCTTATACTCAAGATTCAGGTCAGTCATCCACTGGGGAATATGTGTGAAAGATTACCAGCCAGAAGGTTATTTGCTGGTGCAAGCAGACAGCAGAGGACAGTTAGTGGAATGAGGACTGTGACCGTGAAGGTAAGTCAGGTCCAAGTGCTATGTGAGCAAGGAGGAGAGGCCTCACCCAAACTGGAGGGTCAGAAGACCTTCTAGAAGGCTGGTTTGGGAGATCTGTTCCCTTGAAGGAAAAAGGAAGAATCAGGTTCACCAGTGGAGATGGGGAAAATATTTCAACCAACAGGGCAGGATGTCCCCAGAGAGGGGAGTGGGCTGGACATTTACAAGAACCTAAAGGAGGTTCAATGTGGATATATCACAACATTCCCAGTCCCCAAGGAGTCCCCTGCATCCCCCTCCCAGGTGCTAATCCCCCATGGGGAACCACTGACTTCTGACAGCATCCATCTGGCTTATACACTTTTGGACTTGCATAAATGAAATTGCATAATCTTTAGTCTTTTTACTTGTCCCCTGTCTCCATTAGACACTGAACTTCTTGAGGGCAGAGATTGCGTCTTTTGTCTCCTTGTCCTCAGTAGAAGTTCAATAAATGGTGTTGGTGAATGAATGAATGAATGTGTGGCCATGGCTTTACAGGGGCCTGGAAGCCTGGGGATGAGCCAGGATCCTGGCCCATGGGCTGCTCTGTTCCCACACACATTGAGGTGATCAGGTGTGGAGTGCATTGACCATGGGTCTTTGAAGGGACCCTTGACTCAGGGGAAACCTCGGGACTGTGTCCAGGAGACTTTTATTTTAGTTTGAGCACCCTAAGTTAGCAATGTGATGTTCACAATGGACTCAGCCTTCCCATGTGTGAAATGGAATGTTAATTTGTCTGTGTCAGATCAGGGAGGGTATACTGTAGCTCTCCAGAAAAGACACATTTTAAACAGCAAGCAGATCCTGCAAAGTGATTCTTGACCAGGTCCTGTGTGTCACGGCCTACGGTGAGGCATTCTTCTGCTCTCAGAGAGCAGAGCAGGTAAAACACAGCCAATGGCTGTTGTCATTGGTATAAATAAACGAAGAAGTCTTTTTCTACCCAGAGGAGGATTTTTGTGTGTATTCTTTTGGTTTTGTCCTTAGGGAGAAATACTGTAGCCACCATGGATCTCTCCCGCTGCTCCCACTGAAGCTCCTCCAGCCTCCACCTGTGTTGCTTTCATGGTCATTGGAACTTCCAGTTTGCTTTTCAGGTGTCCTCACCTTAGGAATTAAATTGCGAGTGACCTGAGGCTGGTCCATGTCAGACTCTTCACTTCCAAATGTCAATCTGTCCCTCCTGTCTCCCATTGGGCTTTCTCTCTGTTAAGTGCTCAGGGAATACTTGAAAAAAATGTTTCCAAGGGGAGAAGAATTGGGATCAGAGGAGCCCAGCACAGAGAATGGGGCCCGAGCCCTGGTGGATTCATAACAGGATGTACGGACATCACACTTTAGTTCTCTTGGTAATTGTCCCTCAGGCTGGATCTGCTGATGGGCAGCTTTTGGGAATGCATGTCTGCTGTCACTGAGATGGTGGTCTCTTCATACTAAGGCAGGCTGTCAGGGAAGATGAGCTTTGACAAAGGTGGTCTCAGCCAGCTGGGGCTGCTGTAACCAGTGACCACAGACTGGGCGACTTAAACAACAGACACTTCTCTGGAGGCTGGAAGTCCAGGATCAAGGCACTGGCAGATCTGGTGTCTAGTGGGGGCTCTCTTTCTGGTTTGCAGATGGCTGTCTTCTAGCTGTGACCTCACATGGTGGAGAGAGAGAGAAAGAAAGAGAGGAATACACTCTCATGATCTCCTTACCTCCCAAAGGCCCCACTGCCCAGCACCATCACACTGGGGGTTAGGATTTTGACATAAGATTTTGGTGTGTACTGGGGGGGCACAAGTGTTTGGTGCATGATGGGCTTTCAGCACCCAGGCTGGCCTCGCATTGATACAGCAGGTCCTTCCGCTGCTCCGAGGATTCAGCACTGGCAAGCATGGTTTTCACAGATGAAAAACAGAATATGGACCTATGCTTTCCACCCCTGCAGCTGAGGCACACCATGGGCTTGCTGGTTTTCCTCTTTATCTTCTTCCTCATCCTAGATGGCCTTTCGCCTTAGGGAGGGCTTCTGGTCACACCAAGTCCCTGAGAAACTGTATCTATACCTAAACCAGAAACTCGAAGGGGGCTTGGGTACTGGATACTGACTCCAATTGTTCTAGATGCTTTCTTTGTAATTTGTATAACGATATTGGATTCTGGCCAAACTGAACCAACTTTAGTAGTCAATGACCAGAATGAATCTCTCATGGGAATGCTGTCTTGGCTTAGGCCAGAGCACTAGGGAGTACTTCCCATTCCAAGTTAAACTCTTGCTGCCAACTCTTTTGCTGCCTTTCTGAAAGGAGCAGAAACCTGACCTTCTCAAATAGATATTGATGGACCTGACCATCAGAAATTTCAGTGATGAGTCCATGAAAAACATATGTCTCCATATATTTGCTGTTGTTTGTGCCACTCTTAGGGTAGTCAAAGGCAACCAAAAAACAAAAGGCATGCACTTGACCTCTGATGCACAGAACAAACAGACAGCATGGGTGGCCCTGCACTCCCTCCTCTTCTTACCCCCACCAGAATGTGTGTGTGTGTAGTGGGGAGGGGGTGGCGTCAGCTGCTGCAGAGCGGGCACAGGACCTGCTAGGAGGCATGAACTCTTCCCTCCACCAGGGCACAGAGACCACAGGGGTATTTTGGACCAGATGAAGCCTGAAAATAATCTAATTTTGTAACAAACGAGATATCCACTATGTTCTGCCTGTCTGCAGTGTTACAATGTAATTCCTTAAGCCCTAAACTGGAGAAAGACCAAAAGAGCCCATTGTGGACAGGAGGTCACTCATGGCCAAGTGTCAAAAATGAGAAGTTGGAGTAGACTATGGCCAGAACTGAAGAAGGCAGGCAGGGGGCACGGACCCTTATGACACCTTCCCTGTCCCTGCCCTGTGGAGGTGTGCTGTGGTGCTCTCCAGAGGAACGGCTCTCCTGCACTGAAGACGGGGCCAGACCTCTTGCTCCATGTTTCTGATCTGCGTTCTGGCCCCCTGCAAGCTCCTGAATGTCCACCTAGCACTCCACCACCAGTGAGTGTGTGCGTGCCCATCAGACAGATGCCGCTCCGTCTGCAGGACACTCCCCATGTCTCAGCCCATTGCATGCCCCGTGGGACTCACTCCAGGGACATCTCCTGGGTCTTTCACCTGCCCAGCCCCTACCCCTGAGTCTTCCCTTGGCTCCACTGCACCCCTCCATCAGACCACCCTCCTCCTGAGCTGGGTTTCTCTCCCACTGGGCTGGGAGCAGCTCAGGTGAGGCTGTGTCCTCCCAGGCTGTCCCCCCAGCAGCAGAGCCAGACAGTCCCCATTCCCAGATGTAGGTGGGGAGGTGGGACAAAAACGGGATTGTTTTCTTAGAGCTTCTTTTTTAACTTGATCCTTATTTCCTTCTCCAACTCAAGTGTAGTTGTCAGGGGAGCTACTGCAGTGTGTAAAATAGAGAGGATCACTGCAAATGTGGAAACACTCAGTCTGATCCCTTTGCTGGGCACCCCTTGCCCTTTGGCAACTCCATCCTTTTCCTTCTGTCTCTCTTTGTCTTCTGCCAAGCCATTGTGGAGCCTCATGATGCCACAGACCCTGATTTCCAGGATATGGCTGCTCTGGAAAATCGCTTTACCTTTCCTACTTAACATGCCCAACCCTCAGTTTCCCCATCTGTAACATGGTGAAGATGGCAGTTATCTAACAGAGTTCTTGTGAGAATTAAGTGAGGTAGCAGCAGTAATGAGTCCACTCTGAGCCAGCTTAAGGGAACATGTGCACTGTGCTGCGTGCTCTCCTCAAGGATGCATGAACTCCACCTAGAACCTCTCCCCTTTCTGTAGCTGACAGCATCCATTTCCAGCATCAATTTGGGAGAGGGAAAGACTTTCCCTCTGTCCTCTGAGTTTTGGTAACTGGGTCTATGAAATAAATGAACAGCATGGAGATTAACAGAAGACAGCTACACTTATTGTGTGCACAGAGGTATCACGGGGGAAAAACGTGGATAGCCAAAAGAGTGGTGAAATTTGGGAGCTTACGAACCATCTTCACAGCAGAAAGGGAAGAAGAGCTGCAGGCCACTTAGGGGAGACAATGATTTTTAGGAAAGATGAGGAATGCTTTGAAGAGCAGATGGACGATATGAGGCGAAGCTTGTCTGGGTGTGATGCTGGCTTCTGGTCTCCGCTCTTGTGATAGGGGTCAGTCTTCCCCGGCTGATAAAACTCTTGAGGAGGGGACTAGTAACTTGAGTTGCTTTTGCAAGATCTTTCTTTAGGCAGATAAGAAGAGTTCAGACAAAGCTTCTTCCTGTATTTGCTGTTTTTCACGTGTTTTTAACTCAAAATAATCAGTATATCAAAGTGGCATATTTTGGGGTGGCACATTCCAAACTCCTTCACATGCTTTTATCTCAGCTCTGCCCATGGTTATATCATCCACAAAATCACGTGGCCTCTCAAAATCTTGACATTCTTGCCCCCATGGAGTGGGAATAATAACATTACCCACCTCACATGGTTATTGCAATGGCTTCCACAGTGTCTGGTCCAGATGACAGTTCCACAGATATGCCAGGGGTGGGAATGTGTGGTGCCGACGCTCCCACAGGCCTGTCCTGGAGTCCCAGTCTGGGAGGCGCTTGGACCTGAAGCAGAATGAATGGCATCTTTGCCCAGAGTTTGCTGAACCATGCTCCAGACGGTCCCTCATATGCTATTTTTGGACATGGCTTGTCATTACATTGGCCACACTTTCCTTTAACATGAGGATGCCAGGCTCTGAAGCGAAACTGTGCCCATGATTCCTGGGGCCCTGCCCTCCTCTGGGCTCATTGGTAGAGTTAAGGCTCAGTTCCTTCAGAGATCTTTGTGCACTGATACCACTGGACTCACGAGACTGTGAGAATAGATGAATGAGGTCTTGCATTTCTTTGGTGTCTTTCCTCAGAGGCTAGAGCACTGTGGACATTCACCATTCCCCTCATGGCTCCATTGTGAGCTCCAGGGATTGGGTGAAGGAGCTTACTCTTTCCTGCCTTCCAGTCCCATTGCCAGCAGGTGATTTGGAATCTATTAGTGGGACAGCAAAGAGAAAAATGATTGTAAAAGAAAACCGTGTCAGATGGCTCCAGATACCCCTAAACATACACTTTAAAATATAAGAAGAGTAAAATGAGACTACAGCCTGTGTAGTGGAAAGCCAGGATGGACAGACCCTCCAGAATTGTTCTGCAGTGCCCCGGGGGCTCTTGGGCTCCATAGTCCTTGGTTCTGCCCCATGGGGACATGTCATGGCATCCAGCTGAGGTTCGTAGGCATAGAGGCAGCATCGGTGTCACTGGAGCCCCAATCCCGGAGTGCACATCACAGACCCGGGGCTGGCTTCATGAGTCTGAGCTCAGAAAATCTCTGGGCTTGGCATAGCACTGTGCTGTCACAGTCTTGTAATAATTTTTGAACAATGGACCCTACACTTCAATTTTGTGCTGGGTCCTACAAAGTATGTAGCCAGTCCTGCTCATTTTCAGCCCAGGCCTATCAGAGTCTCCAGAGGAGGCCCCTGGTGTGCGTCCATAGAAAGGAGCCAGGCAGATGACCCAGCTGCTGACCAGTCTTGGTAAGGAACCCCTGGCACAGACTCAGGGTGGAGACTTCCTTCAGCCACCAAGTCTTCCTGAGGGACCCCTGCCCATGGAGGCTTTCCTGCAGGCACTTGCTCTTCTGTGAGAACTCAGGAGAAGCAAGATCAGCATTCCTCTGAGTGATATCTCCCACTGACTTAGAAAGCAGATGCTAAGACATCCCCATCTCTTCTGAGAGTCCACATTATAGCCTCGAGTCAGCAGGCCACTCTGTGACTTGGTTGGCTTTTGTTTCCAAACATTCTGCAGCTCTTTATAATTTCCTGATGATTTTGAAAAATGCAACCTTCTAGTGATTCTGACCATGTGTAAAGCATGGCGCCTTTGATAGAGATGTTTGGATGTGGGAAGAGCCCATGGTCTCTTCCTTTAGAGAATGTGGAGCCTGGTGGGGAGAGTGTGGAGCCGTGAGGGAATGGTGAGTGTCCACCGGGCTCTAGCCTCTGAGGGAAGATGCAGAAGAAATGCAAGACCTCATTCCTCTATGCTCATAGTCTCGTGAGTCTAGCGTTATCAATGCACAGAGACCTCTGAAGTGAGCTCAGAGGAGGACAGGGGCTGAGGAATCATTGGCACAGTTTTGCTTCAGAGTGGAGCATCCTTATGTTCTCTGACATGACTGTGTGTCTGATAAGGTCAAGGCAGGTGGTGCATCTGGGAGGCGTAAGCACAGGGGAACCTGGGGGAGCTGGGTGGTGCCTCAGCTGGTTGGGTGCTTGGCAGGGGAGGGTTAAAGTGAGTATCAGAGGTAGGTAGAATTTAGACGCAGGAGCACGGGCCATAGCTGAGAAAGTGAGATTTACCGAGGCCTGGAGGAGGTGCTTCTGAGGAAGTCCCACGTATAGGGTTTGCGGGAAAGTTACAGGGATGGGGCTGAGAGAGGTCCAGAGACTGCATCCTGGGGAGGGGCTGGCTCTAGACTAAGATGGGGTCTGAGGGGAAGCTAATGAAAGGCAGAGAAGTGGCACGATTGGATGCATGCCGTGGCTGCAGAGTGGAGAGTGGACTCCATGTTGGTAGGGAGTGAGCGGTTGTGGGGAGGCTGGGGGAAGTAAACATCAGGGTTTCAGAAGGTCAGTGTTTGCAATTTATCTATGAAGTGGTTTGATCCTGGGCAGTGGCAGGAGAGTGACAGCTGACAGACAGTTCCACATGTTTGGAACCAGGCTTTAGAGGCCTGGTTTAGGGAAGGGTAAGAGAGCAGGGAAGGAAGAGTGGCGGTCAGCTCTCTGCTTGGGGCTGTGTGGAGGACCTGGCCATCTGAGGTCAGCATCTTTCTAGGAGAGTAGGCTTGCAGGTAGGGGAAAAAGCATGAGTCCTACGTTAAAGAGGCTGAGTCTGTGGTCCCTGTGAGACACCCCTGAGTGTCCCACAGGCAGTGCGGTAGCTCAGAGAGAGAGGGTCTGCAGTGTGGAAGCATTCAGCCCGCAGGTGTGCATTGCACCTGGGCTGCTGGTGCATCTGCCCAGGGAGAGCAGAGGGGTGGGAGAGGGAGGCCAGGTCAGCTCCCAAGGGAGCACCACTCTGCTGATGGGCCACAAAGGAAAGTCCGGGAGTTTCCCAGCACCGCCTAAGTTTCCACAAAAGCTTCCAGTTCTCTCTTTTTAGGAATGTTTGTGGATGTCTTTTTGTGTTCTTGTCTCCTCTTGCCAGGGCCTACCTGTCTCAAATGTCTAAACCGATCCCAGTGCCTTCTGGAAAGGGTGACACTGGACTCAATGGTCCTGGACACAGTCTTCTTAGCACACGAATTTTCCCAAATGTGAAGTAATTTGAGCTAAGACAAGTAGTCAGGATCGTTGTACTCATGGTTGGAAGTATGCCTCACACATAGTAGTCACCCAATAAATATTTGTTGAGTGAGTGAACATATGCTTAGCAAGTTTAGACATTTCCAGGCAAAACGGACACGTCCTTGAATATGATCTGGGCAATCAGTTCCTTCCTCAGGGGATGAGAATAGCTGACGCGTCCCCAGTCATCAGAGTTTCCTGTTGGGGCGTATGTGTTTCTCAGAGGGGCTCAGTTTTCCCCTGGGTAATCACTAGGGTCCTAGGGACGGACATGGCTGCCTTAAATGGCAGCACAGGAAGGAGAACAAGCAACACTCACCCTCCTGTGTGGTCAACAGGGCGCCTGTAATGCACCCCAGCTCCAGTATAGAGAGTGAAGCCAGGGCACCGACCTGACCCAGACAGATGTATCTGAAGCAAGGGCATTTAAATTTTTTTCTAATCCTTTTTATTGTGGTAAAATACACATAAAATTTGCAGTTTGGTTGCACCAAGTATATTTGCATTTTTCTGTAGCCATCACTACCATCCATCTCCAGAACACTTTTCATATGCAAAAATGAAACTACACATCAAACAACTCTCCACTTCTCCCTTTCCCCCCAAGTTCCTGGTCTACACCGTCCTACTTATGTCTCTTTGATCTTGACTACTATCGGTACCTCATGTAAGAGGAATCACATGCTATCTATCTTTTTGTGATGATAAACTTATTTTACTGAGCATAAAGTCCTTAAGCTTCATCCATGTTGTATCATCTGTCAGAATTTCCTTCCTTTTTAAGGCTGAGTAATATTCCATTGTGTGTATAGACAACAATTTCCTTATCCATTCATCCATTGATGAACATCTGGGTGGCTTCCTCATTTTAGCAATTGTGAATAATGCTTCTATGAACATGGTGTGCAAATATCTCTTGGATACCCTGCTTTCAATTCTTTTGAATATACACTCAGAAACGGAATTGCTAGATCATAAGATAATTCCATTTTTAATTTTTTTTTTAGAAACTGACATATCATTTTCCACAGTAGCTGCATCATTTTACATTCCCATCAACAGTGCCCAAGGGTTCCAATTTCTCTACACCTTTGCTAAGGGTTACTTTTCATTAAAAAATATATATGTATATAAAATAGTAGCCCTCTTAATGGTGTGAGGTGGTATCTTATTTTGATTTGCATTTCCCTGGTGATTAGTAATGTTGAGCATCTTTTCATGTGCTTATTAGCCATCTGTGTATTTTCTTTGGAGAAATATTTTCTCAAGTCCTTTGCCCATTTTTGAATTGAGTTGTTAGTTTTTTGTTGTTGAGTTTTAGGATTTCTACATACATTCTGGATATTAATCTCTTATGAAATAAGTGATTTGCAAATATATTCTCCCATTCTGTGAGTTGTTTTTACTCTGCCAATAGTGTCTTCTGATGGACAAAAATTTTAAATGTTCATGAAGTTCAATTTATACCTTTTTTTCTTTTGTTGCCTATTCCTAATCAAATCAATAACTACATTAAATGTAAATGAGTTACATACCTCAATATAAAAGAAGATGTTATCAGATGGAACCCATTTATAATGTAAATTTACAAGAAGTAAGGCCACGTGTGGTGGCTGATGCCTGGAATCTCAGCTACTTCAGTGGCTGAGGCATGAGAATTGCTTGTGCCACTGTGCTCTAGTCAGGGTGACAGAGTGAGACCCTGCCTCAAACAAATAAACAAACAAACAAAGTAAGAAAAAGTAAGACTGAGTATATGCTGCGTAAGTAAAACTCATTTTAAGTACAAAGATACAAATAAATGAAAAGTACAAGAGTAAAAAAAAAAAAAAACTGTTCTAACTCTAATCAAAAGAAACCTGGAGTGGCTATTTTAAATACAAGGCAAAGTAGATTTCAGAGCAACAAATTCTACCGGGAATGAAGAAGTTCGTTTCAAAATAACAAAGGCATTAATTTATCAAGATGACATAACAATTCTAAATTTTTATGCATATAATAAGAACTTCACAATAAATGAAGCAAACCTGGGAGAACTCGAAGGAGAAATAGACAAATCCATAGGTATAATCAGAGATTTAACTAGCCCTTTCTCATTAACCATATGCTATGTAACAGAAAATCAATAATAATATAGAAGGTTTGAACAACACTGTCAGCCAGCTTGAATGAATTGACACCTCTGACAACAGCAGAATACATATTCTTTTCAAGTGCACTCAAGACATTCACCAAATTATACTATATTCTTGCCATGAATTAGAGGCTCTATTGATACAGAATGGTTGGGCTCTCCGCTAAACCCCACCCTTAAGCCTGGAACTGTGGCCCTGAGTGAAAACAGCTGACCTTGTTTTTCTGCCCAAATTTTGTTTTTTTGGTCTACCACGCTGCTGTCCTGTGCCCAAAAAAAGACTTCAGCTGGCAGAGCAAAGAAGTTGCTGAGTGGAGAGCAGAGAAGCAGCAAGTGAGCTTCTGAGACTAAGGATAGACACAGCTAACTTCAGATGGTGTGGCTTCAGGGAAAGATCACCTTCTTTCCGCACCATCCTCTTTCCAATTCCCCATGCCACAGAGAGCCACCTTTATCACCCAATAAAATCCTCTTCATACACTACCCTTCAATCTGTTTGTGTGACCTGATTCTTCCTGGATGCCAGACAAGAAACCGGGTGCTGAGAGGGCAGGGACTTGGACACTGCTGCGTGGCCCTCACAGCCTGCTCCTGCCAGAGAGGAGTAACCGGCTGGTTCTAGCATTTGTTCCCTCTGGTTCCCACACTTGCTTGCTCATGCACTCCCTCTCTTAAGGAGTGGCCAACAGCTGGCTGAGTGAAACAAGCCACTCCAGTTCCTGCCCACAAAGGGGCTCAGGGGAACTATCCCATCTCACTAGCTCCAAATATAGTCACATTGGGGGTTAAGGCTTCAACATACACATTTTGCGGGGGAGGATAAAATTCAATCCGTAACATTTGCAAAATCTCTATAAACTTAAAAGCATTTTACAAAGTATGTTCTCTGACTCCAGTATATTAAATTAGAAATCAATTTTTAAAAAATTTTGGAAAATTCTCAAATATTTGAAAACTGAATAAAACAGTTCAACATAAACCATGGGCAAAAATGAAAACTATATTAAAATGAACTTCTAAAGTGTTTTGAACTACCTGAAAAAGAAAATAGTACATATCAATATTTGTGGTAAGCAGCTAAAGCAGTTCCTAGGGGAAAGTTATAGCACTATAATTCTATTATAGAAAAGAATGTCTCAAATCAATGACATCAACATCTACCTTAAATTAGGGATGGCAGAACAAATTAAACACATGTTAAATAAAAGAAAGAAAATAATAAAGATCAGAGTAGGAATCAATGAAGTCTATAACAGAAGTAAAATAGATAAAATTAAATTAATAGTTGCTTCTTTGAGAAGATTAACCAAATTGACAAACCTTATTGCATACTGATTAGGAAAGAAATTACCAATATTAGAAATGAGAGAGGATCCCTTCTCAGCATTTTGGCTAGGATCAAGTGTAGGAATGAGAAAGGTGACTCACTACAGATTCTACAGACATTGAAAATAAAATAAAGAAATATTTTAAACAACTTTATGCCAATAAATCAGCAATTTATATAAAATGGACGAAGCCCTTGAAAGATACAAACTACCAATTCTCACTCAAGTAGAAATAGCTCTATATTGAATAAATAATTTGTTGTTATAACCTTCCCACAACAAACCTCCAGGCCCACATGGCTCTGCTGGTAATTCTAAACATTTAAGAAAGAAGTAGTACGAGTCCTACAGACATTATTCCAGAAATTTGGAAAGGAGTGCATACTCTGCAACTCAATCTATAAGGCCAATTTTATCCTGATACTAGCCTGATACCAAAGCCTTAACTGAAAAAAAAATTGCAGACCAATATCATTTATGAACATAGATGCTGTATATTAGTTCCCTCAGGCTACCGTAACAAAATATCACAGACTAGCTGTCTTAAACAACAGAACTTTATTTTCTCACAGTTTTGGAGGTTGGAAGGTAAGGTCAAGGTGCCAGCAGGCTGCTGGTGGCAGACGGCTATCTTCTTGCATGTCCTCACATGGCCTTTCCTCATGCACATTCACTCCTGGTATTTCTCCCTCTTCTTATAAGGACACCAGTCTCATTGGATTAAGATCCCATCCTTATTACCTCATTTGACTTGAATTACCTCATGAAATGCCCTATCTCTAAATATAGTCACATTGGGGTTAAGTCTTCAACATACAAATGTGGGGGATAGAATTCAATCCATCATAGAGGGAAACTCTCATAAAAACATTTTTTTTTTTTTAAGCAACCTGAATTCAACAACATATAAAATGAATCACCACCGAGTAGTTGCATTGCAGGGATGCAATGTTGATTTAACATTTGAAATCAGTCAATGCATTTCACCACATTAAGAAATTGCAAATAAAGAAACAAAAACAAAACACACGTATCATCTCAAGAAACACAGAAAAAGTATTTGACAAAACTCAACATGTATTTCTGATAAAAACTCTCAGAAAACTAGGAATAGAGAGAAAGTTTCCTGACCTGATAAAAGGCAATGAGAAAAAAATCCCGTAGTTGACGTTCCTACTTCAGAATGGGAGACTGAATGCTTCCTATTAGGATCAGAAACAAAAAGGTGTCTGCCTTCACCTCTTCTAGTCAACATGATACTGGGTGTTCCTGTCAGGGCAATTAGGCAAGAAAGAGAAAAAAGTCATCAAGAGTGGAAAGGAAGAATTAAAGCTATTTTCACTCACAGATGGCAAGATAGTCCATGAAGATGTGTTGGATTCCACAAAACCTCGTAGAAGACATAACAGAGAATATACTTCAGTAAAGAGACTTTGAAATCAGAAGGCAGATTTCCCAAGAAAAAGAACTTCACAGGAATAAAAGTAAACTTTTTGGCCATTTAAAAAATGCTAAGACCGAGGATGTTTGTTTTTTAAAGATTTATTTTATGAAGGAGTCTCTTTCTGTTGCCCAGTCTGGAGTGCAGTGGTGCGATCTCGGCTCGCTGCAACCTCTGCCTTTCGGGTTCAAACAATTCTCCTGCCTCAGCCTCCTGAGTAGCTGAGACTACAGGCATGTGCCACCATGCCTGACTACTTTTTTTTTTTTTTTTTTTTTTTTTTTGTATTTTTAGTGGAGACAGAATTTCACCACGTTGACCAGGCTGGTCTTGAATTCCTGACCTCAGGTGACCCACCAACCTCGGCCTCCCAAAGTAGAACTAACCCATTAGGCATTATGATCGGTTGGCAGATGGGCGGAGTTGTACTTCAGATAAAAAACATTCTCAAATTCTTGTATTGTCTGGGAAGAAACTAAAACTTTAACTTTATACTTTGTAAAGTCTAGTATGCACATTAAAATGTAATGGTAGCTGAAAAAATAACGGAAATAGAATGTGTAATTCTGAACCAATAGAGAACAAGGGAGGAGGATGAGTTAAACCTGGATAAATACAATGACAAATAAAAAAGAAGAAATAAAGACAGAAAAGGTACAATAAATTCAAGGTGAAAAATAGAAGGACAAAATAGGCCCAAATATATCAACATTTATAATAAAGTTAGTGATTGTTTCTAGAGAAAAACAACTTTTTCCAAATTAGATTTTAAAATCTAATTATATTACTTCTATAAGATCACCTAAACCTAAAGCCTAGAATGAAAGAGAAGTATGTTTATATCAAAATTATTAATAAATAAAGCAATACTCATATTAGGCACAATATATTTTTAAGCCTGAAAGCACTAATAGGAATAAAAAGTATAATTACTCAAAAGAAAAGAAAATATTGATTAGGAAGGCAAAATAATAAAATAATGTGTATTATTTCTCAAAACCAAAAAACATAGCATCAAATAGGAAAAACGGAATCTGGTCAAATTTGGCCAAATTTTTGCACAGGATAAACCTGTAATACAGTGGGAGATCCTCATGGACCTCTGTCATAAATGATGAACTAAGTTAATTGAATAAGTTTAATCTAATAGCTATACAGAGAGAGCGCTGCATCAAACAAGGAAACAGTCATGAATTTTTGACCACTTTGGAAATGTATAATGATAGAAATCTCTGCAAATACCAATGCATTATTACCATATAGACCACATTTTCTGACCACAATGGAATAAAATTAGATATCAATAGTTAGAGGGCAAAAAAGCCCTAAGCAAACATCAAAACAACAACAAAACATAGCAAACTAAAAAGACCCCTTTAAAAATTTTAGGGGTCTAAGGCCAGGCTCGGTGGCTCACTCATGTAATTCCAGCACTTTGGGAGGCCGAGGAGGGCAGATCACAAGGTCAGGAGATCAAGACCATCCTGGCTAACATGGTGAAACTCCATCTCTACTAAAAAAAACCAAAAAAGTTAGCTGGGTGTGGTGGTGGGCGCCTGTAGTCTCAGCCACTCAAATGGCGTGAACCCAGGAGGCTGAGCTTGCAGTGAGCTGAGATCGCGCCACTGCACTCCAGCCTGGGCGACAGAGAAAGACTCCATCTAAATAAATAAATAAATAATAAAATAAAATAAAATAAAATAAAATTTTATGGCTCCAAATAAGTTATTATGACTATTACCAAAGATTTAGAATTTTGTAATAATATAAGTATTGCCTATCAAAATCCATGGAATACAGCTAGAACCACACTTAGGGGAATACTAGTAGCTTTAAGTGTATATATTGTTATTTTAAAAAGTTAACACCAGAAAAATGGAATAATCCCAAGGTAGGAAGAAAATGAACAATTAAAAGAGAAAGTTAATGAAGTTGTGTGTATCACACACACAACTACACACACACCAAATATACATTTAAATCAAAAGCTAGGTTTTGAAAAGACAGGTTATAGAATGGTACGTTCTACCACAAGCTTGATGACGCAAGGAAAGAGAGCACAGATCACCAATATTAGAAGGAGAGAAGGAAAAGGAGTGTTGAGGTTGGAACAGGCTGGGGAAGGTCAGATTTTTATTAACTTGTACAGTATGTCAAAGATTTGGGGCTTTATTTCAGAGTAGTGGGAAACCTTGAAAGTTTTTAAGTAGATAGTAAATATATGGATGAGGGAGGGGATGGTGGATTGGGAAGGAGTGAGTTGGACTAGGTAGGAGACACCAGTTACAGAGAGGACCGCGGAAGCCCAAGCAAAATGTGATGGCAGTATTCATCAGAGAAGAAGCAGACAAAACGAAGACCTTGGAGACTCAACAGAAATGTGGATCGTAGAGCAAATGAGATTCTGTGTTTGATAGTGCATTAATTAGGTCTAATGAGGAGGCAGAAGCCACGCAATCATTTAGACTGAGAAAGTTTAACATAAAGAATTATTGCTGGGCGTGGTGGCTCTGCCTGTAATCCCAGCACTTCTGGAGGTCAAGGTGGGTAGATTACCCGAGGTCAGGAGTTTGAGACCTGCCTAATCAATATGGTGAAACCCCATCTCTACCAAAAACACAAAAAATCAGCCGGTATGGTGGCATGCGCTTGTAATCCCAGCTACTCAGGAGGCTGAAGCATGAGAATCCCTGAACCTGGAAGGCAGAGGTTGCAGTGAGCCGAGACCATGCCATTGCACTGCAGCCTGAGCCACAAAAGCGAAATTCCATCTCAAAAACCAAACCAAACAAAACAACTCTTAACTATAATGTGGGAGTAACTATAAAGGACAAAAACTAACTTTAAAGAACACCCTGGGGATGAGGAAAAATACCCAAGGAGGATGGAAACTTGGAGGGCCCCTCACCAAGGCTGGGATTCAGACCCGGTTGGAGAGGGTATGGTTACTGCCCATTACATGTCATGAAGGAGGTGGCCAGGTGTTGCTGGGCTGCCCAACACTATGAGCTGCACAAAGATGGCGCTCCCTAGAAGTGAGGCTGGGCAGAGCCCCGCTGGGCACCCCCATTTCCACCTCCACATGTCATTTCTGAAGCCTTGACACTCAGTAGTAGGAGGAATAGGCTACCACCAGCAAGAGAGCCCCTTCCTGCTGCTGCGTCCCTTCAGCGTCCTCTATTGACAGTTGAACCTGGTGGCAATTGCAGAGAGAAAAAACTTACAGCTCATTTTTTGCTGAGCAAGAAATGAGAGAGATGGGTTTAGAGCTGAGAGGCATTCTACTGCTACCAGATGGGACACGGGGAACCCATGATGACTCCCAGGAAACTGGCCGAGTCCCTGAGAGGGCAGTTGGTGGCATTCTTAGAGACGAGACCCTTGAGGAAAAACTCTAGAGCAAAGCAGAGGAACGGCATCAGCATTTTAAAAACGCTGAGTTGAATGACACCAAGAAATGCCCAGTGAAATGACAAACAGGCAGCTAATTTCTCTGGGTCCAGGGGACTGGAGCGGGGCTGGGCTGGAGTGAGAGAGAGGTAGGTCCCCAGCTATGCTATGCACACCTCAGGTTGAAGACGCTACATGGTTAAAAGCGCTGATGGTTCAGCATGATTAACAAGGTGTTGGGGGTTGCATTTAGACTGCGGCTGGTATTTTGCATTGCAATGGAGAAAAATATCACTGTCACAGCTGACTTGGAGCTCATTCATTGCACATGCAGTGAAGGCAACTGTGTGGTGGTGGGGCCACAGGGGAGGTAGTGTGGATGGAGAGAGGATTCTGAGTAACTTTGACTGCAGGTTTTTCATAAGGAGGGGCTGAACAAAAGCAGCCAAGGGGGCCAGAGAAAGAGAAAGGAGAGAGTGTGAGATCAGAGGAGATCGGTGAGTTCTAGTGAAGAGGGAACAGCCCATGGTGTCACAGAAGACAAAGACTGCAAAGAGGCCCTTAGCATCAGTGACCCAGAGGCCTGTGCTGAGGCCCGTGCTGACTTGTGGCTGGAAAAGTTTCAGTGGAGGTGGAGGCAGAGTTTACTGTGGGCCAAGGCATGGGGGCAGGAGAGGAAATGGCTGGTGACAATCTGTGGTGACGTTTGCCTGTGAATGAGAGGAGAAAGGATGAGAGTAACTGCGGAGAGGTGTGAGGATGAGGCAGGGTTTTACTTTTAATGGGAGAAGGAGCATATTGATGGTGATGAGATTGCAAAGGGTGGCAGATGGAGGTTACATACTGTCATGAGTGTGAGCGAGTGAGAGAAGACTGCAAGGGGCTTGCCCAGAGCCGGCAGTCAGGGATGGCTTAGCACGTTCGCTCACCAGCTGGGAGGCCTATAAATGTCATTTGGATGCCTTCCAGGGATGAGCCAGGGGACACAGATGGATTTAGTAAGGATGATAACAGATAGTTCTCTTTTTAAGCAAGGTCACATGGAAGTGCATGGTGTGTGTGTGCTGTGCATGTGTGTGTGTGTGCTGTGCATGTGTGTGTATGTGTTAATAGCTACCAGAGCCCAGGTTTCAAACTGAAATCACTTGCAAAAAGGTGAATGTGGCTGTGGGGGCTGGAATCAGAGAATGAAAGGCTAAACACTGACCACAACCTTCAGTTCTGACCTGTGAGCAATAAGAATATGTCATTAGCATAGTCTGACTTTCTCTTTTTTTATGTCCATCTGCGATGATTTCTCAACATGTCTTCCAACGGGCCATTGTGAATTTCAGCACTGGTCACCACCTTCTATTTGTATATGAAATGCATAGTTCCCACTCTCAGCTCTCAGAGTGCCACACGTCTGGAAGCAGCCTCCCGAAGCTCCCAGTTCCCTTTTGGTTGTGGATTTGTTTGCTTTGCATTTATAGTTTTGCCAAGTTTTTGGCAAATTTTTTGTTGACTTACATTTCACTCTATCAGTCTGTTCAGGGTTTTCTTCCCTAGCTTGTTCTCAGATGTGGCCAAGCATTGCTCTTCACCAAGTGGTGAGTGGCTCTCTCCTGGCTGTGGGAACAATGAGCAAGGTTGTGCTACCTCCCTTCGCCCGAGGCTCACATCCTCTCCTGCAGTGTGGGATGTCTGGACAGTGGCTCTCCTCCCTCCAGCATCTCTCGGGGGAGGCAACAAAGGACGTGTGAAGAATTGTGCTTACAGAGCTATGCATATGTCAGGTTGAAGATGCTGTATAGGTAAAAACACTGATTGTTCAGTTAAATGCAATAGGACTGCATTCAGACTGCAGTTGGTATTTTGCATTGCAATGGACAAAAATACTGTAGTCACAGCCAACGTGGGGACCATTCGTTGCATTGTATTTTGAATAAAAGTGTATGAGCCAGAGTGGAGGAGGACGCTGAGATCCTACCTTTCTGGGCATCTCTGGGAGGCAAACCACACTGTTGGGCTTCCAGGTGTCTGGGTAAGATTGTCCTGCAGCCTGCCCCTCCATTCCAGGAAGCTTCCTAATGTTTGGTTTCCAGAAGAGACCAAAAGTCAACTGACTTTGGGAGCCCCAGGCCTGCTGTCTGCCCCACTGGAGCACTTAGCCAGATCTTGCATGTTTGTATTCCTCTGATAACATGGGGGAATCTGGCAGCACTAACTGGAGCACACACACCATTAATTAACTCAGCTTCTAGAAGGTGCCAGGGACTTTCCTAGGAGTTGGGGTGCAAACATGGAGCAGATATGGCTCTTGCCCTTGAATGACTCCTGTCCTTGAATGGCTCATGGTTCAGTGGGGAGACGGTCCACAAAGCACAGGAATAAGCAACCTGAGAGAGGCATATGCACAGGGCCATGGGCGCACAGATGAAAGAGTAGTCGATTCTGAAACCGATGAGACAGAATGATGGGATGGGAGGGGAGCCAGGAAAGGCAGGCTGGGCCTGGAAGGATAATGAGAAACTCATCATGTGGGGAAGAAAAAGAGAAATGGCATTCCAGGCAAAAGTGAAAATGGGTAAAATACAGAGGTGGGGCTATGCACTGAGTGTGCCGAGAAGAGGTAGCATCCTATGAGAGAGAAATGGAGGGATGGAGTGAGGAAGGCTGATGGAAATTAAAACCAAAGGGAGTGTTTGGTGCCCAGTTTGAAGAGAGCCTAACGGTTGAGTTCCCTCTTCAGCAGCGGAAGTTGTAGAATGATTCTGAGCAGGGGAGTGACTGAGGGAAGGTATGGATGCCAGAAGGTGAAACTGCAGGAAGCAGGGTGTGGCCGCAGGGCTCCTGACTCACCTGTCAGTGGGTGAGCTAACATGGGCTGCAGGCACCATCACCATGGAGCTCCATGAGGCCCTCCATTTCTGAAAGCTGCTCTGTTCTGCATCTTTCTGGGAGAACTCAGCATGCCCGGGAGAGCCCTATGAGAGGCCCTGTAGTTCAGGGATACTGTGTCTCCCGGCCGGAAGCTGGGACTTCCCTAGAGCAGTGCCTTTTAGCAGGGAGTGGCCTGGGCTAGACACTAGGAGCAGTGGGGACTCAAGTAGCCAGGGGTTCTGGCCATGTCCTCCTTAGCACACCCAGGTGAGCATGTGATTTAAGGAGAACCATCTTCAGTTTCATGGACAGAATAAAGCTATCGCCTGTAAGACAGGAGCCGATTTCAAAGCTGCTTCCAAATGCTGATTTCATCAGCTTCTCATAGAAGAGTGTTTGCTATAGACTCTTGTAACCAACTCAAAATCAGCAGCAGCAGGGCACTCTCTTTTGGTGCACACAAATTTTTCATGATTAAAGCAAGGCAAAGTCACAACCCTTTCCTGCCAAATGTTGTTTCTTTTGGGCTCCCTTCAGGCAGAAAGATCCTACTGTCTTGTATTTATGGTACTTCTCAGCAAACTCAAAATGAAACTAAAAACTGATGGCCCTAAAGGGGACCCCCAGATACCAGGTGGCCCCACATCACAGAGGGTAGATTCTGAGTAGGGTTGGTGAGCGGCAGTTATGTGGACTGCTCTACATGTTTGAAAACCAGTGTTCTGTGTAAAGAGTCTGGGACAACCATGTGCTAACAAGAATATTAGTTGGCCCAAGTGCTACCCAGTGGAGGTGGCCCACTCCCATGGCCCAGTGCCACCGTGGGTGGGGGAATGGGGACAAGTAACTGCTCTGTCATGAGACAGGCGAGAACACGGACCTAGCTCCATTCTTAGTGAAGGAAAATTACCTTTCTATTTTTCCCATCAATATATACCACAACAAACTGAGGACACTAAAGTAAAAGAACCATCAACACAAATGTCATGTCATAGCAAGGGCTGGCACAGCCTCACCAGCCCATGTCCAGCCAGAATAGTGTGCTGCTGTGTCTGGGTTGGGGATGGCATGGTAGCTGGGGAACGTGGTGGGGGGGCTATGCGCTGGGTTCTGGGTGGAAGCAAGGTTGGTGGAGTGGGGTGGCGTGGGGGTAGCAAGTGGGGACATGGGGTAGCAGATGGAGAAGCATGGGTGGGGATGTGGGCGGTGGTGGGTGGGGAAGGGGTGGAGGAGCGTGGGGCTGGCTTGGTGGGGAAACTGCGGGGGAGGTGTGGAGGGAGTGGGGGGGTAGGAAAGGTGTCAGGACCTGGGGAGGGGCAAGACCCCTGAGCTGAGCCGCCACTCCCGACTCTGTGGAGCATGACAAGCTCTACTTGTGCAGAAGTGCATTGAATAAATTAAGTCTCAGTTAATCAAGGAAGCTCCGTTGAATTATGGTGTCTTTGGAGGCACTTTCTTTAGGAAAGAACACTACTTCTCTTTTTTCACCAGTCAGCATGATTTGGGCCCCGAGGTTCCCTGCAAGAGAGACAGCTTGTCCCCTTCTGTCTGACAGCGAGCATTGGCCGCCTGTTCCATCCTTTGCTTGTCTGCCTGCCTCTCTGTCATGAGATGCATTCAAAGAGTCCTGGACCTGAAAGCAACTCACAGTCCAGGAAGATACCCAGGCCTTGGGTGATGCTCAGTCTCAGTAAATGGCCCTGGCTGGCAGGCGGTGGCAGGAGGGACCCAGATGGGGCCCTGTGGCTGCCTTTGTGCTCCTTAAATACCCTTCTCTAGGATCAGCCTGGGGTATGGCATGGGGCAGAGACAGGAGTGCCCTCATCTGCCAGGGAAATGCCCACTGGGTGAGGGGGCAGCTGGCCCCCCAGGCCACACTGCATGTCCCACTCTCTAAGCTGCAGAGTGCATGTGCATCAGTGGAGCACAGAGGGAGGGTCCCAGTCTCCTGTCCACCCTAAAATGCCCCTGGACCCCAACCCTTCACAGACGAGATCCTGCCTCATTAGAAAGCACACATGACTTCTCTAGCGGCTTATTCCCACTTCCTTTGTCCTCAGTAAGGATGCAGAATGGCTGTCCTCCTCTACAGGAATGGTGCTCATCATTAGCCATGGCCAGCTTCAATGTTCAAAATGCCTTTGCAAAAAAAGTACTGGACAAATTACACAGTGTTTCCAGCCACACACATTTGCTTCTCTATTTGTCTCAACATCTTGGCTCCTTCCTTAGAGATAAGCGTAGGGAACCCAGAGAGACACATAAATTATCTGGCTCTTTTATTACTCTGGTTCTCATAATAGGCTACATTGTGTGACCCGACCATATCTTTTCTAGGAAATTTATGTTGTGGCAGCAATAATTCCTCCTAACAGAAACAGCCTATAACAGGGTAGGTTTATTAGAAGAGTATTTATGGCTAATCAAGCTGCCACAGACACTCCTGGTTTGCCGGGGAGCAGATCCTGTGGGGGACAGTGGGCATAGGAGATGGCACACGTTTATGAGGCCAGGAGACCCTCCTGTGTCTGATTGTGGCCTCACGCCCAGCGGCGTTGAAACAACAGGGTGATACACTTCCCTTCTCTTGACCGAACTTTTGTCAGCTGGAAAGTGGATGGGTTGAATTAGGTGAACTTCATGCCCTGTGATTGTGAATCTGAGGGTGGAGGCCAGGCTGTGTGCACAGGGATGTGACATGGGTGAAGGATCCCAGCACTCTGAGGCCTCAGCCCCCACCCACCAGTCGTGAACGTGACAGATAGCTTAACCTAGTCCAGGAGACAAATTGGAAAGTCGAAGTAAGTTAGACAACGCAAAGCATCTTGTTCAGTGTGTGTGTGTGTGTGTGTGTGTGTGTGCACGCGCTCCCAGCATCTGTCCCTGAGCCACACTGAGAAAGCCATTAGGGAAAAACACACTAAGTGACCTAACGGGAGGCCATCTGTGAGCCAGAAAGTGCCTGTCATTCATCACCTCCCCTAAGTGTGTCTGCTTCCACTCTGGGGAGACTAATGACAGTCTTCCCGCTCAGGGATCCTGTCCATCTCCCAGCCACAAATCCCCAGACAAATACAGCTGGGAAGAAATTATTCTCACAGTCAGCAGTGACACATCCTTCTTGAAAACTGTTTTAGCATGGTTCCGCTCTCCCCGCTGCTGAGGTGCTGGGTCAGTCTGGACCCCAGGGAAGTCAACTCCAACTAACCTGGCCCTCCCCACCCGCTGCATGTACCAGGAGAAGGAACTGCAGCCTTTGCTTTCTCAGTAGGTCACCGCCTATGTCCAGTGATGTTCTGACTCCCCAGAGGAGCCGGGGCTCACACTGTCCCTCCAGTTAGGAACAGACAGGATTAAGTGTTTGTCATTTCAACCAAATCACAAATGGCGACTTACCTTTGGTCAGAAATGGCTTCACCACCATCACTGCAAAGATGCAGGCTTTGTGCCACCCATGGGAAGGTTGCTGTTGGTGACTCTGGAATTATTTAAGATACAGTTCTGGCTCTGAAGGGGTTTGCTTCTGGAAACTTCCTATTTGAGAGAAAAATATTGATATAATTATTTATAGCTGTCAGTTCTAGGAGGTGCTCCTTGACTGGGTGAGAATAAGGATGAAGGGGACAGCATGGCAGGCTTGGCTGTACTTGGCAGTCTGACACTGGTTCCCACTGTGTGATCTCTCTATTCTTATGTCCCTAATAGGAAGGCAGCAAATTACTTTACCCTACAATTCAAGGATCAGACAACCATTTGGAAAAGTTGTGCTTACCCTGACCGCTACCAGCAGCAGCCCAATGGCTCATTTCATCAGAATGCACAGCTGGCCTTTGGCCACTAAGATCCCCTGTGGACAAGACCAGAAGTAAATCCCACTGTGTTTTCTTATAATTTGTTAATGACACTTTCAGGAGTAGAGTTAGATGTGCTTTTGAAAGAGTCTGTAGACACTTGAGAGGGTAATAAATGACATCCAGCCCTGCTCAGTAAATCTAGGGCAAAATCTCTCCGTAGGAAGTAAAAGTACAGGTGACCACACCCCAAGGAACTGGGTGATTGGAGCCTGTGTGTAGCACTGGGTGCTCCAAGGATTTATACATTCCAATCTGGTCCCTGTAACTCATGGTGAAAATAACGGCAATATTGTTAGGTAGTTATCAGTTATCAAACCCTATCAGGTATTGTGCTAAATGCTTTATGCTTGGGACCTACTTCAACACTTCCAACAACTCTATAAACAGATGCGAATTTCTCTAGACAGGCTCAGAGAAGTTAAGCCAGTTACTTGAGATGAAGGACCAGCAAGCCTGAGAACTGAGATCTGAATCCGCTGCTGAGCTCTGCGCTGCCTAGTATTCCAGTTCTGCCTGTTCATGTTCAGTCCCATGCCCCTGGGGAGCAGGGCTCTCTAAGGCCAGGTTTCTAAATGCTGAGGTCTGCCTCTTCCTTCATCTTCCCGTTTAACTGCATCATTTGTATCCAAAATCCCAGCATCACCCACTATGCCCATTTAACAAAACTGCACATGTACTCCCTGCCTCTAAAATAAAAGTTGAAATTATATAAAAATTTTAATACATATATTAAATTTTAAAAAATTAGTTTAGAGACCCCTGCATAAAATTGATGACTTGAAAGGGAACAATTCCAAGTAAAATTCTGAACTAGTAAAACAAAAAGGAAGAAATGAAGGATACCAAGAAAATATTCTTGTCTCCAACAATAAAAAAAATCATATGAAAGAAAACTAATAAAAGCTTGGAACACAGATTCAAACTACTTGTGTGGCCAGGGGAAAAAGATTAAAAATTCAAGCAGACATGGATGATAAGGGCCCAAAACACCTTGCAGAAACTAAGATAAATCTTCTCTGGGAAATTACCTCACAACCAAGACCTCAAAGAAATTCCATAGATAAAGTTTCAATGAATATAATCTCAAAATCAAAAACACCACAAAGACATGATAAAACAAATGGAGTCATCAGAAATTAGAAACTAAAGTTAAGATACAAAGAAACTTGTGATATTGGAATTACTATATAAGAATATAAAATAGTTTTTTCCAATTCTGTGAAGAAAGTCATTGGTAGCTTGATGGGAATGGCACTGAATCTATAAATTACCTTGGGCAGTATGGCCATTTTCACGATATTGATTCTTCCTATCCATGAGCATGGTATGTTCTTCCATTTGCTTGTGTCTTCTTTTGTTTCACTGAGCAGTGGTTTGTAGTTCTCCTTGAAGAGGTCCTTTACATCCCTTGTAAGTTGAATTCCTAGGTATTTTATTCTCTTTGAAGCAATTGTGAATGGAAGTTCATTCATGATTTGGCTCTCTGTTTGTCTGTTACTGGTGTATAAGAATGCTTGTGATTTTTGCAGATTAATTTTGTATCCTGAGACTTTGCTGAAGTTGCTTATC
>NW_016810331.1:205366-228686 GCF_001698545.2 Rhinopithecus bieti
CAGATATACCCAAAGGATTATAAATCATGCTGCTATAAAGACACATGCACACGTATGTTTATTGTGGCACTATTCACAATAGCAAAGACTTGGAATCAACCCAAATGTCCATCAGTGACAGACTGGATTAAGAAAATGTGGCACATACACACCATGGAATACTATGCAGCCATGAAAAAGGATGAGTTCGTGTCCTTTGTAGGGACATGGATGCAGCTGGAAACCATCATTCTCAGCAAACTACCGCAAGAACAGAAAACCAAACACCACATGTTCTCACTCATAGGTGGGAACTGAACAATGAGATTACCTGGACTCTGGAAGGGGAACATCACACACCAGGGCCTATTATGGGGAGGGGGGGAGGGGGGAGGGATGGCATTGGAAGTTATACCTGGTGTAAATGACGAGTTGATGGGTGCTGGCAAGTTGATGGGTGCAGCACACCAACATGGCATAAGTATACATATGTAACAAACCTGCATGTTGTGCACATGTACCCTAGAACTTAAAGTATAATAAAAAAGAAAAGAAAAAAAGGAACATAAAATAATATCTCATAGGTTTAGAGAAATAAAAAGTGAAACAAACTTATGAGTAACATATAAAAGCTAATATACATCTCCACATCTTTAACAGCTTTATTGATATATAAACCACATGCCCTACAGTTCACCCATTTAAAGTGTACATTAAATGATTTGGTATATTCACAATTATGTAACCATCATCACAATCTAATTTTAGAACATTTTTGAGATCCCCAAAAGCGACCCTGTACTCATTATCAGTAACTCCTAATGTTTCCCAACCTCCACGTGCTGGACATTATTAATTCTGTCTTCATAGATTTATCTCTTCCAGATAATTTATGTAAATGAATAATAGATTATGTGGTCTTTTGTGACAGGCTTCTTTTACTTGGCATAATGTTTTCAAGGTTCATTTATTTTATAGCATGTATCACTGCTTTATTCTTTTTTTTATTGCCAAATGATATTCCATTCAATGGATACACCACATTTTATTTATCCACTCAACAGCTGATGGACATTGGGACTCTTCTAATTTTGACTGTTACGAATGATGCTACTATGAACATTCATGTACAAGACTTTGTATTGTACGTTTTCATTTCTTTTGGATATATACCTAGAATTAGTGTTGCTGGATCACATGTTAACTATGTTTAACTATTTGAGGAACTGTCAAAATTTTGCTGCACTATTTAACATTAGAATACATTGAGTAAATTTTTTATTCAGCAAAATGTGAGAGTTTCAGTTTCTCCATTTCCTTACCAACACTTATTATTTGTTGTCTTTTTGATTACAACTATTCCAGCTGGTGCAAAGTGGCATCTCATTGCAGTTTTGATTTGTATTTCCCTAATGATTAGTTATGTTGAGTACTTTTTCGTGTGGTCATTTGCACATCTTCATTGTAGAAATGTCTGTTTAGATCCTTTGTCCATTTTAATTTGTCTTTTATTATTGATTTACAAGAGCATATTATATATTCTAGACATAAGTCTCTTATCCAAATATATGATTTGCAAATATTTTCTCTCATTCTGAGGTCATCTTTTCACATTTTTAGTCATGCCCATTGAAGTGCAAAGGTTTTTTAGTTCAATTTATCTATTTTACTATTTTACCTGTGCTTTTGGTGTCATATTTAAGATACTATTGCTTCACCCAAGATTATGAAGATTTGCTCCTAAGTTTTCTTCTAAGAGTTTTATAATTTTAGCTTTTACATTTACATTTATGACCATTTTGGGTTTTTTTTTTTAGTATGATGTAATGTAGGGTCTCAGTTTCATTTTTTTGCATTGAATATCCAGTTGTCTGATACTTGTTGTCACCATTTGTTGTCTGATAGTTGTCTCCATTTGTTGAAAAGACTAATCTTTCCTTCACTAAACTGTCTTGCTTCCCTTGTTGAAAATTAATTGACTATAAATGTAGGGGCTTACTTTTGGACTCCCAGATCGATTCCATTGATCTGTCTTTACAAGAGTACTACATTGACTTGATTACTGTAGTGTTGTAGTAAGCCTCAAAATCAACAAGTATGAGTCTTCCATGTTTATTTTTATTTTTCAAGATTATTTTAGGTTTTCCAGGTCACTGCCATTTCCATGCAGATTTCAGGATTAGCTTATCATGTCTAGAAAAAAGTCAGCAGGTATTTTGGTAGAGATAGCCTTGAATCTGTGGGTGACGGGTTCAGTATTCTAAACCAATATTAACCAATATTTTTAAATATTGACTTATATATTGGTTAATATTGACTTAATATTGATAATATGACAATGCTAATTAACACAATTAATCAATATTGACCTGAGGCATTTCTCAATTTATTTTTGCCTTCTATTTCTTTCAGTAGTGTTTCAGATTCAAGTTCAAAACATGCACTTCTTTTGTTTACTTTATTCCTAAGAATTTTATTTCCTTTAATGTTATTGTAGATGGAATAATTTTTTAAAATTTCATTTTGGTATGGCTCAATGTTTGTATATATTGTGTTCTGCAAATATGATCAACTTGTCTATTAGATCTAATCATTTTGAGTGTATTCTTTAGAAGTTTCCATATACAAGGTATGTCATCTGTAAGAAGAGAAAGCTTCACTTCTTTTACTTCAATGTAACTGTCCTTCCTTCCTTCCTTCCTTCCTTCCTTCCTTCCTTCCTTCCTTCCTTCCTTCCTGCCTTCCTGCCTTCCTGCCTTCCTTCCTTCCTGCCTTCCTGCCTTCCTGCCTGCCTTCCTGCCTTCCTGCCTTCCTGCCTTCCTGCCTTCCTGCCTTCCTGCCTTCCTTCCTGCCTTCCTTCCTGCCTTCCTGCCTTCCTGCCTTCCTGCCTTCCTGCCTTCCTTCCTTCCTTCCTTCCTGCCTTCCTGCCTTCCTGCCTTCCTGCCTTCCTGCCTTCCTGCCTTCCTGCCTTCCTTCCTTCCTTCCTTCCTTCCTTCCTTCCTTCCTTCCTTCCTTCCTTCCTTCCTTCCTTCCTTCCTTCCTGCCTTCCTGCCTTCCTGCCTTCCTTCCTTCCTTCCTTCCTTCCTTCCTGCCTTCCTGCCTTCCTTCCTTCCTTCCTTTTCCTTTCTTTCTTTGCCTCACTGTCTTGGCAAGAATCCAGTACAACGCTGAATAGAAGTGGTCAGAATAAACATCTCTGTCTTGTTCCCTGAACTTATGATAAAAGCATTCAGTTTCTCATCATTAATTGTGAAGTTAGTTGTGAGTTTTTCATAGATGATCTTTATCAGGTTGAGAAAATTCCCTGTTTTTCTAATTTATTGAGACTTTTATTACAAAAAAAATTTGAATTTTCAGGTGCTTTTCTCTATTAAGATAATCATCTGCTTTTGTCTTTATTAATATGAATTACTATTTGAATTGATTTTCAGATGTTAAACAAACCCTGGATTCCTTGAATAAATACTACTTGGTCATGGTGTATGATTCTTTTTATATATTTTCTGGATTTGGTTTGCTATTATTTTGTGGAGGTTTTTATATTTATATTTGTAAGTGCTTTGTCTATAGTTTTCTTTTTGTGTGTGATGTTTTCGTCGGTTTTGGTGTCAAGGTAATAACGAACTTGTAAAATATGTTGGAATGTTTCCTCCTCTTCTATTTATTTGGAAGAGTTTGTGAAGGATTGGTGTTGATTCTTCATTAAATGTTTGATAGAATTCACCATTGAAGTTATCTGACCTTTAGCTTTTCTTTGTGAATAATTTCAGTCCGATATCTTTACTTTTCAATTATTTTCCATTCCATTCCGTTCCATTCAATTCAATTCAGTATCATTACTTTTCAATTCAATTCTAATTCAATATCTTTACTTTTATACATCTATTCAGATTTTATTTTATTTTTCAATTTTTATTTTAGAATTGGGGTACATGTGCAGGTTTGTTACAAAGGTATATTGTGTGACACTGAGGTTTGAAGTGTGACTGAACCCGTTACCCAGGTAGTGAGCATAATACCCAATAGGTAGTTTTTATGCCTTTCCCTCATCCCTTCTGTCTCCCCTCCAGTAGTCTCATGTTTACTCTTCCCGTCTATATGTCTATGTGTACTCAGTGTTTAGCTACTACTAATAAGTGAGAACATGCAGTATTTGATTTTCTGTTTCTGCATGAGGTCACTTAGGATTATGACCCTCAGCTGGATTCATGTTGCTTCACAAGACACGATTTCCTTCTTTTTATGGCTGCATAGCATTCCGTGGCGTATATGTACCACATTTAAAAAATCCAATCCACCATTGATGGGTGCATTAGTTGGTTCCATGTTTTTGCTATTGTGTCTATTCATATTTTCTATTTCTTCTTGAGTCGGTCCTAGCAGTTTGTATGTTTCTAGGTATTTGTCTATTTTATCTAGGTTATCTAATTTGTTGCCATACAATTGTACATAGAATTCTTCTATAATCTCTTCTGTTTCTCCAATAGTAGTGATGCCCTCTATTATTTTTGGTTTTGGTGATTTGAATCTTCTCTTATTTATTGGTCAGTCTAACAAAAAGTTTGTCAACTTTGTTGATACTTCCAAGGGACCAACTTTTGGGTTTAGTGATTTTGCTTGTTTATTCTTCTATTCTCTATCTTATTTATTTCTTTTCTAATGCTTTTATTTCCTTCCTTCTGTTTTCTTCTGAGTTTAGTTTATCTTCTTTTCTAGTTTCTAAGATGGAATGTTAGTTTAATGATTTGAGAACAGTGAATCCTAACCACTAGACCACCAGGGGTGCTTGGTTTAATAATGGTTTGATACCTTTCTTCTTTTCAGTTTATAAGCATTTAGAGCTATAAATCCCCCTTTCTTCCAAGTACTGCTTCAGCTGTGGCCCAGAAATTTTTCTATGTTGTGTTTTTATTTTCATTTATCTCAGGTATTTTTTAATTTCCCATGTGATTTCTCCTTTAATCTACTGGTTATTTAATAATATGTAATTTCCACATATTTGTGAATTTCCTAAATTTCTTTATTTCTATTGATTTCCTATATCATTGTGATTAGAGAAACACTTGGTATAGATTTAAATTTCTTTACATGTATTGATCCTTGCTTAGGGTGTAGCAAATCCTGAAGAATGTTCCATGTGCACTTCAGAAGAATGTGTATTCTGTTATCGTTGGATTATTCTATAGATGTCTCTTACGTCGAATTGGTTTGTAGTGATTTCTAGTCTTCCATATGCTTTTTGATCTGTCTAGTTCTCCTACCTTTACTGAAAATGAGGTATGAAAGTCTCCAGCTGATATTATCAAATTGTCACTGTCTTCCTTCAGTTCTGTCAGTTTTTGATTCATCTGAGTTGAGGCTCTGTTGTTAGGTGCCTGTGCTTATAATTGTTACAGTATCCTAATGGATTGACCTTATTTATCATGATAGAATTTCTCTCTTATCTCTAGCAACTGTTTTTTTTTTTTTTTTTTTTTTTTTTTTTTTTTTTTTTTGCCTTAAGGTCTGTATTGTCTGATATTTGTATAGTCATTCCAGCTCTCTTCTTGTTGTTGTTTGACACGACTTTTTACGTTCCTTCACTTTCAACTTGTTTATGTCTTTGAATCTAAAGTGTCTCCTGTAGGATTTTGCCTGTGGATTTTGGTTGTCATCTGGTCTTAAAATATCTGCCTTTTGATTGGATTGTTTAAAATATTTCCATTTAATGTTATTACTGATATAGTTGAATTTATGCCTGCCATTTTACTTTTTGTTTTTTGTGTCTCATTTCTTTTCCTCTTCCTCTGTTCCTCCTTTACCACTTTCTCTTGCATTAAATGAATATTTCCTACTTAATATTTTAATTCCTTTAATACATTTTTAAGCTTCTTTTGAATTATTTTCTTAGTGGTTGTTCTGGTGCTTACAATATACATCTTAACTTATCTAATTTAGATTTAAATTAATTTAATTTTAGTAAGATACAAAAACTTTATTTCTATATAGCTTTTTCCCTTGCTTCTGTCATTTCTTTTATTATTGTTGTATATATTATAACATCTATGTAAGTTATTAATAGAAACATAAGGATGCATTATTGTCATTTCTGGTTCCCTTCATTTCGTCCTGTGGATCTGAGTTACTATCTGGTGTCATCTCCTTTCCCATATAACCTTTTCTCCATTGATCTCCTTTGCTTTGGTATTTTCAAATACACTACATTTCTATGTGTTATAGACTCAATGATACAATTATACACCTTTTTTTATGTAATTGTTTTTTAAAAAATATACTAAGAGAAGAAAAGAGAAAAATCTGCAGTTATACTGCCTTTTATAATTATCTACATAATTACCTTTATTGGCAGTGTTTGTTTTATTGTGTGGATTTGAAATACTTCCTGAAGTTATCTGCTGTTAGCCTGAGAGATTATTTTAGGATTTATTTCAGGGAAGACCTTCTAACATTGAATAATCTCATTTTTTATTAATTTAGGATTTTCTTAGCCTTCATTTGTGAAAGTGTTTTCCTGGTTGTAAGGTTCTTGACTGACAATTCTTTTTCTTTCTGTATTTGGAATCCCACTACCTCTGGCCTCCATTGTTTCTGAGGAGAAGTCAGCTGTTAGCCTTCTTGGGGTCCCCTTGCATGTGATGAGTCACTTTTCTTGTTCTGTGTTCAAGGTTTTCTCTTTGCTTTTGCCTTTTGACTAGCTCAGTGATGTCTGTTTCCCTGCAGTGTGGAGTCTCCGATGTCTCTGCTCTGAGGATGCAGTCTTGGGAAGGCAAACAGTCTCCTTGGCCAGCATAGATCTGTGGTTTAGTTGGGTGCACTTTGACTCTCTTTCCCTGATCTGCCTGTTAAGCTTCCAGCTGGTCTGCCTCTATGCATGTCTCACACAGATATTAGCCTCCAGTAATTGCTGTTTGCTTTATTGTTTAAAAAAAAAATACCTTGGTGTATAATGCGTCTTAGTCTAATTCAATTAAAGCCATGTCTTTTTGCAGGAGCAAGGTGTTTCCATTTTCATGTCTTGCACTGACCCAAGGAGGGCTTTTCTTAGCAGTCTCTTTCTCTGGTTCCTCTGTTAAACTTCTAACTGGTATACCATCTTGCTTGCTGCTACTACTGTCATGGAGAGACAGCCTCCTATTATGCATCACCAAGATCTCTATTGCTTTTAACAATGCCCTTAGGCATTCTTCTCTCAAACTATATGATAAATAATGTCCATCCCTTTAAATAGAGTTGAGGGTCTTCCTTTTCTTAAAACCCTCTTCTCCTTTTGGGCAGAATCTCTATTCCACAAAAACCAGAGCTGAGGATGGGGATAGTGGCCCTTTTCTCCTGGAGAGATGCCCTTGCTCTATGAGTGAGATCTTCTCCTCTTGCCTCTCCTGGCATTGAGCTGCCACCCTGCAAGTGAGCTGGGGTAGGGGTGATCAGGATCCCATGTTCTCAGCCTTATAAGTGGGGCCTGAGTTCAGGAAGGGAGCCCTGGTCCTCTTAGGCACACCTGCCTGGAATAGAGCTCCTGCAGCACAGAGCTGGGTAGGGCTGCAAGATTGGCTGACAACCTCTCCATCCTGAGTGAAACTGTAGCCCTAGACTTGGATCTTGAGGGAGAGGAAGCCCCACGTTCTTGGCCATACCCACCTAGAGTAGAGCTTCCATCCTGAGCCAAGGGTGGGCATGGGAGCTGGTTGTGACTCAGATGTCACAGACTTTCACTGTTATTACTAAGATTTAGTAGAATTTCTTGAACAAATGTTTCCTATCTACCATATGCCCTTAGGACAATTTCCAGAGACTTTAAATCATTGTTTTCTGAAATGTTCTCCAGTTAAAAGTTTGTTTTGCTGGGGAGAGGGTTTGCTGAGCTCCTCCCAACATCACTTTTCATGTCCCCATCTACATCGCCCTATGATCTTTTTGAAGATGGAGCAAAATCTGCTCTCCTCTAATCCTTCAAAAACCATCACAAACAGTTCTACAACTGAATGTTATGAAGGTTTATTCTCCCACATAATATAGTCCCAGAACTTTTTAGCTTGGATTTTCTAGCTTTTCATTTTCTTTCCTTGCCTTTGGCCAGTCAGTCATTTCTGCTTTATTTTTTTTGGCAGCCTGTGTGTCTGTAGTTACTGTCTTTCATGCTTTCTAATTTTCCAATTCAAGGCTGACTGGAAGTTTATCAGAACTGTGGGACAATTACAGTAAAAACATTCTGATTGAAAGCCTAGAGACTTCTTCAACAAACCAAGTGCTGGTGCTTCGAGTCATGCCATTCCATGAAGACTATCGAAAGCCCCTGCTGAGTCCTGCTTATTTTGGTGTTGATGGCCTTCCAGAAAGCGGGCTCATGGGGAGCTGAGGGGTGCTACACAAGGGACCTCGCAGGCTGCTCCCAGCATCAGCAGTGATGACTGAGTCAGGGAGTCAAGAGACTTGTGAGTGTTACTATTTTAGCATAGAAAGGGAACACCTTACTAGGGATGCTTGCAGGGACTGATAGCCAGTCCTGTGGTGAGGCAGGAAGAAGATCACAATTTCCACCCAACACAAAGAGACCAGCACTGGCCTTGCAGCTAGTCCTACCCAAGGCCAAGAGTGTCCTGATTCTTTTCATGGAGGTGTTGCACTTTCTCTGCCTCTGAATATTGCTGTGGGAGACTGCTGCTCAGAGCATCTATGCCCTGGAGTGTTATCTCACCTTTCCTGTGTCCTTGTGAGAGATTTGCATACACAGCACCCCCAGTGGACTCGGCCCCTCGATGACAAGCCTTCCTAATGCTCACTGCCAGCTGTCCAACTGCACGTGGCTCTGGCTCCTATCTGTGCCTGGTGTCCTTTCTGCAGGGCCCCATCTGTCTTCTGTGCTGTATCAGCTTGCTGTGACAGTCTTCTGTGGTCTTGCATATGTCCCTTCCTACAGCTGGTCTGTTGGTCAGTGAATGTGCAACCTCAGTTGGAAGGTATGTTTTAAGCTCTGGCCTCTCCCAACCTACTCAGCCATTGTGCAACCCAGCTGCAGGTAATAGAGAACTGGTAGAAACAATCAGTGCTTCTCAAACTCCAGCAGGCATCAGAATCACCTGGGGGTGGGAAGGTGTCTTTAATACAGAGATTGCAGGGCTCTGAACCCAGGGTTTCTGATTCAGTAGGTCTGAGGTGGGGCCAGGAATCTGCATTTCTAAGAACTTGCTACGTAATACTGATTGCTGCCAGTTCAGGAACCACACTTTGGGAACCACTGATATAGAAGGCAACACCCTTAAAATGGTTCTAGTTGTCATCCCTGGGGAGATTGCTGAAGCTGATTTTTAATGTTTTCCTGCAGTTTTAAGTTTGTATTTCCAGTTTTAGAATTAAAGAAATAATAAAAGTAATGGGAAAAAACATAAATACCTGAGCCTTCAAATGCATGTCCTCGAGTTCTCCATTCAGGCGCTTGACTCCAGCCCCTGGACATTCTTCCTTTTCCTTAAGGAAAATGGGCTTGTTCTTCTTCAGAGTCATTGATGAAGCTGTTCTGTGTTTGCAGAGGACCTCCCGGGAGGCCCTGCCATTCCCATCAAAGGTTACGCCCTCAGAGAGAGCGCTCCTAATGTGTGCCACTCTCTACCACCTGAGATGCTATTTTTTATAGCACTCCTCACAACTAGAGACAATCTTAGTTGTTTGTGTTCAGTGTGTTTTCTGTTCCTGACCTGCCCCTTCTTCCATCTCCCTGTCCTCAGCTCTGTCACCAGAGCATCTGGTCCACGTGTCTTCCCTGTTGCTGCCGAGTCCCATGGGCCCAGGACAGCGACAGTCACATAGCAGGTGCTCAGTAAAATATTTGGTGAGACTAACTGGAGATAAGAGAAGAAACAGTAGTTAAAAACAACACGACCAGACCCCCCACTGTGCTTTCAGCCATCACAGGGGTGTGTGCTTTAATTTAGCTGGAGCAGCTCTCTGGGGAGGCACTGTACTTGAGCATGGCATGGAGGAGGAGGGCATGGCAGGGAAGGAGTTGTCAGAGCTCAGGGACTGGGGGGACAGTGGACAGAGTACTGCCTCACAGCACAGGGAGTTTCAGCAGGGCTGCTCACCCTGTCATCACAGCAGGGAGCTCCTGCATGCAATGGGCAGAAAGTTCTATTTGCTTGCAGGTGGTTGTGTGTTTGCTAGGGCTGCATAACAATGTCCCACAATCTGGGTGGCTTAAACAACAAAAATGTATTCTCTCACAGTTCTGGAGTCCTGAAGTCCAAAACCAAGATGTTGACAGGGCCATGCTGTCTCCAAAGCTTCCAGGGAAAGATCCTTCCTTTCCTCTTCCAGCTTCTGGTAGCCCAGGGGCTCCTTGGCTTGTGGCAGCATCATGCCAATACCTGCAGCTATGGGGTGTCCTGTTCCTTTCTATGACTGTATCTCTTCACCTCTTCCTATGAGGATGCCAGTTGTTGGATTAGGGCATACCCTAATGACCTTTTTAACTTGATTACATGTGCAGAGATCCTATTTCCAAATAAGGTCACGTTCGCAGGTACCAGGACTAGGACTTCAACCTATCTTTTTGGGGGACACAGTTCAATCCAAACAGTGGTCTTTGTAGAGCAGTTTCCATGGGGATGGTGTTTCATCTGCCAGAGATCTGCACCAACAGGTTATATCTATCCAACTGAAGAACGTTTCACTCCACAGTCTCCAAAAGAAGAGTGGCCCATTGAAGCTCCCCAGGAAAAGTACCTTAGTCCAGGGCCCCTCAAAATAGGGAGTACTCTCACCCAGACCCCTAAAGGAGAAGTGTCTCACTCCAGAATCCTTCCAAGAACAATATCCATTGATGTACCCTAAAACTTAACACGATCTCCATCCAGTTAGGGCCCATTTTTTGATAGATTGGGAGGGCTAAGATTACCCCAATTTCAACTGTGCTAACAAGGCAAGCTTGACATGTATCTTTGCCCGGGTTTTAGAAAAAGAGGAGGCTTCACCGCTGGGTGAGGTGGCACATCTTGTAAAAACCCAGTCTTTCTATGTATGTGCTGGTGCGACCCTATGAGCAATGTACGATGATCCCATATACAGAAGAGGAGACAAAGGATCAGAGCAGTGACAAGACTTGTCAACAGTCACATTGACTTGGTAGTGGTAAAGCCAGGCCTCGTGGCTCTACTCCAGTGCTCTGTGCATTGTACCACAAAGAGTCTCTGTTATTGGGGTGCAGTTACTATTGGTGAACCTTTAACCCATGCCTGGTCCATTAAGACTGAAGGGCATCAGATGGAGGCTGAGGGAAATCCCTGGACAGTGAGCTTAGTGCAGAAGACCCTCCTATCTCACAGGGACATCCTCTCACCTGCTCATTATTATTAATGTTGGCTAAGCACAGACCAAGCATGCCAAGGAAGCTGTTTCTGTGGAGCCTGCAGCCCCCTGTGCTCTGATATTTGCATTCAGCATTGTGCACGGAGACTTCTGGGGGCACCCAGCTAACCCAGATGGGAGGGCTTTTGCTTGAGGATGTGACCACAAAGCCAAGTGCGGGAGGAGCTCGGCACGTCATGGAGGGAGGCCTGGGGTGGGCCAGGGAATGGGCTTCCTGGATTTGGACCATGGGGAGCAAGGAATGGTAGGATGAACCCTGTGGTAATCAGAGGTGAGGCCACAGGGGCCCTTGACACCACACAAAGCAATGTGATGCTCTTCATTAAAGTCCTCAGGGATTGGGGTCATCCAGGGAGCAAGAGAGATGGGTATGAGACTTCCAGATGCTGCCACACCGTGCAAGACAGGACCCTGCTCACTGCGCCTGCCTCCTGGGTCCTGGCATTGTTTAGTGCTGCCTTGAACCTCCCATCCTGAATGGAGAGGAGCAGCAGCTGTGCTTGGGTTGTGCCTTCTCACTGCCGGGGTCAGACTATACCAGGGCCGTGAACCCTGTAGGATCCTGGCCTTTCTCCTAAGCCTGTGACCAGAAACATGCCCTGCCTGGCTGCTATCTCAGTACCCTAGGGAGCAGAGAAGCTCTCTAAGCCCCTGGCTTCATGCCCTTCAACATGGCCACAGAGAGTGGCAGCCTTGAGACTGGCAGAGCAGGAAAGCCTGCCTACCAGACTGGCTGGGTGAACAGGGCCCTCATCAGAGGCACCCATTCCATCATTCACTTAAGCCTCAAATATTTACCAAGTACCCACTGCGTGCACAGTCACCTGCTCACTGCAGGGACAGAGAGGTGGGGAAGGGCAGACCCTGACTTCAACCTCCCCACAGTGCAAAGAGATGCCCAGAAAATGTTTATACATCCAGATCTGGGATCCAGAGGAGGGAGCAGTCAGCCTTGATGCAGAGCCCTCAGTACAGGGATGATAAACAGGAATCCAGAAGGTTCTGTCTGAGGTTGGTTGATTTGCTGCTCTCATAGAGTCCTACTGTGAGGAAGCTCCTTCTCCCAGTTCTCTAAAAGGTCACTTCAGACCTTTTTGAACTCACAGCATTAATCCTTCTGCCTGAGTTGCAGTTGACGAGCCTGTTCCCAACATGGCAAAGGAGACGCAGCCAGTTTTAAAGGCCAATGCCCCCCAGGAGTCATCCTCATTCGCTAGCCAAAGGTTCCAGCTGCCCTCTGCCAGCCAATGGCTCCCAGGATAATGTCCTCAGCTCCAACTCACTCCCAAAGTCTAGCTCTGTCCCTGCACATACTCCAAAGTACTTCAAGCTCAACTTGCCTCAAACTCAATATCCATCCAGTCCGCAGCCTCTTACACCAAAGATAGGTGCTCATTTATCTGAATTATATAACTTTATTAATGGTGGGGGTGCTCACCCAGCTCTCGGATTCAGAAATCAGGGGATTGTCCTGGAATCCCTCATGCAGTCCTCTGGATGTGGGAAGTAGCTGAATATTTCTCCATTCCCCCTTCTCCTCCTGGCTACCCAAATTCCTGCCACACCACCCTTCACCTGAATTTTGCCATAGCATGACTGTTGATTTCCTGCCTATAATGTGCCCTGTCCTAGTCCACCCTCCATGTTACATCAAGGGTGAGTTCTCTAAACGTGCAAAGCTTGAATTCAACCTGACTTTCCATGAAAAGCAGACAGGACTGTTCAGAATATGCTCCCTCCTCCGTCTACTCTGATGTTCTTCCCCTTCCCCTATGACCCCTGTCCCTGCCTGTAGCTCCAGGAATCTGGAATTGTCCTGGCGGTGGGCACTGCTGACTGCCCACCCTGCACTGCTCTCCTCCTGTCTCCTCATGCCCCATTACCCCCTGCACAGCTCCTGGGAGGAGGGCGACTTGTCTCCCTTCTCTGCATACGGCATCCCCAGGGTAATTGACCTGGGGTGGAGAGACAGGCTGAAGGGAAGATGACTTCCTCTCTGCCTCGTTGGTGTGGCTAAGAGAGCCTGTAGCCTGTTGCCTTTGGCTGCGTGAGACCACTGGGGCCATAGCACTGGGGTGAAGCTGAGGGTAAGGACAGTGAAACACGTGGGGAGAAGGCCGCTGGATCCCTGGTGGAAGCATTTAGATGCTGAATGGCACCTCACCTGGAGGTCGACTTGGACTCGAGTTACACACACTCAGCAAGGGTTGTTGTTACTAACAGCCCAAATTCAATAGATGTTCATGACTCCAATGCCTGTATACACTCTGTTTAGACACAGGGCGAACACATGTCCCACACAGCTGGGGACAGCACCGGTTTATGCCTACCATTTGATTATCATTGGTAAGAGCGTCCCCTTTCCCTCTCCAGTGTTCCAAGTGTGGACAGTAGAGTAGGTGTTCCTTCTGCTGGAATTAGGCTGCACAGGCATCTGCCCGGCACACTCCTACCCAGAAGTCTAGAGCATCGCCTCGCTGAGGAGGCTTACCCAGCCTCTCTCTACACGTCCCTGCTTGCCTGAAGAGAATCCCATACTCCTTTGTAACAACCCCTGTCATGTGGACATGCTGGTACTGCATGCACTAGACTGCACTGAAATGACTTATATTTATTTTTATTAGATTGTGAGCTCAAGGGGAGGAATCACATGGCCACGTGTGCTCATCAGATGATTGTTAAACACATAAATAAATCATTCAAGATATGTCATTTTCATATAGTAGGTAGGGCCCTCTGAGCCACAAGGTGGCCATGTAATAATTTACAGGGGACAGAGCCTGACAGAACCTTGGGCTCCTCCTCCAAGGTCACGGGCACTCACTGACCAGCCAAGAGCTGTCAGTGGAGGTATCTCCTGACCCTCCTCAGCTCACTCAGCAGCCTGCAGGGTCTGCCCTCAGGAACCTGGCACGGTGATCTGGGCTCCCATCTGGCCGGGGAGCCGGCAGCAGGACAACACCGACGATGCCCCTAAGGGCTCCTAGCTGCTTGGCTGAGGATTTTTGTGATGCCTGAGCTGGGTAAGGGCCGTCCCCTACTTCCAGAAGCCAAGAGTCATTGCAACAGACAGGGCCCCCGGTTCCCCAGTTCCCATCTCAAAATGAAATGCCCCTTTGTTCTTAAGCAGACTTCAGGCATCCTAGAACCGAACTCCGTTTGTCATTTCTTTGTTGCTCTTTGTCCTCATGCACAGGCCTGGGGACTAATAGTTTCTCTATTGGAAAGACCTGAGTAAAGGGAGGTTGCATTGCTGTAGGTCTTCATTCTGCGTCTCCAGAAAAGGTTCCATGCTACCATGCGCTGCCTTCCCTCCTGGGCTACCCTGGAAAACTTAGCTTATCAGATAGTTCCACCATCCTAGAACTGAGAGGGCAGAGGGGACCCCAGGAAGAAGATGACTCCTTAACAAAGAATGTGGGCATCTTGACAAGGAGAGTCAGAAAGAGTCCCCAACATCCTCCTAAAGCCAGCACCACCAATGAGAGTGACACAACCATGGGTGCTGAGAAGTGCAGCGTGTGGCCCACGGCAGGGCAGCTCAGTGCCTGGAAAGGCCTCCTGCCCTGCCTGCGCTGTCCATGGCTCCCATACATTTCTGGATTCTGAAGGCCCAGAAAGGCAGGAGCTGGAGATTTTGCAGAGAGCTGTCAGAAGTAAAATACACCCATTAGAATAAACGCCTAGCATCATAACATGTATTCGGGACGTTTTCTAGCATCATCTCTGCACTCCCGCCTGCCATCTCCAGACACAGATAGTCCTGGCCCTCAGCATCATTGAGAACCCACCCACTTCTCAACCTCTGAGTCTTTGCCCATCCATTTCTATCCAGCAAAACCATACAAAAACTTTTAAACCTAGCTGAAATAACTTCTCCTACAAAGCCTGCCTTCTATAAGCTTCCAAAGTGGAAGAAATTGGGATTTATTTCTACTTCTAGAAACATTACCTCCTTGGCTACCGATGTTAGGATCCTAGAGTAACCATGTGAGTGTGTGTATACGCATGTATATGTGTGTGTGCAAGCCCTAGCGACTGTCTGAGATCCCTTGGTGGGACGTACTGTTTTGTCCAGATTCCCAGAAGTTTTTCTGTTTTGTGGTTGATGCTCTGAAATGTTGAATGAGTTGATCACTTGCCTGAGGGCTGGAAGGAGACTGCTGGTTTCAGCAGACGAAATTCAAAATTATGAAAAATCGTCTTTTTTCTCTTCTGGTTTGGCAAATAACTCTAATTCTCTAATGCAGAGTTTTAATTGGAACCTTGATTCTATATTCAGAGGTAATGGGCTTTACTAAAAATGGATTAGAGCAGTTCGTAAATTTTTCCCAAAATGTTAACATGCTACAGGGCCGATAGGGGTTGTTTAGCTTGGCAAAAAGAGTAGCATTAAAGATTAAAATAACAACTTCCTGGATTGCTGTGCAGGCTTCTAACTTGTCCTAGTGTCCTTGGGCCCTGAGTGGACAGTTGTGACATCATCAGTAATGACCATAAATCAGCAAGAATCCCAATCTCTTCATAGTTCTCTTGCAAGAAGTTTGAGGGAACAAACAGGCAGAGTGGGTGTCAAGGAATAATGACCAATAACAGCCAACTTCCTGAGTGCCCATGCCACCCACCTCTCCTGTGAGGGCTGTGCCTCAGTGACCTCCGTAACCTCCTGCCAGCCTGCGAGTGGCTGGGTGCCTTCCCCAGGTCGTGTGGCTGAGAACCTGTGACTGTACTGCATTTGAGAGTCCAGGTCCCTAACCGCTCTGCTGCACCTTCTCAATTAGAAACAACCTGTAGATGTTCCAGATCAGAGAGCTTGGCTGAGACAGAGAGGCATACTCTGAAGTTTCGGATCCCGTGTTCTTCACTCCAGGCCAGGGACCATCGTGCCCCAGACGCAGTGAGGCTGGGCTCTGGAACAGGTCTGGACTAGGTCTGGATCCAGCTTTGTGGAGGGACGGGGTATCTCTGAGCTTGTGGTTCATGCCCTCAATGTGCTGGTGTCTTCATCTGTAGAATGGGGTTGTTATGATGGTTAAAGGAGACACTTCAAGTGCAGGGTTCAGCATGACATCTGTGCTTGTGGCGAGATGGAAAAGGAGGATGGGGAGGAGGAAGAAAGGCAGTCATGGCTGTGGGTGTTGGCGGGGCAGGGGGCAGAGTCTATCTGCCCTCTTGAAATGGCTCCCATTTCTGTGGTCCTAAGAATGTTAAAAAAAAAAAAAAGAAAATAAATATTTGCAGACAGACCCTCAGGAATCTGCTCCCTGTGACTTTCTAGTGGCCCCCTTGTCTTTCAGCACCCCCGGGGCCAGGTGCCCAATTGCTGCTTCTCCTTCACTCTTTGCCTCCCTGCCAGCCCTTGCCATCTCTGGGACTGTGGGCTGACCACTGAGCTGGGTGCCAGCGCTGGTGCTTGGGTGTGTGTGGGGACCCCAGCACCAGCACTGCACAGACAAAGCTGGGCAACAAGTACTCTGTCCCCGCTCCTGCAGCTCCGCTGAGTGTTATACCCCAGCCCAGGTCCATCAGAGGGTGGGACCCTCTGGACCATTCCCTCAAGAGCGACCTGTTGGCTATGGGACATCGGGGCCAGGCCTACCTTTCTGCAGACTCACAGGGATGTTTCCCATAACTGAGAGGGCTTGAGGCTCTTCCACCCGGCAATCTCGTTGACCTGGAAACCAGGGGGAGAGATTTATGGATCTCCAAGTTAATGAAGCTCAAACACCAGCTGCCTGGGCTTCAGTGGAAGGCATGGTCCTTCGTTCAGTTTCTCCATAGCTCTGCCGCTTTCACAGCTAGAGCCAAGGTGACCAAATTCCTCACATAACCACAACACTCATTTATCATGTGTGTTTATAATAATGAACACACTTCAGGGCCATTGACAGAAAGCAGCCTCCTGATGGTTGAGTCTGCCTGGTCACACAGGGCAAAAGCCCATCGGCCAAGCCTCGAGATCTGGGTGAGATGTGACTTATCTTGGGAACGCCTGACTTTGAAAAATATACACAGAGTGACCCATGACAGACCCTTAAGCCCTGTTTGCTAGCCCTCGTGCATTCTCTGCCTCATTAAAAATGTTGTTTAAAATTGCTGAGGGATAATTAAACAGGCCTGTGGTTGATTTATGGAGGACAAACAGAGCTATGAATGCACAGAAATATTGTGTTGTTGGGGAGGCAATTTATGAAGATGAGGCTAACTACTGACCCGAGGTTGGCCACAGAAGTGATGTGTCTTAATGATGCTTCAAGTCCACAGAGGCCCGAAGTGTCCAGGTATTACATGTTGACAGCCTGGCCCACATTTTGAGTTTAGTAGCTTTTCAATCTGAATACCCCGACTCACAAAAGAAATGAAATATTGTGCCATGCCCCTACCCCACACTGTGGGGTAGGCACATGTTTGGAATTTGAAGTGGAAAACAGGGGGACTGACTGTGATATTGACATTGAAATGGCCCTCACTTCTCAGCACCCCGCCTTGCTTGGCAGCGTGGTTGACACTCCCCCAGGTGGTTTTTATGGCAAGTTATGAATCAGAGGGTGTGGGTGCGACTCAGGCATGTCTGGGTCCTCACTCTGGGAGTTCTTTGGAGTGGAATGGGGAAGGACATTGTCATTCTCTCTTTGTGTTGATGCTGTCAGTAAGCAAACAAAACACAGAATGTAGCCGAGGCTGCCTCCATAGAGAACCATCCTAGAAAGCAGAGAACATGAGACTTACGAGCCTATGACCTTCCCGGCCTGGCCAAGCTCCCTGCTAATTGGGGAGCAGCTTCAGTCCGTGCCCGGAGTCCTGATGTGGGCTCTGCATCCTGGCAGCTTCTGGCGCTTTCAGCAGCTGAGCCTGGGGCTAGTGTTTCGGGGCCACAGTCTGAGTCCTGTTCTGTCCAGTCCCTCAGTGGTCAGGGGCCACAGGGACACCTACTTCCAGCCATTTTAAAAGGTTGGGTCTCCACTGTGTCAGAGAAAGGGTCCTTCTACCCTGAGAGCTGTGTCCTGGAAGCCAGCTTGCACCAGGGCCCTCCTGGAAACCTTTGTGCATTTACCCATCACTCCCTTTTGGCTGCCTCTTATCTTCTCAGCTCTGCCCTGAGCATATTTCCATCCCTAACACCTCCTACCCCGTGACCCACACTGGAGCCACATGCAGAGTTCAACACTGGAGCCCTGGGACCCTAGTCATGTGTGCTTGGGTGCGAGGCCAAGCTTCACTTCCTCTGCCTATGTTCTCAGGGTTGTGTACCCTGAGTGCCCCAAATAACTTCCAAGGAAAAAAAGTTAAATTGAGCTCTAGAAGTGACCACAGGTTGCATAGTGTTCATGACACATTTCCCCTGCTGGGTCCTATCTTGAAGGTGCTCCTAACATCATCAGGGTGACTGTGAGAAAATGGCCTGGTCCCAGCTTTCTTTGTTGGCTCAAGTCTACCTACGCTTCTGTTCGCCACGTTAGAAACCCCGCCCTCCTCAGAACCCACACTTCCGCTTCTGTCTTTCTGAATGTCCCTCTGTCCATCTCCAACAACCTCCCCACATGTACCAATTAATGAAACTGCCCTCCCCAGCGTTAGGCTACCACCTTTCCTTCTATCAGAAACTGCCTCAGAATCTGAGTAACTCCTCCAGGCTCTGAACCCAAAGCCATCCCCAAATCACCACCAGAGCTCCCTTTGTTCTAAAGAAGGAAACGTTTCACCAGCCTGGTTTGAGTTACTGTGTGTACTTGGAAATATTTGAAATACTCAAAGTACTCTTTCCTGTAGAATTAAGTTGATTTAAACTGTCCTTGTCTTCAATTTGTCTGAATTGGTAAATTTATTGGATGGGAAAGTTAAAATCAATGACTGTGTTTTATACATCCCCCACAACCAAGAGACCCAAATCTTAAAATAGAGTAAATGGTTACTTTATTCTAGTTAAGTGTCCCCGAGACTTAAGGTAATCACATACTTGAGGTTTTTACATTTGTGTCTTATTTATCAGTAATGCTAACCCAAGAGCCATTAAAAAAGTGGAGCTTATTGTTTAGCTTGGAAGGGAAAGCTCCTCCTGTTCCGCAAATCACCGAGGCAACTCCCGTCCTGTCCACGGTGTCCTGAGCCTTTACAGCCAGGACTGGGAAAAGTCTATTTCCTTTTTACATAAATAGGAATGTCGTACCGCTGTGCATGTGACCCCAGAGACTGGCCTCTGCAGTGTACTCCAATCTGGTAAAAATGTCACTTCTCCCTTTCTCTAAATTAAGGCATGTGGATGATCCGAACAACACAAGAATAAGCTAGAATGTGAAGCAGAGTCAATCTTATCCGTTAATAAAGTCAAGTTGTTGATTCAGAAAGATTGGCCCTGAGAGGATTTCAGGAGCAGAAGTGTCATCAGCGCCGAGGCTTCATTTGTGGTTGTTGCCACAAGGTCTTGGCTGAACCCAGAGGTGGACAAGAATTGGGTATGTCTGAGGGGAAGGATGCAGTGGGGGGTGAAGAGGTATTTATGGGTTTTAAGATTTAAATAAAAAAAAACCACATTGTCATCTGAAAGAAGATAAATAGCAAATTGTTGACGCGACAGGCCCATAGGGACTAATTACTCTTCTGCAGTAATTTAGGAACTTCACCAGTGATTTACATTGACTTAACATGTCAAATGTCAGTTCTGTGTTATGAAATAAAAATACATGTTCTTTTAGTGTAAACAATACAGAAATATTCTCAGATGTCCCAAGTTGTTAGTCATGCAGGAGAGATTCAGTGCCCTGCGATGCATGTCCACGGCTCTGTGCCTGAGGTTACAAAGTGTAACAGGGCAGCCTTATAGTGAAAATCCAGGTAGACACCTTGTTCATCTGGGGGCTGAGGAGCATCCACACCACCCCTTGGAGACACTCATGTTGCACATTCAGAATACAAGAGTGATCATGAATAAATGTTCTTGACACTCCATTCTCCAATCTCCATTCTACTTTGGTTTTGGGGAGGTTGCTGCAGGACATTGATGGGGAGACCACTGGCCAGCTGTACCCCTGGTAGGGTTTGAGCCGATAGCAGGGTGGCAAAGCTTACAGCACTGCACTACATGGTGTGAGCTGCCTTGGTTTCTCATGGGGTATTACCACAGACCAAATACAACGTGTCTGCAAACCAGGCTGAGAAGCTGGTGCACAGCTCACACACTACACATGCTAACTCAATTGAAATAGACTTTCAGCAACAGGTGCACACTGGCACTTATTCTACACCAGGCTCTGTGCAGGGTGAAGAGGGCTAAGGCTCTGTGTTCAGTAGAGCAGGCCCTGTCTTGCTGCTTCTTCTCTGTGGCTTGGCTCAAGGTCTAACAGTTTACAGAAACCCAGTCAATGCTGGTTGGCTTGAAGACAGGATCTCCGCCTACACACTTTTCATAGTTTCAGAGAAAAATCCTATTAATCATCCAAGGTTCAACGAAGAAAAGAGAGGTCACTCTAAGTATTTATAATAGAGGACTCTCATTACCCAGGTGATAGGAAGACTTTGAGGCCAGAGCACAGTGACATTGGAGGGAGCCGCAACCCTTCCTGGGTTGAACTGACTGAGGAGATAAGTGGTGCTATGGGGCCCAGGTACGAGGGTCACCCTTTGGAAGCTGGAGTCTTGGCTTCCCTGGTAAGAGCTGGACCCTCAGGGAAGTCTGCTGGAGATAGTGCTTAGGTGTGGGAAAATGGTAATGGAGAAATACCCTGGCTTCCCCCTTCTTACCCCTCTTTTTAGCACCTCTCTCTAGGGTGAATGCCACCAGAAACCAATTGGCACAGGAGCCAGAAATGACAGTCTAACAGGCTCAATCCTTCCTTCCCTGAAGCCCATCCCCATAATGCAGAGAGGTGAAAGGGCTTGCACTGGCTCTGAGGGCAGACAGGACCAGGATTGGCACGTCTTCCATTGGACAGCATCCCACAGCCTAGGAATAAATTTCCTTTATATATTTCATTCTCAAAATCCCCACAAAGACCCGGTGAACGGTGCATTTTTACCTCATTTTATGTATGAGAAACATAAGACCCAGAAGCTTCTGATAAATGACTATAAACTCCCCAGAGAGTGCCTGGCTCAGCAGTACTCAAGGTGGGTCTGTAACCCCCATTTCCCTCTTACCTTGCTCTATGTAACCCTTGAAAGGCTATTTTTCTTCTAAGGACTTATGGGGAGATCTTTTCACTCATGAAAGTTTTGCATTTTAGATTATTGTTCAAATTGTCTATTTCTCTTTTGATCTCCTGTCTAGTTGTTCTCTCCATGATTCCAAGTGTGACATTGATGTTGCCAACTATTTTTATTGGTCTATTTTTCTCATCATTTATATCAGTCTGCCCCGTGTATTTTGGGGCTCTGTTAAAACATACATTTATAATTGTTATATCTTTTCACGAATTACCTTTTTGTTATTATGAAGTGTCCCTGCTTATCTCTGATAACTGTTTCTGTTTGAAAGCTTATTTTGTCTGATGTCAGTATGACCACTCCAGTGTTCTTACAGTTGTTTGCATGATTATTTCTTTTCTATCCTTTTACTTTCAGCCCATTTATATCTTTGAATCTAAAGTGTATCTCCTGTAGCAAACACATAGTTGGATCTTGTTTTTCTTATCCTGTCTGATAATCTCTGTCTTTTGTGTTGCTTAATCCATTAATATTTAATGTTAATATCCATAGGTTTGGATTTATGTCCGCCATTTTACTTTTTCTTCATGTCTCATGTCTTTTTTTCATCAAATTTGGCATATAAAGCTGCATATTACAAAATTGAGGTTTTGGAATGCAAAATTTAATAGCATAAAGCATTATTTTGCTTTCTTTCTTTTGTGTGTGAATCTCTTCCAAGGTCTGCTGTAGGAGGAACCCGAACACCTCTTCTCCACCTTGCAAGTCCTGCTGAGTTGCTCTGGGAAGGGGTTAGGAAGGGAGGTAGGGATTCACATGCTTCTGGTAGAAGAGATGAGTTGTGAATAGGGAAATTCCCAGTAGCCCCTCAGCCACCATTCCCCCTTACCTGCATCTCTTCAGATCATTCTCTTCAAGTCACTTCAGGTGCATTAAGACATTGTTATCCGAATGGCAAAGAAATTCTCTTAGACCTGCCCATCACTGTTCACTGGAACCAGAGGGCAGTTCTCTGTGGATCACAGTCAGTCTAAAGCACCCTCTCTTAAAGCTACCAACATTGAGGCATCAGCCAAGGCTTCCCCGCCATGGACTTTAGTCCACTCCCTGAAAGCCACAGGCTTGTGGCAAATGATAACAGGGAAGCTGATTTGGCAAAGTGGAAAATATGGTATTATCAAGTGAATAAAGCAAACTATTAAATTCTACTCCTTATTGGGACCACCAGGAACAATTAAGAATGCCTGCGGACGGGAGTGAGGGGTGACATGGGTCACATGCAGTTTTTGTCATAGTTTAGTAGTGATGTGCCTACTGCTTCTCTTTTGTTATACCTCCTTCATTAGTATCATAATTCTTTTTGGTTTTTGATGTAAGAATCAATTAGAAGGGGCAGAACAAGATGGCTGAATAGGAACAGCTCCAGTCTCCAACTCCCGGCGCGAGCGACACAGAAGACCGGTGATTTCTGCATTTTCAACTGAGGTACTGGGGTCATCTCACTGGGGAGTGCCGGACAATCGGTGCTGGTCAGCTGCTGCAGCCCGACCAGCGAAAGCTGAAGCAGGGCAAGGCATTGCCTCACCTGGGAAGTGCAAGGGGGAAGGGAATCCCTTTTCCTAGCCAAGCGAACTGAGACATACAACATCTGGAAAATCGGGTAATTCCCACCCCAATACTGCGCTTTAAGCAAACGGGCACACCAGGAGATTATACCCACACCTGGCCGGGAGGGTCCCACGGCCACGGAGCCGCCCTCATTGCTAGCACAGCAGTCTGAGATCTAACCGCAAGGCAGCAGCAAGGCTGGGGGAGGGGTGCCCACCATTGCTGAGGCTTA
>NW_016810331.1:231819-254079 GCF_001698545.2 Rhinopithecus bieti
CCCTAGAACTTAAAGTATAATAAAAAAAAAGAAAAAAAAAAGAAAAAAAAACTTCATCGAAATAAGTCAGAAATGACTATGTAATTGCACAAAGGATTATTTTAGAAAAATGTACAGTGAATATATTTTAATATATGGAATAAGTTTATGATTAAATGCAAACTTCTCAAACAAACAAACAAACAAAAAAAAGAATCAATTAGAAAAAGAAAAGCAAATTAAGCAAAGGCTGATGGAAAGAAGAGGTGGGAAGGGAAAGAGGTAGAGAGGGAGAGAAGACAAGGAAAGGGAGGTTCGATTTCATTTGGGCTGCAGGAAAAAGGTAATCCCCTCAAGTTTTAAGCCAGCTATAGCTGATGAGTAATAAAGGGAGGTCCAAACCTCATTTATGTTTTAATATTAACTTCGTGTAGTAAAAAGCAGGGAAAAAATAGAGTGTCATGCGGAGTTCAAGATCTAAAAAGGAGCATCTGAAACAATCTAAAAAAAGGATACTGTGATTCCAATCCAAGGACTTTAATTTCACACAAGGGAGTAGGAAACTTCATGGCCTGTAAAACGTTTTTCACTTTTGGTTATTTGCCCTGTGGGGAGGAAGCTGAGGCTCATCTCCGCGTCCTGTCCCCTCTGAGCTCTGCAGCAGACGCTGCTGCTGCCGCACCTGCTCTGCCGGCTGCCTATGACTCTATGCGAGGCCTGTGCACTACCTGTCACAGTCTCCTCTCCTGTGATTGCTGCCCTGCCTTGGCTCCTGTAACCCCTCTGTCAGAACTTCTGTCCTCTTAGCCCCCATGACCTGTTCTCACCTGATTCCCAAAACCAGTTGAGATGTTTCCACCTCCCTGGAGCCTTCCTGATCTCTGGACCTCATTTTAAAAGAGTGGCTGAGCTCCCTGAAATTGTGTTTCTGGAGCTCTCAGACTCTCTCTTCCTAGGAGAAATGATCACCTGTTAGGTTGTGCCCTGGATACCTGTTAAGTGGGTTTATGTCAGGTCCTCTTAGCTGAGCTGGCCATTATTCCTCAGAATTGTCTTCTCTGAATATTTCCAAGGCAGCCTGAAGTACATGTTGTGATGCAGAAGGCTGCAGCATGAGAGCAGCCTGCCTGCTCATAGGTCCATGCAGGCCGCTGTACCTGACCCTTTGGCTCACCTGGTCAGGGTGGGGCAGCTGCTGGTGGCCACTTTCGGGTCCTGCTGCAGCCCCTGCTCTGGCCTCTCCTACTAGAGATCAAAGCAGTTTCAGTTGGTCCTTGTGGGTCCTGTGCAGCTGTGGGGGCCACTTGGTCTTGCTTCCTATACTTGACATCTGTCATTCTCCCTGAATGCTTGCCCTGCCATACAGGCTCTGGGCCACAGCCTCAGATGCAGAAATAGCAGCAGCAGCCCTACAGAAGAACCAAATTCCTGCTTGAGGCCAAACCCCTGCAAGAAATACATTATTCTACAGTTACTGCAATCGTGCTTGGCACTGGACCCTCACAGATGCCCACCTGTAAGCTGCCCAGATCCCTCTCAGGTGGGGCCAGGGATCAGTTCTGGTTCTTCTCTCTTGGCAAGTTTAGGCATAGGGCAGGCACTCACAGAACACAGGGTGGTTGTGGGGCCTTGATGTACCCAAGCTGGCTGAGATGGCCTTGCAGACCCTGGCTGAGCAGGTCTGGACAGAGCAAGGGCTGGCTGGCTTCCCGTGGCTGGAAGAAGCCTTTAGGTTGTGGTTGTTTTGGGTTTTTGGTTCCCCTCATGGTGGGACTACTTGTCAGGCAGGCGCTTGGAGACAGGATCCTGATGGTCGTGAGTCTTCAGATGCCTTCATCTGTCCAAATGGTTTGATGATGGCCTGTGCCCCAGGGTCAGGAGGGTGCCCCTGTGCAGGGCGGTGCTTCAGGCTGCCTGTGCTGCACTCTCCTGGAGCTCCAGGATGGCTCCTTCCCTTTGGCTCCCTTGGACACAGATGTTTTTGTGTCTTGGTCTTTGGGATCTGTCCCCAGGCACTCCCACAGGAGGACAGACTGTGGATGCTGGTCTGGTTTGTGGACCCTAACAATGAAGTCTCTATGATGCAGTTAGGTCCAACTGACATACGTTTTCTCCCATAACTCTGGCATGACCTCCATGCTGCCTCCAGTGCTGCTGCCCACCCTGCACACTCTCTACCCAACCCCAGTGCATTTCCCTGCTGACTATGGGGTGCCCAATTGGGAGAGGGGCGCAAATCATCCCCCTACGTGGATCCTTTCTGAGCTAGAAATTCCCAGTGTGACCTGCTGTGTTGAACTTAAGAATGAACTCCAAATGTCATCAGCATCCATTGCTTGGCTCTGCTCCCAGGGCCTGAGAACAAAGCAGGACTCTGTGGTCACAGGCAACACGCCCTGCTCACTGCCTTTCTCCACCAGGTGGATTAAACGGCAGCTCCATCTCCTCCTGCCCACCTCAAAGCCCAGATCTACAAGGATGTCCAGGCCAGTGCAGCGTCACAGCAAATGACCCCAGGCTTCCTTCTCTCCATTGTTTCATAAAGTTCTCTGATGTGTTACCACGGTTACAGATCCATCAGAACATTGCTCTCCAAGTCATCAGAGACTTTCTGCTTCCCAGTGGCTTCCGGTCACTTTAAAAAGGGGCTTGGATGTCTAGAGAGGAGGGGGGATGTGGGCAGACATGAGACGACCACTGAATGATCTGTACTTCCGGTTTCGGGGCTTTTGGGGCTGGGGTGGCATTATGGCTCAGTTGTGTTCTCCCAAAACTTGTATGTTGAAGCCCTAACCCCCACTACTGCAGGATATGACTGTGTTTGGAGATAGAATCTTTAAAGAGGTGATTAAAGTTAACTGAGGTCATCGGGGTAGGCCCTAATTCAATACAACTGATGCCCTTCTAAGAAGAGATGAGGACACAAATGCGCATAGAGGGAAGACCATGTGAGGACACAGGGAGAAGACAGCATCTGTGAGCCAAGGAGCGGGGCATGAGAAGAAACCGAACCTGCCAGCAACCTGATCACAGACTCCCACCCCCAGAACTGCAGGAACAATGCAAACCTGGCCTGTGGTGCTTTGCTATGCAGCCCTGGCAAACTAGGACAGGTGTGTCTTAGTCCATTTGCGTCACTATAAAGGAATGCTTCAGGCTGGGTAATTCATGAAGAAAAGGGACTTATTGACTCACAGTTCTGCAGGCTGTACAAGAAGTGGGGCACCAGTATCTGCTTCTGGTGAGGGCCTCAGGGAACTTCCACTCATGGGGGAAGTTACCACGTGAGGAGACAGGAAGCAAGAGAGAGGGGAGGAAGTGCCAGGCTCTTTTTAACAATCAGATTTCATGGGAACTAATAGAGTGAGACTTTGATACCATGAAGATGAGGATGATACCAAGGTATTCATGTGGGAACGGCTACCATCACCCACACACCTCCCCCAGGCCCACCTGCAACATTGAGGGTCACATTTCAACATGAGATTTGGAGGGAGCAAACATCCAAGTCATATCAGGTGGTGACTGAATTCCTCTTGAATTCCTCTTGTGCCCCACCTATGGCTTTGGTGGAGTTGGTGCCCACTCAGTGAGTGCTCACTTAGCCCAGTGATGCTGCACACACACGGCTCACTTCCCTTTCAACAGTTCCTGTGATTCTTCCTGATGTTCCCAGCCTTCCACCTTCACATTTTGGATGCCGTTGCTGTGTGGCCCCATCTTGCATGAGCTGCCTCCACTCAGCAGGTACCACCTGGGCTGCCGTTTCCTCCTGGAGGGCCCAGGGGAGTGGGGACAGGGGTGAGAGGAACTGGAGCAGCGGATCCTGTCCCTACTTTTCCCTCCTTGCCCCTATCTCAGCCCAGCAATTCCAAGGTGGGACACAGAGGGGAGGCAGATGGAGGGCCAGGGTCCCAGGGCAGCCCCCATCACAGACCTGAGGGGAATCGTGCTTGAACGTGGATGTCATTGACTCAGGGTCTTCCTTTGTCTTCCTCATCTTAATACCTGGAGACAGAAAATTGCACTTGTCAGCCTTTGATGCTTCGCACAGGATATGGAAAAAAACAAATGTTGGCCTTCTTTGAGTTTAGTCACATATGCAGCCAAAGGCCCAGGAGTGAGAGCTGTCTACAGGGAAGGCAAAAGCATCTCTGTTCATCAAAGCTGCCCATTTGTCCAGGGGTTCTGATAGCAGCAACAACAACTGGCACTGTTATGATGGGTTATGGCTTTCTGGCCACGTTTTTAAGCATTTTAAAATTTAATACAGGTATTGTTGTCTCTGTTTTATAAATAAGAAATTAAGATCTGAGGAGAGCATATTCTCCCAAAGTTCTCACAGCTGTGCTGATTTCTTTTTCTCTTCCTTTTTTTTTTGAAAGGAGTCTCGTTCTGTGGCCAGGCTGGAGTGTAATGGCGCGATCTTGGCTCACTGCAACCTCCACCTCCTGGGTTCAAGCAATTCTCGTGTCTCAGCCTCCTGAGTAGTTGGGATTACAGGCACGCCGCCATGCCCAGCTAATTTTTTTTTTGTATTTTTCGTAGAGACGGGGTTTCACCATGTTGGTCAGGCTGGTCTTGAACTCCTGACCTCATGATCCTCCTCAGCCTCCCAAAGTGCTGGAATTACAGGCATGAGCCACCTCGCCTGGCTGGTTGTGCTGATTTCTAACCCAGTGTGACCATTGCCCCATCCACCTGGCCTCTGCCATGGTATCTCCCCAGCTCACCAGACCCTTGGAACACCCAGACTCAGCACACCTTCCTCCATATGCCCTGTGAAGAAAGTGCCTCCCCAGATCTGTGAGAATGCAACATTTCTTTCCAGAGAAGCCTGGTTCTGACCTTGCTGGCATTGCCCTGCCTATCTTGATCAGTGCCTGGGGGATCTGAGGCTGCCAGGTGCCTGTCCTGTGCCAGCTGCACGTCTCACTACCTGTGCCTGAGCCCATCCTGAGGGTGTGAAGGATGGCAACCAGGGTCTTTCCCAACCAGGGCCAAAAAATGCCATGCTTTTTCCAAGTCCAGGCCACATTAGTTTGAGACTAAAGGGAAGTGGCAGTTTCTGAGAGTGATGGCATCTTCTTCCAACTGCAGTGCTGGGAAATTGCTGGTCTTCCTTTCTCAGGAGGCTTGATGACTTACACATGAAATCTTAGCACGGCTCAGATATTCTCATGGCTCTGCTACCTTTACAGCTCCCGAACAGCCCTTGGTGTCCATCAGTGCTGCCTGCTGGTGGCCCCAGGTGCTCAGGGTGGCTGAGTTGTAGCTTGTCCCAGCACTGTTCTGTGTTGGTTGAATGTGGCGTGGGCTCTGCTTTGTGTTTCTGCTTTGCCTTCTGCTGGACAGGCCTGTAGCACCCTGTCCTGGACTCCAGCCCAGGCTAGCCGGGCACTGTAGGCCCTCTGAGGGTCCCACATCAGTCGTAGGCAGAATTCTGAGAGGCCTCACGATTCCCACCCCATGTATACACGCCCCAGTGTAATCCCTTCCCCATGGTTGGAGGCCAGGCTGCAAATCTGATGGCCTTCCTGCCAGTGATGAGGGTACAAAGCTGAAGAACTTTGCAGATGTAATAAAGCTCCTTGATGAGTTGCCTTTGAGATGATCAAAAGGGAGATCCCCTGAGCCTTTAAAATAGCCAGGATCTTCCTAAAGAGAGAGATTCCAAATAGGAGAGGGATGCCCTGCTGGTCTTGGGGAAGTAAGTCTTGTGTCCCTAGGGGCCCTGCCTGGGTGGACCCAGGGAGAGAGGTGTATGGCCTCTTGGTGTGGCAGGGAGCAGGTGTGGCCTCGAGGTGCTGAGAAGAGCCTCTGGCCATCGCCTGGCAAGAAAGCTGGGACTTGGTCATTCCATTGCAAGGAACTAAATTTGGCCAACAACCACATGAACTTGGAAGGGGACCCAGCTCCAGAGGGGACTGTACCCCTACTGACATCTTGATTTTAGCCTGGTGAGACCCTCAGCCAAAGATCTTGCCCAAGCTTCTGATCTACAGAAACTATAAGACAGTAAACACATGGTGTTTTAAGTTGCTGAGTTCATGGTGCTTTGTAACACAGCAATGGGAAACTAATACAGTGCCCCAACTCCCTCTACCCCCACCCACGGGGGTCAGATTTTTAGCACAGTTGCTAGGGTCTCCTTATTGTCTCTGCCACTGTGTGACTTCTAGATTGGCCTGCGTACTGGGATCCCATCCTTCATACTCGTCCTAACGGTTAAGCCCTGGCATGGGTGATGGTCCCAGGCCTTGGGCTACAGCTTATCCTAGGATGAGCCCCTCTGCCTCATGCACCTCAGTGAACAGGAGGAAGGAGCAGGCGCTGGACCCCAGTGGTCCTTTTTCAGTGGGCTCTACTCTTCATGGCTCTGTTCCTACTTCCCATCAGGTCATTTCTAGGAACTTACAGGTACCGCAAAACCCAGGCCTTCCCTAAAGAAGTTAAAGAAATGTTACCATTGTTCCAAGCTCAGACCACAGTAACCTGAAACTCAAGAGGAGTGAAGATTTTTTAGAATGACAGTGCCTTCTACTATCTGCAGGATTGAGAAATTGTCATTTCATAGGGGGCTTGGTGATTTATTTCTGAAATTCTGAAGAGGGATTGCAATGAGAAGAGAAATATCACCAAAGTCTCAAAGCTGCTGACCAGCTTATTTAAAAGTATGCAATATATTCAGCAAACACTTAGGGCAAACCACAGGAAAAACAGAGGATAAAATTGATCGCCTTATGAAAAATACTTGGAAATGTAAAGCCCAAAAATGTGTCAATAAAGAGGGAAAATGGAGTAAGAGTCCCCATTTGATCTCCGTTTATGTAACATAATAATTTTTAAAACTCTTTTGATTTTGATGTAATTATAGATTCATAGGAAGTTGCAAAAATGATGCACAGAGTGCCATGCCTTTTACCCGCTTCCCCCAGTAGTGACATTTTATATGACTACAGTACGATATCACAGACAGGAAACTGATATTGGTACATGTTATGGCTTGAATTGCATGTCTGAAGTCCTAACCACCAGTACTTCAAAATGTGACCCTTGAAAGTAGGGCCATTTCAGATGTCATTAGTTAAGATGGAGTTACAATGGAGTAGGGCAGCCCGAATCCCATATGACCAGCATCCTTAGAAGAAGACGGCATGTGAAGACAGACCCGCACAGGAGGAATGCCATGGGGTGAGAAAGGCAGAGATCTGAGTTATGCAGCTGCAAGTCAAGGAATGTCAAAGGTGGCCAGAAAACCACCAGAAGCCAGGAAAAGGCAAGGAAGGAGTTGGACTTACAGGTTTTAGAGAGGGGTTCATCTCCCCAGACCACCCCGCTGACCATTGGCAGAAGGTTTTCCATGGATGTTTGGCTAGGGAAGAATAGTTAATGTCAAAAAGACCTTCTGTTGTGTTAGACTGCTATTTACCCAGTCCTGCAGCTGCAGGAAGCAGGCTTTTCTTGGGACATGTCTGTGTGCAGTGGTTGGTGGTTCCAGGTTGCAAGCTTCTCCAGTGATTTGGCTGAATTACATGGGAGCATAAAGAAAATCCAGGCACCTCAACATAGCACTATGCTGAGTCTCAAGGTCTTCTAAGTCCCAAGGTCTCTAAGAAGTCACCTTGCTCTTTCCATCTCTTAGAGTCTTCCTAGATTTGACTGTTTTTACTGTAGTAAAATATGCATAACACAAAATGTATGATTTAACCAGTTTTAAGTGTATGGTTCTAAGTATACCTAGTATAGCACTAAGTACATGAACATTGGGGGGCAACCATCACCACCATCCTTCTCCAGAATGCTTTTCAACTTGCAAAACTGAAACTGATTCATTAAACACCAGCTCCCTATTTCTGCCTACCCCCAGCCCCTGGAAACCACCATTCTAATACCTGTTGCCATGATTTTTGAAGTATTTGTCCTTTTGTGACTGGCTTATCTCACTTGAAATAACGTCCTCAGAGTTCATCTATGTTGTAGCATGTCAGGATTTCCTTTCTAAGGCTGGATGACATTCCATTGCATGTACTGCATTTTGTTTATCTCCTTTGTTGATGGGACACTCAGGTTGCATCTGCCTCTTGGCCATTGTGAATAATGCTTCTACGAATGTGGGGATACACAGCTATGTTTGAGTCCCTGCTTTTAATTCTTTTGAGTAAACACCCAGAAATTGGATTGTTGGGTCATCTGGTAATTCTGTGTTTAATTTTTTATGTTCAACTTTTATGTTATGTTCAGCAATTCTTTTTTTATTTTCAAGAGAGATGTCTAGGGATGAATTGGGGTTGCTCTACCTTGGCTGGAACTAGCAGGCTAAATCAACTTAAAAAATATTCTTCTTAGCTAAACCCCTTTTATAGAATAGCCAATGTGTCCCTTGAAGTTTGTGTCAAGAACATGAACACACTTCTCCTTAGAATCCTTACCTGCTTCCAGTGCTCAGGGAATCTCCCTGAGGAATGATTTTGTTCCAGGCCTTCTGGTCAACCGCAGAACCTGAAACCATGGAGGCAAATTATTTTCTTTCTTCTTCAGTGTGATTTTCCTTCCCCTTCATACAACTGCTAATGTGTAAGTAAAACATAGTTGTTACAATAAAGGCCATACTGACCCTTCTCATTTTTGAAGAAATTTTCATTTTCATTATCTCATTCATCCTCATCAACCACTGTGAAGGAAGCAGTCAAGGCCAAGGCTTTATCTCTACTTCATAGACAAGGAAATGGACTCGGAGTCAATTTGGGATGAGAATTCCGAAACTTCCCATGCAGAAGCCACCGCTCTTTCTTTTCAACATAATTCCCATATGATTTGATTAATGGAATGGTAAGAGCACCACTTCAGCATTTCAGACGATCGACCTCATCTCTACTAGTAGAGAGTGTCTGTTAATGGGGCTGTACCTCTTCCCTAGCCTGGGAACTGTGGGAGAAGGGAAAGGATGGAGGGAGCATGCTGGTGGATTGAGAACATCTGGTTTTAATTTGGCATTGGGAGGAATCTTAACTCTGTTACCCAGGTCTGTAGTTCTCTTTCTGATTTATCATTGGTGCTGCAGTGGTATATCCTGGAGTAGGACATTAGCGTTAGTACAAACTGAAGCACTTTTCTTGTGAATACTGTGAATTTGGGGTCACCTCCAATGGGAGATTGTGTGTGGCGTGGTTTAGTAGTAGATCAGCTTACATCAGGCTAGGGCTAATAGAGCCAAAGGCAGCAGGAGGGAACAGAAGAAACCCCTGGGCACTTCACCTGATGGACACATTTGAGTCTAAGAGTCGTTTGCCCTGCCTGGGACTGGGATGTTGACCAACTGATCCCATAAAACTCTCCAAGCAGAAGGTCAAGTGAAGACTCAGAACCCTGCCTCCCAGGGCATGATAAGGTTTGATCAGGATGTGCAGGCTGATTCCCAGCCTAAGAGTCCCGTGAACCTACAGCCTCGCTCTGGAGCCTTCAGTCTCCCTGGATGGCAAGGCCGAGTTCCCATGGAAATGCCCAGTTGTAGTTGTGAAGCAGACTCCACGAGTAGTTTTTCCACCTATGTCAGCGTTCTCCCCATGTTATTATGAAATACGCTATGTCAGAACACCAACTCTCAACTCTGGGAAGACAAGTGAGATGTCAGGATTTCTGGGCAAGAGCACCCTAGCTACCCCTCTTAAAAAAAAAAGATTTTCTGCTTTATTTTCACTGCTAGACATGCAGTAGGTTCATCTACATCATGAACAGCTTGTATAACTTTCTGCTCATTTTCCTAGGCAGTGCAATAGTTGAGTTCTCTCTTTAATGACCTCATTAAATGAACAAGTTTGGGTTGACTCTCAGCTTCTTTCTATCCCTTATACAGTAGTTCCCCTTGTTGACAGTTTCACTTTCTGGGCTTCCAGTTTTCTTTGGTATGGTACAATAAGATATTTTGAGAGAGAGACCAAATTTACATAACTTTTATTACAGTATATTGTCATAATTGTTCTATTTTATTCTTAGTTATTGTTGTTAATCTCTTACTGTGCCTAATTCATACATTGAGCTTTATCATAGGTCTGTATGTATAGAAAAAAACATATTGTATATAGAGTTCCCTAAAATCCGATGCTCAACCATCCACTGGGGGTCTTGGAATGTATTCCCATGGATGGGGAAGGGCGGCTACAGTAATAGGAATGAAATAGGAGTGGAAATTTAGTTTCTATTACAATCTTTAAACTCAGAAGATTATAAATAAAATCTCAGGAAATCATGTGCTGCCCCTGAAGAAAATGGCTTCTTTTGGTCTTCCATTTGTCACATTTTCAGCCTCCTAATGTTGCAGGACTTTTCTTTAGTTCAGCCAAAGATGGGGTTCTTTGTCCCATGACCACAAAACTTCAGGCTTGCAGACAACTTGAATAATGAGTAAGACAGGGTTTTATTATGTGAAAAGGAAGAAAACGGGGAAACAGGGACTCTCGCAGGGTCAGAGTCCCTGCTAGAGCGCTTCCCACCTGGCCATTGGAATCCCAGGTTCCACACAGGAAGAGGAGGGCCCCGGCTCCTCTCCATTGCAAGCAGCGTGAACCTCCAGAGGCTCTGCCCCAGTGCGCGGGTAGGTTGGAGTTTTTCAGGGAACTCCCTGCCACCTGGATGCCTCATTAAATAATGTGGTAGCCAGCACCAAAGTGTTAATGCACCAGTGTCTAGCTTTGGGGAGTGTGACATCCAGACATCGGGTGGAAGGGCGAGCCTGTCCCCATGATAAGGTCCTAATACCCCTCCCACTCTCCAATCACAACAGCTTCTGATAGATACCCCATCTCCACTCTCCCATAGTAAAATTTATGGATATTCTGCAGAAGAGAGTCCCTTGGCTCCCGCTTACAGCCTATTTAAAAAAAAATTGTATATGTTTAACCAACTTAGCAGACTCGAATAGAGGAAAGAGGCTACATCTTTATGGCAATTAATTTTTTTTTTTTTTTTTTTACAAAATATTATCCAAAGTAATGAAAATATTATAAACAGCCGAAATGGTGACTGTGGTAGGATGCATGATGGCCAATCAAAATGTCCACATCCAAATCCCCCAAACCTGTGAATGTGTCAAGTTATGTTGTAGGAGAGAACTAAGGCAGCAGATGGAATGCAGATTGTGAGTCAGGTGACCTGGGGATGGGGAGAGGGTCCTGGATTCTCCAGGTGGGCCCAATGCAGTCACATGTCCTGACAGTGGGAGAGAGAGGTGGAAGGCTCTCCATGCAGTGCTGTGAAGGCTCCGGCCTTGACGGGCTTTGAGGGAGGAGGAGGAGCCCCTAGAAGCTGGACAAGGCAAGGACAGTTTCTTCCTGGGCCACACGTCTATTTCAGTCTAGTGAAACTGACTTCAGACCCCTGACCTCGGGAACTGTAAGATAAAAAGAAGTGTTGCCACTGAGTCTGAATAGCCCTTGTCCAAAATGCTTGGGACCAGCACTGTTTCAGATTTTGGATTTTGCATTTTTTCAGATTTTGGAATATTTTTACATACATATTGAGATATCTTGGGGATGGGATCCAAGTCTAAATATAAAATTTATTTACATTTTATATACATCTTGTACACATAGCCTGAAGGTAACATTTATTATTTAACATATTTTAAACTTTTATTATTGAAATTATTTAATTATTTTAAATTAGGAATGCTCAGCCTATAATTTGTTATATCAGCAAGAGGAAAATAATACAACATAGCATAAAGCCTGATTCCTCAAGCTTTTAGGACAGGTAAGATTGTGATTGTAACTTATGTGGTAAAACAGACGCTTGAGTTTTCTGGGGCAGTGGGCGGTGGGATGCCTCTGTCCTTGCTCTCTCCCTACCCTGCACACGCCTGCTGCTACTCTCATCAGTGGGTGGAGTTCATTTCCTTTTCTCTTTATTAACAGAATGTGGCAGAATTGGCCGGAAGCAGAATTGCCTGTTTCCAGTGAGGCCCCCTTGCCCTCTTGGAAGCAGTTGCTGTGTAGGAATTCTGAACACCTCACAGGAGATGGCGGCCTGGCCAGTTCCTGCCTGCTCCAGCCGCCCAGCTGAAGGGGTTCCAGACACAAGTGGAGCCATGGTGACCTCCAGCCCCAGCAGACACCTCCACACCGTGCAGGGCAGACCAACCATGCCACCAAGTGAGCCCCATTTGCAGACTTTGAGCAAATAATGATTGCGCACATTAGATCATTTATTAAGTTTCTCTCATACACCAAGCGCTGGTTGGATCCCATGCTTGTTGGTGACAGAGCTGCTGTGATGCCAGTCATGCATTCCCTTCAGCCTGTGAATGAGAAGCACCATGAACTAGCCAACTAACACGTGTCTAAATCACATAAAGGGAACTGAACACCAGAGAGCCATAGTCACTTTCCGAAGGTCACACAGCCAAGTGCAGATGAGGTCTTATCCTCAGGGCTGGGCTCCAGGCCTGCTGGGCAGGTCAGTTACTGCTGTACAGAATTTCTGTTATCCTCAAATTGCTTCAGACAAGCACCAAAGGATGTCCCATAGTTCTGCTTGACTAAGGTTTACAAAGTTAACGTTCATACTTTCCACTCTATTTTTCCACTCTTTAAGGGTCCACATTTTCTTGGTGTAACTGCATATAAAAGTTTAACTATTACAGAGATAACCACAAAATTTGATTAGGCTTCAATGAGTGGAAAACACTGTAGTCCAAATAAATGCAGAAATCACTGGTTTGGGAACCAAGGGATAAAATGCTCCCAGCTGTGGCAGTTCCTCTTTTACCTTCTTTAGGCGAATTTGCAACACAGAAAAAGGCTGATGAAGCAGAGACATTGATTATCAAAGTGGCTTCACTTCCCAGAACCATTCTGACGCAAGATAGAATCCAGCTATGCTTGATCATCACATGCACAGCACTTTCTGAAATGCTTTCTACATCTTTGGGTAGATTTTATTTTCTCTTAATGGAGGGGTTTTCCCAGGCTTTTTGGGGACATAGTCTTCTCTGTCCCCTTCCCTATCTTGGCTTCTTCTTTGTTTTTATTGTGGTAAAATACACAAAACATGATGTTGACTATGTTAACATTTTTAAGCATACAATTCAGTGGTATTAAATATACTCATAATATTGTGTCCCCATCACCACCATCCATCTCCAGAACTCTTTTTATCTTATAAAATAGAAACTCTGTACTCATTAAACAACAAGTCTCCATTCTCTTCTCCAGTCACCTCTGGCAACCACTGTTCTTTCTGTCTCTGTGATTTTATGAGGTACTCTGTGTACCTGATGTCAGTGGAATCATACAGCATTTGTCCTTCTGTAACTGGCTTATTTCACTTGAGCATAATGTTCTCAAAGTTCTTCCTTGGTATAGCACGTGTCAGCATTTTCTTCCCTTTTAAGGCTGAATAATATTCCATTGTATGTATAGACCACATTTTGCTTATCCATGTATGTGTTGATAGACACTTGAGTTGCTTCCACTTCTTGGCTGTTGTGAATAATGATATTATAAACAGGGATATGCAAAAGCCTCTTCAAGTCCTTGCTTTTAATTCTTTTGGGTATGTAGACAGTAGTGGAGTTCAGGATCATGTGGTAATTCTGTGTTTAATTTTTTGAGGGGTCTGCCATACTGTTTTCCAGTGGCTGCACCATTTTACATTCCTTGTGCAAACAATGCACAAGAGTTCCAGTTTCTCTGTATTCTTGCCAACATCTGTTAGTTTCTGTTTTCTTCCTCGTAGCCATCCTAATGGGTGTGGAGTGGTGTCTTGGCTCCTTCTTGACAGTGGATCTCTTTGGAGTGCATACCTGCCAGCCGGGATAGCTGTCTACTGGCTGCTCCTTGGTCCTGTGGAGCTTTGCTCCTGCACTCTGCCAAGCTCTGAGTCTGGCCTCTGTCTGGGCTGCTGATAAACACCTGTCTTCATGCTAAGGCCTCACTGATTAGTTGAGCCAACCGACTCCTCCAGGGCCTGCCCAACACTGATGGGTTCCTGACCCAGGCCTGGAACATCTTGCTGCCTTCTTGTACTCACAGCTTAGGAAGCAAAAAGCAAGCCAGGTGTTCGTACTTCTCTGCTGGGGACATAACAAATGGCATGACAAATGTTAAAACAATAAATGAACTGAAAAATAAATGAGTTGGCAATTATTTATTATAGAATCATCTGAGATGGTACTTTAAAGTATTCCCCACCCTTAAAAAATAAGGATGTTTTATACAGCATAAAGAGTCAAATGTAAAAGTAAAGAAATGAAAACAGTCAGATGGAGAGATATGAATATTTATCAGATTCCAGGATGAAGATGGGCTTTGTAATTGTAATGCTTTGGGGAAAATTAATTCACCAGAAGCCCCCCTGGGAAGAGCATGGTAATTGCTGAAAATATGCCTGATAAGCCACTTACGCGGGAGGGAGATCCCCTTAGGAAGGGCAAAGGGATTGCAAAACTGCCTTCCAGAAAGCTGGGGACTTTGCTAATGAGTTGACCTCATGTTCTGCTAAGAGCTGATAGATGGTTTAGGGACAAATATCAGGCACTGTGCAACGGAGGGGAGGGAATTTGAAGTTTTGGTGGGGTTAAGGAAGATACCCTCCGGGGAATTCATTTGTATTTCATAAAATTTAAAAACTTCTGAAAACAGCAACAACAAAAAATGTACCATGAGCGGAAATAAAAGTACTTAAGAAACTGAGACATGTTTACACCAAAGATGAATCAGGTTTAGTTAGTGTATTTTCAGCGCTCGCTATGAAAGGCACTCAGACTCCTGAAGAAAATTGTTCAAGGTCATTAGGTAAGTCAGGGGTCCCTGAGAAAAAGAGCAGAAGATGGGAGGATTTTATTCAGGGAAATGGGGGATGAGAGGGAAGAGAGGGCAGGGCTGACAGGAAGCTGGACTCTAGGGAGAGAGAGAGAAAGTTGGGAGGGAGTGCGCTGGACACCCTGGGGATTCCAGGAGCCCCAGAAAGAGGACTCCCCAGTTCCAGGAGCTGGGCCTTGGTCTCCCAGTCATGCCCTGGTGAGCTGGAGCCGTCCCTGTGCAGTGTGGCCCCTGTCCCAGTGCAGCCTGGGTTTCCCAGAAGCAGTGGGGCCTGGGTCATCTACACTTTCTGTGGTTGGAGTCTGGAGATGCATTTTGTCGGCCAGAACAGATGTGACAAGAGAGTCCCAAAGGAAGGAAAGCAGATGGCCGAGGAGCATTTCTGTAGGGTGCCCTCAGCCATCTGAGACAGCTTCCCACAGCAAAGTTCCGTGCCGAGGCATAGAGACCTTCTGCGCTGTCCTCAGGGCCTAAGCTATGTAACCTCAGCAGAATAGTAGATCTCTGAATCTCAAGCACGATCCCTTAGTGCACCTCCCCATCCTGTGGTTGTCCAACCTGTGTCTGACTACCTCCCACGACAGGGCGCTCATTCACTTCTGTGACATTTCTGGACACGTCTTGAAGAGCTGTGTGTACAGAGCACCCTTAACTAACTCTATCTTAGAAAAAGACTCCATGTTATGTTCACAGAGCACTTTACCAACAAGGATAAGATGTTTTGTTTAATAAATAAATTTAAAAATAATGACTGCATCCAACAAGATAAGGTCATAAACAAGAATCCTCTTTATCTGTTCTCACCAGAGGACTGACTAGAAAAGATTAGGCCTTCAGCAGCCTGAAATTGGCCATCCTAACTGACACCATCTTGCAGTCACTTGTGATAAGAGCTCAGCATCTGCTTCCAAAGGCTCTGCTGCATCAAAGACTCTGCATTGTAAGACCAATGGGCCACCCAGCCTAGACCAGGGCTCCTTTGGTCTTCTTAGCTACCCCTGGACTGGTTCGTTCACTTTTTCTTCTCTCTGTTTTGCCTCTTGATGCTAAATGTTACTTTGTTTGTTGTAGAATGTTTAGCCTATAACATTCATATATTGATTAAGTACACTATGATGTATGGTGTACAATACTGACCGGCTTGTGGGGTGACTTGAGCCTGTATGCCCAGGGCTATGTGCCCATGACTCCCTAGTGACTGGGAAGTGCGATGGAGAATTGCCTTCTTGGGAACTCCATGTAGCTCATGGCTTTTGTGATTGAAATAGCTTCAATAAAAGCTTGATAGTGTGGAAAGACACACACATGCATGGACCTGGTTATTTCTAACCTTGTACCACTCATGCCATCATGTGACTCAAAGCAGAGTCCATAGGTCACAGATCTGCCTGACCTCTTTAGAGCATCAGGCCCACCCTCTACCTAAAGAGCGAGGGAGAATCTCCCTCTTTGTAGATCCCAGAGCTGTGCATACACATTGCAGGGTGAGAAGCAGTTCCTCAAGGTGGCTGGTGTAGCCTGAGCTAGCATCTGCTCCCTCCAGCTCTTAGCCTGGGTCTTAGTTTTGCTTTGTGTAACCACATGCAATGGCCTTGCTCCCTTCTCTCCATAATGGCACAGTGAAGAAGTGCCATGGCAGTTTTGGTTTGGCTAAGGGTCCTGCCCTGGAGGAGTGAGGAGTGCAGGAGGTCCCCCTTCACGTGGGCAGAGGTGGGGTAGCAGCGGCTGGCTTTGGGGATGAGGTGAAGGTCTTTGTGCTTACGATTTAAGGATTGAGGGGAAGAATGGCCCAGATTGTCAAGGCCTTGAATGTCAGTCTGCAGACTTTGTTCTGTGAACAGCAGACGGCGCAGGTGGAGGAGGGTGACGTCTACATGGCTCTCCAGCCTGGATCCCGGACCCTTCTCCTCAGCCTGGGATCCAAATCCTCCATCACAGCTTCTCCACCCTGGATGGCTTCCAGGAACCTTGCTCTGGACTGAATCGTGTCCCTACAGTATTCATGTGTGGAAGCCCTAACCCCAGTGCAGCTGGATCTGGAAATGGAGCTTCTAAGAAGGTAAATGCAGTTAAACAAGGTCATGAGAACAGGACTGTGACCCCATAGGATTCTTGTCCTTATAAGCAGGGACACCGACTGGGTGAAGTGGCTCATGCCTATAATCTCAGCACTTTGGGAGGCCGAGGAGGGTGGATTACCTGAGATCAGGAGTTCGAGACCAGCCTGGCCAACATGGTGAAATCCTGTCTCTACTAAAAATTCAAAAATTAGCTGGGCTTGGTGATGGGCACCTATAGTTCCAGCTACTCGAGGCTGAGGCAGGAGAGAATCACTTGAACATGGGAGGCAGAGGTTGCAGTGAGCTGAGATCATGCCGTTGCACTCCAGCCTGGGCAACAGAGCAAGACTCTGTCTTAAATAAATAAATAAAGAAAGAAAGAAAGAAAGAAAGAAGGAAGGAACACCAGAGAGTTCTCTCTGTCTCTCTCTGTGAAGGCACAGTGAGAAGGTATCATCTACATGCCAGAAAACGGCCCACCGTGGAAACCAATTCAGCTGCGCCTTGATCTAGAATTCCAACCTCCAGAGCTGTGAGAAATTGAATGTTTGCTGTTTCAGCCGCCCAGCCTGTGGTGTTTTGCTGTGGTAGCCTGAGCTAAGACAACCTAAAATGCAGTGTCTTCTTCAGATAACTGAGGATTTCTCCCACAAAACCTGCCCTCCTCTGTGTTCCTGGTCACCGACAGCACCACCGCACACCTGCTTTCCTGGCCAGGAAGCCCCTGACCTCTCCTCCTCCTCTGTCCCCTGCATCTATATAGTCACCCCATGGTGAGGCTTTACGTCCTCCTGAGCCCATCTCTTACCCTCTGGCTGCTGCCTGAGTGCAAGCTGCCTTAACCTTCAGCCAGTGATGGCAGCAGCTTTCTAGGTGACTTTCCTGCCCCTAAGTCCTGCCTGCAGCCCCTCATCCCACCCTATATACTGTGGACATTTTTCCAGATCCTTCTAAAGAGACTCATTTGACGAAGTCACCTCACCATCACACACTCCTGGGCTCCACTGCTGCAGGAAGAGGTGCAGGTTACTCTGCACAAATGTGCTGGTATTGACCTTGCCTGCTGGCCTCTCAGTTCACAGAGACCATTCTTCCTGCCCTTCCCCACCCTCCCCACCCACATGACCAGTGACCCATGGCCCAAGTCTGCCAGGCTCCCTGTCTTGCGTGGGAGCCTCTGCACATGGGCTTTCTTCTCCTTGGAGTATCTTTTCCTCCCCCACTTCATTACCTTCCAATCCCCTCACCTTTGAGCCTCAGCTGAGCTTCTTTAGGAAGTACCTCCCCACCTCCCAGACTCCAAGGCAGCAGTCTCCAGGCCCCTGTGGCTGCTGAACTCCTGAGATGTGGCCAGTGCCATTGAAGAAGGGAATTTCTAAGCTGTGAGTAAACTATGCAGCAGATTCATCTCAATTTTATGTCTATTACATATAGAATCTTGAATAACAATATTTTAGATACATTTAGTTAAAAGGTATTCTTAAAATTCATTTCACATTTTTAAACTTAAAAAAAATATAGCCACAAGACAATTCAAAAAGAAGTATGTGGCTCGCCTTTGTGACTCATGTTGTATTTCTATCGGACAATGCCCTGGTCCGGGTCAGATGTCCCTCCCATGTGCTCCCAAAAGGCCCTGTTCTTATTCCTGGTACAACACATGTCAAACACCCTGTAATCACCAATCCGATCCCTTGACCATCTTCTCCAATAGGGACTATTTCCTGAAGGGGTGTCTGGTGTCCTGATCAATGGGACATTCCTGTCACGTAATCACAGTAACTCACACAGAGGGGGTGCTCCCAAAAGATAGATGGGAAGAGGGAGGGAGGGAGGGAAGGGGAAAGCAGCATGGATCTGAGCACACAGGAGGAGGCAGTTGCACACCCGGGAGGCTCTGAGTGGGCAGCTTCAGGGAGCCTCCCAGGCTAGGAGGGTGCGACACTCTTACTGGCCTGGATCTCGAGAAGGAAGCCTCCTGGATCAATGACTAGAGTAGGTTTCATGGCAGCCGTGATTTCCTATCGCAGTGAATAGCCAAGTCATGTTAGATGTTCACTCGTACACATCCCCAGAGGCCTGGAGGAGGAATGCTTGATCTCCTAACATAATCCAAAAAGTAATCTTCTAGACACTAGTATTTCAGGGAAAAGCACCTTCATCCTCATCTTTTAGTCCATACGATGAAAGCCTAATGGATTCTGTAATTTATCCACCTGGCAGGCCTTTTTATATTTTTTGGCCCATAGGCCATAAATCAACCTGGGTCTACTTACCTACAGCAAGTCTAGTTTGCAGGGTAAGGTGGTGTTCAGATGTAGCCTTCCCTGGAGTCATTTTGGGGGAGAAGCCTAACTATGCTGACAGCTCTTGCCTGGACAGTGCATCCCATGTGGTATAATTAAACGCACACCATGCAGATCCAGGAAAGGTGAGTCGGGTGGGTTAAAGGAATCCATGCAGTGGGTAAGACATCAAATACCATACTTGTTATCATTTTCTTCAACATAGTGGAATCAGTCCACTGACAATTTATACAAAATGCATGTCCTAAAATGAGAAGACAAGATGTATTTCAAACAAACCTAAATTAAGTAACACATCTTTATAAGTGGTCTAGCTCTACACATGGGCTCCAGGTATCATTGCCTGGGAAACTCTTTCCTTATGGACCATGGAAATAAATGGACTGTACAGATTTTTTCAGTTGAGGTTTAGTCAGGAATTCTAATCTAGGTATTTTGAAGACTAAGATGTTAATACAGGTCATTAGAAGCGTAGATAGTCCTCAGAAGCCTGGGCTTAAAGGACCAGGGCAAGTCCTGAAGGGTGGAGTTCTCCTTGGTCTCAGACACCTGCAGGACCCAAGTGAATCCTCTCAGGAGGCTGCCCAAGGCACTGGGAGCTTCCATGTACACCTCAGGGCCCACAGTCCTGAAGCAGAGTCTTTCCTGACAATGTCTCCTGGCAGAGGAAAAGCCCCATGACCTCTGCTGTAGGGGAATTAGATGGTTTCTCTTTCTCTTTGGCCATCCAAGTTTTATAGAAAGCATTCTTGTTTTTTGGGGGATTCAACTGAAGTTTAAGGGACTCGAGCAGACGTATAGTTTCCAGGCTTTATCCACTTTGGTTTGGGGTGAGGAAGCTCAGGTGGGAAAGGAGACATATCTGGAAGGTGCCTGAAATATACAAATAGTTTTTAATTTATTTATCCACAGTAGAAAATTTATTTTCATCCTGATTGTCAATTTTTATTTATTTTTCCCTTCAAATCACAAACAGGGTTGTTAAGACTTATTAAGGTCAGAAGCTGGCCCCAAGTTGTACTAGACTTATAGACCTCTTAAAAACTTTAGCCTTACCACCCATTCCCAGGGCAGGAAGGTTATTGCACCTCTTGTTTCCACAGATTCTGCATTGCTGCAATGAACAAGAGCATCATTTCATAGAGGTCCAGCACATGTTAAAGCAAATAAAATATAAAGCAACACTTTATAATGGCATAGATGCTAAATTATAACTGTTTTCCTTTTTGCCTCCCATCCTTAATGTGAAGGGTTTTCATTACATGACAGCAAAGCTTGGCATTGCAAGATAAGTGGGAGTTGGTCAGGTGGAATTTGGGGAAGGCAGGGTATCCTACTATCAAGAGGAGTTATATACTCAAATCATGGAGACTTGCAAGAGTCTTGGGGAACCACGGGTAGATCTGCACGACTGGATCCTTGGATAGGAATGGGAAACATGAAGGATGAGATGATAACAGAGGCAAAATCTAGACTCTGAGTTTTAGATTTTTATCCTAAAGGCAAAGGGGCCAAGTAAATATAAGGCACAGTTTTTTGTATTCTAGGAGCCCAGAGTCAACCTAGGGATAGGTAGGTAACTTAAATATGATATAATAAATAAGAGGAGAACTTCTGCATTTCACATTCCAGAGGATTCTATTCACATTGCAGTCTATAAATACTTGTCCTGGGATGCAGTTCACAGCCTGCACAGCTGCCCATGCTGGCTCTGGTTGCTAAGACAGTTGTAAGCACCAATTGCTATGTGCATACATTGAAAGGAAGACCTAACTTAGCATTGACTAAGTAGAGAAAGTTTCCCAGAAGGTTGATATCCAGTCTGTGACCTGAAGTATAAGTGGGAGTTAGCAATTTGAGATAGGGAGGAGCCAGGGAGAAAAGTTTTTCAAGACAACAGTTTTAGCATGTGCAAAGGCCTGAAAGCATTAAAGGATGCATGCAGTCTGACAAGCCCCTAAAGGGCATGAAGGCAGAGGGCTGGTAGCAGTGTGCATGGGTGGGGAGAGATGCACTGGAATATAGGGAGTTGGAGCCCAGAAAGCAGGTGTAGACCAGAAACAGATGGAGATCATCAGCCTTCAGGTAGGGGCAATGAGGAGGGTGAGTTGTAAAGATGGGAAAAGGGTGAAAGATGAAAGCCTGACACATATTAACATAAGGGGTAAGGATGGGTGGACAAAAACTTTATTTGGCCAAGACTGAGAGTCTTCTGTATGCAGCAGGAGGAACAGGTGTCCAATGTTGCTTTATTTCAAAGCTTCACATGGATTTAGCTGCTGTGAAGTCATTGATAACTTTTGAGAGAACTGTCTTGGGGGTGTTTTGAGTTAAGAAGGGCACTGAAATGAGTTAAGGAGTGATGGAGCATTCTTTTTCTGTCTTTTTTTTTTTTTTTAGATGGAGTGTTGCTCTGATGCCCAGGCTGGAGTGCAGTGGCATGATCTCGACTCACTGCAACTTCTGCTTCCCGGGTTCAAGTGATTCTCCTGCTCCAGCCTCCCGAGTAGCTGGGATTACAGGCGACTGTCACCACACCCAGCTAATTTTTGCATATTTAGTAGAGACGGGGTTTCACCTTATTTGGCCAGGCTGGTCTTGAACTCCTGACCTCGTGATCTGCCTGCCTTGGCCTCCCAAAGCGCTGGGATTACAGGTGTGAGCCACCACACCCAGCTGGAGCATTCTTTAAGAAACTGGTCAGTGAGGGGGCGGAGCAAGATGGCCAAATAGGAACAGCTCCAGTCTCCAACTCCCAGCGCGAGCGACACAGAAGACCGGTGATTTCTGCATTTTCAACTGAGGTACTGGGGTCATCTCACTAGGGAGTGCCGGACAATCGGTGCTGGTCAGCTGCTGCAGCCTGACCAGCGAGAGCTGAAGCAGGGCGAGGCATCGCCTCACCTGGAAGCGCAAGGGGGAAGGGGATCCGTTTTCCTAGCCAGGGGAACTGAGACACACAACACCTGGAAAATCGGGTAACTCCCACCCCAATACTGCGCTGTAAGCATACAGGCACACCAGGAGAATATATCCCAATCCTGGCCGGGAGGGTCCCACGCCCACGAAGCCTCCCTCACTGCTAACACAGCAGTC
>NW_016810331.1:259164-354901 GCF_001698545.2 Rhinopithecus bieti
TATTTTCTTTAAAAAAAAAAAAAAAAAAAAAAAACTGGTCAGTGAATGGAGGAAAACAGATAGTAGATAAGGTGAGAGAAAGAAGATCGAAGATTTTTTGTCCCCAGTTAAGATTAGTGTCATTTGAACACATTTATGTGACCTTGGGAATGACCTGCCAGAGAGATGTCGAGAACACAGGAGAAGGAGAAGAAATCCATGAACCAGGGTCTTAAGCAAACACATTCTGAGTGAGAGAGTCAGGGAGGGTGCTCTGCCTGGTGTCCAGAAAACAAGTAGAATTTATATTCAAAAGTTTCTTAGCTAAGCTATGGACTGGAGGAGGGAAAGGCAGGCAGTTGAGGGAGTTCCTTCCCCATATCCATCAGATTCTCCAGGAGATAGACACTGACATGAAGCTTTGCATGCAGGGTTTGGAGTGTGACTTCAGGAACAACACCTTGAAGAATGAAGGAAGCGGGAAAAGATGGAGACATTGAGCTGCAAGGCAGCTGCAACAGAGGCGTCAGACTATCCTACAGGGAGCTCTGGACTGGGATGACCCTTCAGAGTTATCCCGCCTTGAGGCAGAGGCATGCTTTCATACACATATGTCAAGCAGTCACGATTCAGGTTATTTCTGGGGAGTGGCATGATTTTGGGTGAGGGAGCTCTTTGCGCATGTGGAAGTCCCAGAGAGGAATTCAGTTGTGAGTTATCAGCAGCCAACATTTACAGAAGCTGGAATGATGAGTGCCTCAGCCCTGAAGGGAGCCTAGATTGCAGACCACAGTCTCCACTCTACACTTTGTTTTCCATGTAAACTAGTTAGTCATCGGAGTAATGAAGCAGAAGTGTCCAGAATACTGAAAGTGGTGAAAGTTAGAACTGGTTTTATTTTAAATAAAGCAATCCTGCAAGGACCAGAAAATGGGGGTTATTATGGAAGCAAAGTTGGAGACTAAAATTTTTATTGGTCTTAGTCTTCATGCTTATGTGAGTTACTAGCAGAACTCAGCACCTCAGGTGTAGGTGTAAGGAAAATTATAGAGTCAACCTCATTTAAGTTCAGGTGAAGCAGAAACTTCTATTTTATTGTTAAATTTGACCCCAAAACTTATATCTTCTGATTGAAGAACAACTCTCAATAATTCTACCTATATAGACGCTCTAGTAGCAAATTATCCCACTGTTTACTTGAAAATGTATTTTTCCTGCTCACATTCTTAAAAGATATTTTTGCTAGACATGGAATTCAAGATTGATAATTACTTTCTTTCGTCATAGTGAATAAAGAATTCCATGTCTTCTATATACCTTCATTCCTGCTGAAAAGATTGTCGCTTCTGAGATAGTCTTCTGTATTTATTTTCTTACCTTTAAATTATTTGGTTTTGATATTTGTTACCTCTCAAATCTGTCACATTGCTTTTTATAGCTTTCAAATCTCTCTTGAAATTTTCAAGCTTTTTCTCTCTGGATGCTAGAATTAAAGTATCTGAGGTGGCGCTGTGCCAGGTAAGGGCACTCTCCTCTGGACGGCCAGGAGAACCTTAGCCCTGGGACCCATGTGTAGCCTGCATGACACTGAGGTAGGCAAAGGTGGTGGATGGGATGGGAGGGGATGAGAGAAAGCCAATGCTGCAGGTGTGCTCTTCACTGCATGAGTGAATGGACTGTAGAATGTGGAGGGGAGGGATAGGTAGAAGGGAGGGATGATGGCAGCCAGTGGGTAACAGATGCTGCAAAAAAGTGATACAAATGAGCAGAGTGAATGGAGAGAGTAGAGAATGGCAGTCTCCTGTCTGTGCCTGAAGTGGGTGGGGGCCCCTCTCTGTTCACCTGTGGAGAGCAGACTATGGGGCAGTGGGTTTCTTAGAGCAGTGTCACATTTCAGAACAGGAAGGGGAGCTGATCTGCTCTGCAAAGAGGCCAGAGCCTCAGCTGAGACTGTCTACACGAAAGGAATGCACTAGACACAGTGGTCAAGACAGTAATGGAGGGATGAGGTAGGGAAGCAGCAGAGCATCATGGCCAGAGGATATAGGGCCATCGGGAGCCAGGGAGGAGACAAGAATGTGAGGATATGAGCAGCTGGGATCACTGGCCTTGTGTTGCTGGGTGGCTATGAAATCAAAGAAAGCTTGCTCTGAGCATGTAGGGGAGTGGACCCATTAGCTCCAAACACGCTGACCTCATGCTGCAAGCGGCCATGGTCCCAGGCGAGTGAAAGAGGATGCACTCATTCTAGACACCCTTACCTCCTGTCAAGGAGCAGCCAGAGGCCTTGTGGGATTGAAATGGGGTCTTCTGTGTGTGGGAAACAACGCAGAGGAACTTAACATTAATAACCAGAGGGATGGCTTATTAACAAGCTGGCAAACTCAGCCTCTTCAAGTTCAGCTTAAGTTCATGTCCAAAGCTGGTTGTGACTGAAACTTGTGATAATGTATATGAACACTTTTTAAAGACATATTACAAAAGTGATCAGAATATCGTCTTCTGTTTTAAAAAATCATACTTTATAAACCAACTAATAAATTGTATATTAATTTGAAGAGAAAAAGACCTTAGAAATGTTGAATTCTTCCTACAATGCTATTTTAAAAATAGCTAGAGCTGTTATTGAGAAACTATCTACATATCTGAATGACAATTCTAATATATACAAAAGATAATAAAAAGAAGACAAATTCTCTGTCCCCTCAGTGCCCCCATTCCCCTAAGAATCATTCCTAAAGCAACTACTCCTAGAATTTTCTTATACATCCTTGCAAGAATGTTTTAAACACATAAAGTCATGTATATTCATCATTTAAAAAAATGTTGTTGGGAGCGCTCTGTAGAGTATTTTCGTTTCCTCTTCATTTTGTAATCAGTCTTAGATATTTTTCTGTATTAGGACATATAGATGGAATTTATTCTACGTGGCTGCACTGGATTTCATTTTGGAACTGCACTGTGATCTAAGTAGCTCTCCATTGATGGACTGATTGTTTCATTTCTTGTGTGGCCACTAAAGACAAAGTCAGTATCATTTTACTTAGACCTTGTGCAAATGCAAAATGCTCTTTGCATCTGTTGATTAGCAGACTCACAGCATCCAAGCAATTATCATTTATTGAGATTAAGACATATTGACTTCAACGAGATCAGCTGGGTTTCTATATATACTTCTAGTTGTGTGTCATCAACATTTTGTTAGGTGAACAATGGAAAAACAACATCTTAATTTACAACTATTTAATTATGAGGTATGTTGAGCTTCTTTTCAATTATTTGTGTGAAACTTGCATTTTATTAATGTAAACTGTCCATTTTCTTTTCCACTGTTTTATTATATTTTGTAGATGTGCAAAACTTTTATATATTAAGGACTTTTCCCCTCTATCATTTTGGCAATCTTTTTTCTTGTTGTTGGACTTTTGCTGTTAATCATGATATTTTGTTGTGAAATTTATTAGTCTTTTTTATGGGCTTTAGTTTTGCTTCTTGCTTAAAATATCATTTTAACAAAAGGTTATGTTTACTTGTTTTTTTCTAATATATTTGCATTTGCCTTTTTAAAACATTAGAGGTTTTGGTTCATAGGATTTATGTAAATTTGTCAGGAAGGGTGGAACTGAGTTTTCCCTCTCCCATGATGATGCAGTTGTCTCTTGTCACTTATTTAACAATCAATTTTTGTCCAGTGATTCAAAATTCTGCATTATAATGTGCTATAATCCTATATTTATTTCATTCTGGACTCTCCTTCTAATGATCAATTTGTCTATTTATATTGTAGAGCAAAACTTTTGATGACCACAGCTGTAGAATATGTTTCAATATCAAATGGGCCTTGACTTCATTACCATTTTTGTGTTCCCCAGAATTTTCCTGACTGTGCATGCATAGTAGTGTTTCCAGATGAACTTTAAAAATAGGTTTCATGGTTCTAGAATAAGATAATATGAGGAATGAAAGTTGATCTTTTTGTAATACTCCAGGTCAGGGTATAACTTCCAAATATTAAGTCTCCCCTGTTCCTCAGAAATTTAAAGTGTTTCTCATAAAAATCCTTCACATATTTTTTGTTTAGTTGATCCTAGACATTTTATTATTGTTTTGCAACTCTAATGGGATGCCTATTAACATTTTATTTTCTAAATACTTGCTGCTTATGCTTAAAAATACTCTTTGATGTTTTATAAACTGCCATTTTACTGAATGTGGTTTACTAAATCCTTTTGATATTCTAATGGTTTTACTATATTTTATTTGAATGATTGCCTTGGTTGAAAGCTCTTATAAAGTCCTAAACAGTTTGATTCATGCTATCATCATTGTCATCCTTCTCTTCCTCCTTCTACTCATCATGATCACCACTCTCACTCCTCCTCCTCATCATCATCATTATCATCCTCCCCATCATTACGGACATCATCACCCCCATCATCCTTACCATCATCATCACTATCACCAATATCACCATCACCACTATCACCATTATCCTCATCATCATCCTCACCATCATCATCTTTATCATCATCCTCCTCCTCATCTCCATCATCATCATCATCAGTAGTAGGAGAGGAGTAATACCAGTGGTAGCAATTTCAACCTTCAGGCCCTACATTATTAACCCTATTTTGCCCATGTAAAGAGTCAGAGCAATTCTCCATGAGTGACTACTCAAAAAGGTGGGTATCACAAATGAGAGTAGAAAAAATATTTATTCATTCACTTAATAAAAACTTTATGGATTGTCTACATCAGACATTCAGTTATGGCCAAACAGGCAGAAATAATCAAGGTACAGGAAGACAAAAGGAAAGTTGAGTGTGTCAGTTACCTTATATACCTCACCTCATGTAGTTCTCCCCAAAGCAATTTATCAGGTGTATATTGTTAATCCTGTTTTTATAAACATGAAACGGACACTCAGAAAGGCTAATTCTCTTGGATAGAATAATACAGTAACATATTTGGGATTGAAACTCAGGTCTATCTGATTCCAGAATCGTCTCTCTTTTTCATCTAACCTTATTCCCTGGCATTTAGGAAAAGCCCTAGGCTTGAGTTATTAATGCCATGAGATAAGTGATACAATGGACCCATGTGCAGAGGAAGGTGGGATCAAATGTCACCTGCAGTTAGGGGAGTGGGGAATAAGTGGGCGTTCATCAGAAAACCAAGGGATTGAAGGGAGAGGTGTTTCAGAGATGGGAAATAGCATGTATGAACCATGTATAAACGTTTAACTTTTTTCAGTGTGGTCATGAATTGCTGTATCTGAAACGCAGTATGCTGCAATGGAGGAGAGTTGTAGCTGAAACTCTGGCCAGAGGAGGGACAGGCTAATCTGTAGTATGTGGTAGGTTAGCACATCAATGGGCTGACATGCAGTTTTTCTTTTTTAGTGTCTTTACTAAGATACAATTCACTACTATTCATCCATAAAAAAAGAATGTATTTTGCAGTAAATTGGATGGAATTTGAGGCCATTATTCTAAGTGAAGTAACTTAGGAATGGAAAACCAAATATCATATGTTCTCACTTATAAGTGGGAGCTGATACGTGGGTACACAAAAGCATGAAGAGTGATATGTTGGACCCTGGAGACTTACAAGTGGGGAGGGTTTGAAGAAGTATGAGGGATTAAAAAACTACATACTGGGTATAATGGACACTGTTTGCGTGATGGGTGTGCTGAAATTTCAGACTTCACCACTATACAGTTCATCCTTGTACCTAAAAACCACCTGTACTCCTGAAGCTATTAGAAAAATAAAGATACAGTGCACACACCATAAAATTCATGCATTTGAAATACATAGCTGGGAATGCCCGTCGAGAGGAAGAGGTTCATATCTACCCTGATGATATTGACTCAGGAGTCCTCAGAGCATCTGGGGAGTGAGAGTGTGTGGGGCCATTTGAGCAAGGGTGAAGGAGACAGAAAGAGCTTTGAGGACAGACCAGAGAGATGCTGAGACTTAGTAGGCAGGCAGAGGAAGAGAAGCCCACAGGGGAGAGAAGGAAGGAGGAGAATGAGTAGCTCTTTGTCACAGAAGAGGGTGCAGGAAGAGGGAGGCATCCACCAGGAGGAGTGGAAAGTGTCCAGAGGACATGGTGGCCAGGAAGCCCTGCTAAAGCTTGGCAAGGGTGGGTCAGTGTGGAAGGATGCTGGTCAGAGTGAGGAAAGGTGTGAGAGGCAAGTGAGACTGAGCAACCAGTGATCAAAGAATCGCCCTTCAGAGGCCTTTTCAGCTCCACAGTGACATCCAGATGGTCTCCCTGGCCTCTGTGTCCAGAAGCTAGAGACAAGCTGGACCAGTTCACTTTGTCTCGTCCTTTCCCTGGCACGATTTAGATGGTACATGGAACCTGGGCTTGCCCCGGGTGGGCCTTCACATAGACTATCCCTGTTGTTTTCAGGAATCCAGGAGGAAAGCAGGAGAAATTCTGGGGACCTGCAGCAGACAGACCCAGTTAAAAAGGCAACTCAAAAACTATAGCAAGATCTCAGTTTGGCTCTGGGCTATATTAACTCAGGTAGTCATACTGAACTCTGTTGAAATTCGTGGGCCACGTTACATCTGGAACCTAAACTGTGGTGAAGGCCTGTGGGTAACCTATTCTAGGATATTCTCCAGAGTTACTCCGATGAAGGCTGTTTATTTATCAGCACTTCTTGATCAAGGAAAGCTGAGTCCTGGGCCTGATGCCTTTTGTTACTGCTTGGGGTGATATATCTACTTTTTGGCAATTGTATTTGCAGTTCATAACAACACTGCACTCCTCACCAGTGACCCAGAATGTACACAGTTGGATGAAGCTCAGTCCTAGAGCCCTGAATTCTTCCTGCAGCCAGAATGCTTAAAGAACGCTACTCCAGGCTGGGAGCAGTGGCTCATGCCTGTAATCCCAGCACTTTGAGAGGCTGAGGCAGATGGATCACTTGAGGTCAGACGTTCGAGACCAGCCTGGCCAACATGATGAAACCCCATCTTTACTAAAAATACAAAAAATTAATTGGGTGTGGTGGCAGGCACCTGTGATCCCAGCTACTCTGGAGGTTGAGACAGGAGAATCACTTGAACCCAGAAGGCGGAGGTGGCAGTGAGCCCAGGTCATGCTATTGTACTCCATCTCAAAAAAAAAAAAAAAAAAAAAAAAAAAAGGCTCCTCCCCGGGGCACAATGGAGCAAACCGGGGTCCCTTGGGAAAACCTGAAGTTTGCTGTAGGCTCAGACTAGAAATGATCTTGCCATGTTACAGTGAAACCCAGGGGCCAGGTCAAGGCTTCTCTCCCGCTGAACTCTTTGACCTTCAGTTTCTCAGTATCCTGGGCAAGCCTCGGAGGTTGAGGGGCTGAGGTCATTAGTAGACAACCATCATCTCAGGCTCAACTTCTTATCTTGCAGACCACCAAGGCCACACAGAGCCATCCAGAACTGTGTGATCCCAGCAACACTGTCTTCTCCCCTGGAGAACAGTTGGTGCATGCCTTCTGCTTTTTTAGAGCATTTCCTCACTGTGGCATTGGCTGATGCATTCTTATTTCCCGGATTTTAATAAAAATCCTGTAATAGTCTAATCTAGGCTGCATAAAAACTCACATTCAAATATATGTGTATTCCGGGCGCGGTGGCTCAAGCCTGTAATCCCAGCACTTTGGGAGGCCGAGACGGGCGGATCACGAGGTCAGGAGATCGAGACCATCCTGGCTAACGTGGTGAAACCCCGTCTCTACTAAAAAATACAAAAAAACTAGCCGGGCGAGGTGGCGGGCGCCTGTAGTCCCAGCTACTCGGGAGGCTGAGGCAGGAGAATGGCGTAAACCCGGGAGGTGGAGCTTGCAGTGAGCTGAGATCCGGCCACTGCACTCCAGCCTGGGCGACAGAGCGCGACTCCGTCTAAAAAAAAAAAAAAAAAAAAAAAAAAAAAAAAATGTGTGTGTGTATGGCAGGGGTGTATAAACACATATCATATATCTGCTTTAAATAATTACAATAAATTTTTCACATATATACTAATTCTTTTTAAGCCAAAGGAAATAATTTATATTTTCAAAACTTTGTGGTTGGCCAAAAAACCAAAATCAAACCAAAAATAAAAAATCAAAAAATTCCCAAACCCCAGCACTATTGATTTAAAATAACTTGAAAAGTTTGAGGAGTTGTCTCATTTTTTTGCTTCTATTGTTTCCTGTATGTAAATAGCCTTGCATGGCCTCATTTATCACTGTGACTTCTCTGGGGAGCTTCCATTTCTTGCTACCTTAGCCTCCAGCTTGTACAAAAACATGGAACAGGGAGCTAAATATCCCAAATTGAACAAGTCATTAAAAAAAAAAAGCAATCAATGATGTGTGTAAATCATCTATCTGTAGGCAGGGGTATTTATGCAAGTGAATCTCAGTGAGGGTGTGGGGGAGAGAGATCTGTATAACACAGCACTAGAGAAACCTGCGCACTCAAGCCTATCTCTGACCAAGTGATGACTGGAATTCTTGGAAGTGCTGTCTGGCTGTGGAAGAAAACCAGGTGGTGGTAACTGCTTCACCATGTGGCACTGAGGGGCAAGGCTTGGGGACCAGCATGAATTAATCACAGGCTTTTAGAATGTCATCACATTCCTTGGGTCTGGCTTTGGTGAATTCCAAAGCAAAAGCTGGAAGAGAAAGACCATTTCAGCCTCAGCATTTTCTTTTTCAAATGCCAGTGTTGTGGTTTCAGGTTCCCTTTGATGTCAGTAGCCCAGAGCCTTTGCAGAGTGGGAACCCACTGCACCTGGCAGATGTGTTCAATGTTTTCTGTAGAAGAGACATGGGGATGAGTTCTCCACCAGTGAAGAGGCCAGTGAGTGTGTAGGGCCCTCACTGTTGAGCAGCGGGCCCAGGATCCTTCCACTGATGCATTTTGCCTAATACAAGCTCTGCAGAGAGGTTCACTTACTGTTCTTTGGTCAGTCTTTGAAAGAGACATTCCCTACCTCTCTGTAGATCAGCATAGTTATGAGAACGATGAGCTCAGCATTACAATCCCTGCTTGCCAGTTTGCTGAGTGACCTTGAATGTGAAATAACAAGGACTGCAATTGCCTGTCTTCCTTCAGAACATGCCTTGAGGAAGATATGCTCAGGTAAAGTAATCTGTTGACAAGCCAAGCAAAAGGCAAACTTTGATAATCTACCCAATGGAAACATTTAATGGAATTCAGCGGAGCTTGTATTATGCTAAAATTATAAGGCATAGATACGGTCAAGTGTTCTGGAAAATTGCTTCTGGCTTTATCAAGTACTAGAGGCTTAGTTTTCAGAGACTTAACGTGTTTAGTTTTAATTATTTTTTTCATGTGTAACATACTTCATTTAATAAAGTCTTTGATACAGTTTACAAAAGTACACACCATATAAGAAGATAAAGTATACACAAGGAGAATTCCAGGTTATGAATGAAACTTGCTACCTATGCCTAAATAAATCTCTTCCACTTTCCACTGGAATTTCCAGGGAATAAAGAAAAGGTGCAAAATCTGTAGCGCTAGAAAGAAGAGGTTTGATCACTGAGCCCAGCTGTGGAACTTCCATAAGTGATTTACATACAGCTCATATCCAAAGCTCGAAACACTACCACACAGGGGAGGAAGCGGGAAGGAGACTGTTTGCCTTCACTCCATCTGCGTGGTTCTGCCTTGGAGACCTGGTTTCAGGTGTCAACCAGAAAGCCTGGGTACCAGTTCCCAGTAAGAGGCTTTGCTTTTGAGATGCTCAAGTCTTTCCTTACCCAAACACTTCTATGCCTAGCCACCCAATCGAGAATTTCTCTGTTGCCATGTCTACTAAGCACATTGCTACTTGAGTGTAGTGTTCACACAGTAATTCACTGTATCAAGAAATTGAACTCAACAGAAGAGATGAGGAAAACAGTGGGAACGATAGGAACTCCCCCACTCTGGGCACTGCCACTGTGCATGAAATACCCTCAGCAAAGACGAAAAACAGTGTGTGTCCACTCACCCAGAGCACTGTCTTCTCTTCATAGTCAGCACCCTGGGCCGTCCCAGCAGAGGACAGGCCATGTCAGTTCAATAGAAACATGTGAATCAGCTCCTGATAGACCAGGGGATTTCACCCACAGTTATCACATCACTACCTGTCCTTTAGCTTAAGCCCTTGCAGATGAGAAAAAGGAGACACTTTTTCCCAGCTGTTGGCAAAGAACCTCGAGAGTTTTTTTTCTCATCCTATTAGAACTAAGTGTCTATGAAATAAGACACTGGAACTAAAAGAGAAAAATGATTATTCTAAGGATATGAAGAAAATGATTTACCACCTACAACAGAATAAAACATTAATATTCATATGTCTTCTATGCTCAGAATAAAGTATAAAAAAATCATAAAGTTGGCAGTAAATATTTGCAAATAATCCTACTCACCAGCTTTCCCAGGTAGAATATGATGATTTCGGCTCACTGCAACCTCCGCCTCCTGGGTTCAAACGATTCTCCAGCCTCAGCCTCCTGAGTAGCTGGGATTACAAGCACCACCATGCCAAGCTAATTTTTGTATTTTCAGTAGAGATGGGGTTTCACCATGTTGGCCAGGTTGATCTTGAACTCTTGACCTCTAGTGATCCACCTGTCTCGGCCTCCCAAAGTGCTGGGATTACAGGCGTGAGCCACCACGCCTGGTCTACAGTTTTTTATATTACATAAAATAGCTGTACCTTGTTAAGTACATTCAACTTTATGATTTACATTTATCATGTAATTAAAAATCCATCGATCTAGTATATATTGATAGAAGGTCTGCTTTTGGTATTCTTTTTGCTTGAATACTCCTATCAATTACTGAATGATTTGGTTGTGGAACTCCTAGAACCACAGGGAAGTATGCAGGTATCATCAAACCTGGCAAATTTCCTTTGAGGAATAACAAAAAGTGTGATTCCACAGCTTTTCTAAGACGTTTGAGATTCTCTTTTAGACTAAGCAAAATTCTCATTACAGAATGTAACCCAGGACAATTTACAATTGAATCTCTATTTGTTCTGATGATGTTTCTAAAATAGCACTGATATGTTTAAGAAGTTTGGGATTTTTAATCTACTTCGAGGATTAGCTCATCTGTTTAACTGGAATTTTAATCCTGTGATATGTATATTGGATTCATGACTCTTTATGCAGCATTTTTATTTATGTGATATTTGGCAGAATGACAATAAGGTTTCCCCCCATTTTAGTTTCAGAGGGACATGAATAGTGTGTATCATAACTCCTAGTCCTAACCACTTTTAAAACCAGCATCTTTTTTTTTTTTTTTATAAACGTTGGTAGTGCTTGTTTGAGTACCTCAATTGTAGCTTGTGTAATGTTTATGAATATCTGTATCTTATGGCTTTCATAATGTCTAGTTGATATTAAAAAACCTATTTCTGTTTTGAGGGGTGTGGAAAAAAAGCACTAAATAACAATTTGAGAAAGGCATATTGCTTCCAGATTCTGATATGTGTGGGAAAATACCATCTCAGTGAAAAGCTTGTCAATTTACTGTAACAAGGAACTAATAGCTTATCAAAACCAACTTGTGCAGACAAATACATCTTTTCATAGTAAAAAAACATGAAGTTTATGAAATAGAGATAATCATATGAAAAGGTTGAAGTGGGCTGAAATTTTAAAAGAGACTAGATAAAAAGTAAAAGAGAGGTAAGAATGCGAAGGACTCTGTTACAAAATTAAAACCTGTACCATAAAGAGTGAAAAAAGGAGCTGGCAATTAAAAAAAAATCAATGGCTTGGAGGCCAAACTACATAGGCTGTCTAAGAAATTAGAATGAACATGTAAGTAGAATATGATGAGAGGAAATAAAATAGATATCAATATGGAAAATCTAATTTATGACTACATGGCATTCTGCTAACAAAAGCTAAAAGAAATGTGGCAAAAAACAACTGTCACCTGGAAGAAAGCTTTTGAGGTTATAACAGGATATCTGGACTTTTCCAATAAAATCAATCATCTTGTGAATAGAGCTTTGCATGCAGATATACGCTGCCCAAATGTCTTAATTTCAGTGATGATGAATAACTACCCAAAATCACCCTTGCAGGAAGAAAGAAAAATTACAAGGAAAATATTTAGAAAAAAGTCTTCCAGAGATTTTAGAAAATTCTTCTGACATTGAACAATAGAGAATACTGCAGGGAGTCTTGTACATTTTTCTGGGGAAAGATACAGAGATTCAAAATTTCTATGTTCAGCCTATAAGAAAGACATGTTTGGTTATCCAAGACCCATGTGCCTTTCTCAGAAAACTTACTGGTAGAGTGAGAAATAAATCAAACACAAATATTTAAGAATAGGGAGATTATAATGTAAAAAACCAGTAGTGGTTGGGTGCAGTAGTTCACGCCTGTAATCCCAGCACTTTGGGAGGCTGAGGAGGGTAGATCACTTGAGGTGAGGAGTTCGAGGCCAGCCTGGCTAACATGGTGAAACCTGGTCTCTACTAAAAATATAAAAATTAGCCTAGAGTGATGGCGGACACCTGTAATCCCAGCTACTTGGGAAGATGAGACAGGAGAATCGCTTGAACCCGGGAGGCAGAAGTTGCCGTGAGCCAAGATCATGCCACCGCACTCCAGCCTGGGTGACAGAGTGAGACTCTGTCTCCAAAAAAAAAAAAAAAAACAACACCCCCCCCAAAAAAAAACCTGATGGCATTATTACCAGGTACACATGTAGAGCCAGATATTAAATAGTTTTGTAAATAAAGAGTGAAAGTTGTTTATAAAAAATTAAAACATATTAAATCAGAAAGTACATGACATTTCAATAGTAAAATAATAAAAATAATCATTCTGGCGTAAGCAAACAAATAAAAGCATGCAAACATTTTCATCTAAGGGAGGGTCAAAAATTATTAAATTTTCTTGAATTTGACAATTAGAGAAAACAAATAAAGATGTATGTTTTGGAAAATCTTAAAGGATACCAGAAGTAAATTCGATACAGCATATATGCTTCCAAATCACTGAAGAAAATAAAAACAAAGGAGACGTCCTTAAGAAAAGCACAAAAGAAACAGTAAAAGCTTACCAAAGTAGAAAGCATAAAATGAGATGATGGAATTAAGAACAATATATATTAAGTCACTCAGCTTAAATTAAGAAATAGAATCAACTACAGTTAACATAAAAGAAAACACCAAAAAGACATAGAAGCGTGCCAAGTAAAACTGGGCACAGATACCCTCCCCACTGCTGCTCACATGCAGCTCCTCTCCAAAAAGACCACTTTCATGAAAAGTAGAATTCAGTGAAAGAAAGATTAACAAACATGAGGAAAGTTATATTATTGATGAGAGGTACAATTAGCAGTAAAGAAATAATATGAATAGACTTATATGTGTCAAATAAGGCACCATGAAAAATAAAGCAAGAGTTCCTAGAAAGCTTGTGGATGAAGTACATATTTATAAAACGTCCCTCTTGGAATGCCCCCCATGAACAAAAAGAACCCAGTGTAAAGAAAGAGTTGGTCATTGGTGAAACAAAGAAACAACTCAGCTCCTATAATGAATGGAAGAATATATACCAAATGCAATAAATTTTAGACCAAATTAGAAGAGGCTACTAAGGCAAGGTAAGCATCTCTCCTAAGGCAGAGAAGAGAGCACCCTTGGAGGTGAGAGACGATGGCAGCCTTAAAAACAGCTTCCAAGTTGGAAGAGGGAGTTCTGCCTTATGGATGGCTTAGGGTTCATTTTCACTGCGTAAAAGAAATCAGGGCCAGGTGGGGTGGCTCACGCCTGTAATCCCAGCACTTTGGGAGGCTGAGGCAGGCGGATCACCTGAAGTCAGGAGTTTGAGACCAGCCTGGCCAACATGGTGAAACCCCATCTGTACTAAAAATACAAAAATTAACCAGGTGTGGTGGTGGCTGCCTGTAGTCCCAGCTACCTGGGAGGCTAAGGCAGGAGAATCACTTGAACCCGGGAGACAAAGGTTGCAGTGAGCAGAGATCATGCCATTGCACTCCAGCCCAAGCGACAGAGCGAGACTCTGTATCAACAACAACAACAACAACAACAACAACAACAACAACAACAAAAATAATAAATAAATAAAATGAAAGAAAAAAAGTAATTGGGAAGCTTTGGCTAAAGGGGAGACCACATGGCCCTGTCACTTAGGTTTTCTCGCTTCAGGAGGAGTGACTGGAGGTGGGGTGGGGCAGAAGAAAAATGGTAAAATGTCCTGGGAGTCGGCTTTGCATCTGCAGATGCAAATGAGCAGAAGTCAGTTAGTATTCACCCATCCAAACGAGGTGTCCTCCTTACTAGTTGACCTGCTTGCCCAAGAGGAGAAATGACTGAAATTGGAAGGGAGAATATCCCGCAATACACACATATACACCCTCTGCCTGCCACAGAAACCAGTGGTCGGGGCAGAGTGTTCAGCCACCGGAACGGGAAAGGCTCCGAGATGAAGTTCAGAAAGTATCAGATGCTCAGGTCCTGGGTTTTCCACAGTCAGGGGAGGGTCCCTTCATGGGCAGCATCCTGCCACTAGGAAAACTCCGGAAGGAGCCTCCTAGATGCCGCACTGCTCCTCGGTCTCTCCAAAGGGACTGTGGGGAGCTATGCAGAAAGAAAACCAGGTAGGCAGGAATGTCCAAAGGCAGGGATGTCCAAAGGCTCTGCCTGGAGGAACTGAAGTCCCTGTGGCCAGAAGTTTCTAAGCAGAGGCTGGGTTGCCCTTTGGCAGGGATTTCCCCTTCTTGAGCTTACAGTTTGCAGGGGCCAGGAAGAAGGGGACAGGAGATGAACGTGGCAAAAGCACGTGAGGTCCCGCTTGCGGTCAGATAGCACCCCGTGTCCCTTGCTCCTCCACCGTGAGTGTAAGGACACAGGCCCAGGCCCTTCCCAACGCTGTGCTGGGGCAGGAGCCCGCAGGGCCCCGGAGCCTGGGTGGTCCCCGCTCCCTGGGCTCTGGAAGTTCGCTCTTCGGGGTAAATTGGCAGCTGCTGAACCCTAAAGTCACGGATCAGGGCTCCGACAGGCCTTTGCGCCTCCTTTCCCCATCAGCGTTTAGGGCTAACGGGAAAGGAACTGTTTATTTCGTTTTGTTTTTACATTTTTGGGTCAATTTTACCGCTACAGAAAAGTAAGGTAAATGGCCTCGCAGTCAAGGAGGGTGACTGTGCAAAGCGTGAACATGCGCCGAGTTTATGAAGCGGATGTTGGAGCCAGCGCTGCCTCTCAGTGACCCGCATGCCCCGGCCCTCCAGGGCTCTGCGCCTGAGTGCCCTGGTGTTTCTCTTTTTTCCCGCGAAAGCACGTGTGAAGGGCAGAGCCACGTTTATCAAGAAGTCATTTTTCCCGTTCGCCAGCATTATTCCATTAGCATTAAGGGGCCACCTATACCTCGTATTTCGATCCCACCACTCGCGGGGGACCTGCCGTGTTGTCCCCCCACCCCAGTCTCCACCGCGAGCTCTCCGACCTGGGCTTGCAGGGCTCGCAGCTGCTGACACACATTGGCATGGTGCCCTGGCCCGCGTCTGCTCTGTGGCTGGTGCCTGCCTTGCTAGGGGCAGTAGGTATTGTAAACGCCTCCTTTGCCTGGCACCAGCCCCCCGCCTCTCCCTCCCCTTTCTACAACTGTTTCCGGTTCTCCACTGCTGCCAAGCGGAGAACATTTTCCTGCACCCTGCCCTTCCCACCATCACCAGGCCCCGACAGTCTCCACCTTGACGCCTTTTGTACTCATCAGCTCCAAATCTCGTAACCTAGGTGGCTTCCTAGTTTACTAAAATTACTCTGCTTCTTATAACGTTTGGAGGACTCCCGGTTGTATGTAACCGTTATTCTCAGGCTGGGCTGCATGGCCCCCTGGGGGCACTTCCCTGGGTTCCAGGGCACCAAAAGACTCCTGGGAGATGTCGTGTGTTACTCTGGAGCACCCATTTTACCTGAAACTTAGAACTATTTTTAAATATTAAAACAAATATCAACGTATTTACAGAGTAGAAGATAAAACTGGAATATTTAAAAAATATTTAAAATAAATTATGTGCACAGGGGTTCCCTTTTGGCCTTAGGGGATATGAGATCAGGCTCCTTAAAGAGTTTGAAGGTTAAGGGAGATCATTCTATCCAAAGAAACACAAAGTCCTAGTGTGTCCTGCGCTGCCCTCTGAGGTGTGGCCTCTCCATCTGTCTGATCTTATTTCGCAGTGTCTTTCTCAAGCCCGTGCTCTGGCCACACTTCATGGAGTTTTCTCTGTCAAGGTTGCTCTTGTCCCTCCCTTTCCAGGTGACACACACATATCCCTCTTCTAGGTTTATCGACATGTTTTCTTCCTCTCTGAACCCTCTATTCTTTCCTCCCCAAATGGAGTAGAATCAGGTCCTCTCTCTCTCTCCTCCCCAGCGTCCCTCTTTCTCCCAGCTTCCCAATACATTCATTTGGAAAAAAGTCAATGTTTTGGCTTCTGTGTCACAAGCACTGTGGAGGAATTCTTTCCCAACTGTGCATATTCTGTGGGTTGGGGAAAACCAGCACCCAGCTAAGGCACCTCCCTGCTTACAGAGTCCCCCAGCAGTGATTCTATGTGCAAATGTCACACCTGACTCAAGTGGCCTTGGCTCTCCCTCTCCCTCACAGTGCTGGGGCCCACGTTTAGGGTTAAACCCTGAGATAATAATTTCCTGGTTGTATTCCTGGGAGCTGCCCCCAGAGAAACCGCATTCAGGGCTTGCCCGGGGGACCTGCTCTTCTTGCCCTGACTATGACAAATTCAGACTTACCGCTGGGGGTCCTCTCTCCATCTGCCTGACTTGTTTTCACACTGTTTTCTTCTTTGGATTTGGGAAACTTTTCAACAAGACCTCTTTCATCCTCCTCTAGAAAAGAGGTTTGAGAATCTGCTCTGCCTTCCTAGAACTTACCACTGTCTCTAACCCACAGCAGGTGCTGACTAAACTCAAGTTGGTTGGATGGATGAAGGGACCCTTGCAGGCAGCCCTGGAGAACCTCCCTCTTTCAAGTTCCTTTCCAGGAAAGGGTGCCTCTTGGGGCCGTGGTGTTTTCCCTCCTTGCTAGCTTTGCCTTCATGGAAAGAATAGTACAAACATTTACAAAGAGCTCCAGACTGAGAAGGTAATTCCCACTTATTCCCAGCTGGTGTGATGTGGCGAGTGTTACCCCACCAGACCAAGCTGCCCAACTCCACATGCATGCCTGATAGCCAGTGGGACACATGTGCTTTCTTTCCAAATCCCTCAACGAATTCTCTTGAGAAAGACTCACTCACTCACTGCCTAGATCAACCCACACCACCACCAGCTCTGTCTCTCACACTCTCTACATTTCCCCTGCCATGTGGTTTCTGGGCTCAGTTTCTTGTTTTTAATTTCCAGGACCAGAAGCTTTCCTATGGTATTAGCATTATAGGCCTCCATGAAGTAGCTGAGTGGGTTGAGAAGTAGAGTTTATGCAGATAATTGGGGAGTAATCAATGCTGTAGCTGGGGTAAATAAAACAATTAGAAAGCCATCAACAGGGAAGAACTAATTCTTCTTGGGGGAAGAGGAGAGCAGGGAACACCATCAGCAAAGAGGTGATGTTGGAGCATTTCAAAGGTGGAAAGAAGCAGAAAGAGATGAAGGCACATTCTAAAACGAAGGGAGGAGGGGTCGCAAAGGAATCAAAGCATCCCTGGCCTCTCCTGCAATCAAAAAATTGTAAACAGAATACATTTATTTATATGCATTAGTATTTTTTCTCTTTGTAGGGGTAATTTTATACCTTTATGGAAAATCATTTAAAAGCCTTTTATCTATTAGAATTAAAAGTCTATAAGAAAAACATAAAAACAATAAGGGCAATGTTATTTCAGACAACTCAGGATAATTTAAATCGCCTTCTGGAAAGGCCATCAGTGACAGAGCCTTCTGTAGCCTTCTGTAGCCTCTTCTCTCTCCCTCTCTCTCTCTATTGGGCTCATGAGGCTCCACTCCCCCAAGAGGCGTGTGTGCACATGCCATGTCGAGGACAGTGGGAGGGTCAGCTCGGAGCATCCGAACATGATCCACGCGGCCCAAGACTGGTAGTGACTTCTCATGGTGGCACAGCTCTGACTTGGAATTCCCCTGCAGAGGTCCTCCTGGGTGACATCATGTGCATTCCATGCTGTGAGGTGTTTTGAGTATGTGACTGTGAACTTTCTTTATGGACAGGAAGCAAAGGAAGGAAAGTGAATTTAGGAAAACAATGGCCATCTTTAAAAAGAGGTCAGATTTTAAACAAACGTATACCAGCCTGTTTCATATTTCTACTTATTTGGAAACAAGGCTGTTGACCTGTCCTGACAGGCTCTCTCAGATGGAGCTGGGTCCTACAAGAACCTTTTTCGCAGGACTTTGTGGGGAAATTTGGTGAAACGAGCCCTTGGGAATTCTGCACCCACCCATGCCGCAGGGAAGCCAGAGCAAGCTCTCTGCTTTTAAAGGGCTAGTGTGATAGAGCTCAGGGCTGGTAGGTTAATGGCATTACCCTTATTAATTATCTCATTTAATTCTCACCTCAGTGGGTTTTATCTCCCATCTGAGAAAACAGGCTCAGAAAGTTGTTTCTTGCCTACACTATCAACACTAGTGAGGGCGCAGAACCGTGCCTAGGTTCATTTGATGCCAAATGCTCACCCCAACAGAGGGAGGATAAAGAAGGAGGAGAATGGAGGTTAGAATGAGAGCCAGTGAGTGTGTGGCCTGCAGTCAAAGTCTGTAATTGTCTCTCCTGTGGCTTGGCCAGGATAGTCCCGCTCATTAGCATGTTTGGCCAACAGTGGTTTCCAACGAGGGCATTTGGGAAGATAGAGAGAAAAATAGCAGTCATGTGGTAAAAGTGTTAAGGTTTGTAGATGCAATGAATCAATACAGGAAGAAAATAGTCAAGTTGGGAGAAGAGAAATCACTTCCCCAACATCCAAGCTTAACTGATTTGCTTTGGGTTCAGTCTTCCACTCTTGAGTCCAAATACTACATCATGTCAGAATGTTCCTGTCTTGAAATGGTAACCTAATAATCTTCCCAGCCCTCAGGGAGATGGAGTATCATTTGTTCCCTTCACCTTCTACCCTTAGAAAGCACAGTCTTTTGGTAATTATCATTGGCTCCTTGGATTTAAGCACTGAAGGCACTACAGCCTTGTCGTCGTTCAGAAAGAACACACACTCTCCATGTGCCTATTCAGCTCCCACTCCAGGAAGATGCCACTTGGCCTCAAAATATTAATGTTAGTGGGTTAAACTGGACCTTTAACCTCCTTTCCAAGTCATAACGGGTATGCAAACAGAAGGGTGGTCCTATGTGAGCTGGAAATAATGTTCTTGGCTGCCGCTTCCTTCTCTTTCTATTTTAGTCCTAAGGGACATGGTTTTTTTGCTTCTTTGAGATTTAGGAGTCTTGAGGTTTTATTGCAAAAAAAAAAAAAAAAAAAAATTAAAAAATTCCATATGGTTTTGGAAGGCAAGTCACTTTTGAGTAATTTAAACCCTCATCTATCCAAACACAGAGGCTAAGGACCTCTTAGTGAACTGGGTCCCATGTTATAAAGCTTTTGGCAAAGATTTGTCATCTGTGTTGTGCTCTGCCCGCATTCTTACTTAGCAAGTCCCATTGTCATCTTTCCAAGCCGGCTTGGTCCTGCTGGTTTCTCTTCTTAGGTGTGCATTTTGTACATGTGTGTGCAGATGCCTGTACACATGAGCGAGTGCTATACAGGAGGTCATGTTACAGAGAGCAGAGGCTGCGGCTGTTTACCAAGCCCTGCAGTCACTGAGGTTCAGGGATAATTAAGAGAAATCTCCCTTGGCAGAAATGTGCCTGCTTGGGTCTGCTTCTCATTTTGGACAATTGGAAAAGGCAATCACTCAAGTTTTATTGATGCCAAAGAGTTTTTCACAGTCATCAATATGGGTTACAAAAATGAAGTCGTTGACATCTTATTTCTGGGGGTTTTCCTTTCAGATAATTGTGAGCCCTCAAGCATCATATATTCTGAAATAAGGCAGTTCCACCCCAGAACTTAGCATTTTCAATGCAATGCATGCAGTTGATCTTACGGTCATTCTGCCAAATTCCTGACCAATCATATCCATCTGTATCTATCAAGCCTATTCAGGATTCTCTCGCTGCTGTAAGACAGAGGAAGAGTAAAATCTAAGAGTAAAGTCAGAGTAAAATCTGACTTTGATTTTACTCCAAGAGATGTGAGATAAGCTTTAAATTATACATGACTGCTTTTAGCTATTTCTTAACATGATGTATCTACTCTGGGTATTAATTCCTAGGGTATTGTAGAGTTTGGCTTGCTCCCTCAAGCTCCCTGTTAGTTAGGTCCTCTGGGCTGCTTTGTTTTTACTCTTGGACCAACCTGGGCTGGGGCTCTGGTTGGGAGCTCAGTTCAGCATTTGTGAGCCCTGATTATCAACTCTCTAGGTCCTAGGAACTCATTTGAATATCTGCTAGGTTTCCCAGCTTCCACGGGCTGGAAGAGGACATTTTTCCTCCCCATTTGCAGAGTGACAGTAGCCAGGACTGAGCTCTTGGCAGCAGCCCTCTGTCCCTGTCCTAGATGGCCAGGCTCTGTGTCCAGTTGATCATGATGGGGCACGAGGCTGGCTCAGCCAGTCAAGGGCTGCCCTCTGTGAGCTCAGAGGAGACTTGGGTTCAGCAAGGCCTTGGTGCCTGCCCCTCATGGCATGAAGAGCCATGCTGATCTCATGAAGCAGGAGCCATTTTTCCCAGGTCAGCTGCCTGAGGGCTCAGACCTGAAACCAGGTGCACAGGAAGCTGAGTCACGAGGGGCCAACACAGTTGCTCTCAGCCCAGGGGAACGCAGGGGAGCTCATTACAGCTGGCAGAAGTCCTCACCATAAAAGCAGAGGTATTTACTAGCCCAGGAAGGAAATGGAGTGACCCATACGTAGTATTACCGTGTAGCAACTCTATGAAAGTCACAGTTTTAGCCATCTTTTGTTTAAGATTAAAGAGCTAAGTAGAATAATGGGATAAATTGAAGGTATTTGTCAGGCCACCGGGATGATCTCATTTGCTTTTTATCATTTCTAAAACTGGAGCCAATTTCAGAAACTGAAGCCACCCCTTGCCAAATGATCCTCCTCTATTCTAGTGGGTAAATGCTATTCTAGACTGCTCTTACCAATCTCCACTGAAATCCATGTACACATCTATAGTTCCTTTATGTGGAAAAGAAGTGGAAGGTTAAATAAGTTTCCCAATGCCACAAAAAAGTTTAACATTCTGGACATTTTTCTCAAACCACCTCCTCTATCATCCATCTAAAAATGTGCTTCTCCCTCCAGATATGTGCAATGCTACAATCTGTTCCCATGGAGAACACACTCTGACCCTGTACCCTCAATGCCATGGTTAAATAAGTGGTAATGTCAGACCTCTCAAAGCATCTTGGCGGCCCCAATCCAGAGCTCCAGCCAGCACAGGCCTGGCCAGCGTGGGCGCCGGGCTGGGAGCTTGTGGGAGCCTGGGTGGTCTGGTGCATCCCTGGCCAATGTTTAAATGCTGACTTCACGTGTGGGGTTGCCCTGGTGGGTTGCGGTAGAGACACTCCTCCCGTGAACTGCTGATAAGAAAGAACATTGTAAAAGAAACAATTTGTAACTGGCTATGGCAAACTCTTCTCTGCCATGGGTCTGGATTCATGAAGTGCAACATGACCCCAACAGAGCTTTAATGTGTTCAGGAGCTTGTTGTTCTTTATCTTCCTCTCATCCCTCTAATGCATGATTCCCTACATGCCCATACCTGCTGCTGCCCAATGTGAGTGCATTGACCACTGAAGGTCAAAAAATACATATATGTTTTTTACGTGATGTTGCTATAAATGATGGGACTGTGGGTTTGAGCCTGCTGGAAAGCAGCTGACTTCAGGTATTCTGTCAGTGGCCTGTTGGGAAAGCCCTGCCCAGCTGAGTAGCTCCATATGGCGCCATATTGACCAGTTACACTGTCTTTCTTCTGGATTTTGAAAATGAGACACACACAGGGATGCCGACATTGGACCAGGGTGAGCCAGATGACTCACAGAGAGGGTCTGTGAGCAGACGCCTTTGGACAGCAGGGCCTGTGTGGGCTCTGGGGCATTTGATTGGCAGCAACCAAAGGGAGATGCAAAGATGAGAAAAGTCAGATCTCCATGTGGGGTGCAGGGCAGAGTGCAGGGCACGCTTGCCCAGAACGGGGTGAAAGATGCCTCCCTGCAGCTGGCCTGAATTTTAGATATTTTTCATTGGTGGATGATTTTCCCTCTCCTCTTGACTTCCCTCATAGGATGAAACCCAAAGCTGTCCTTTCCTTTCCTGCCAGACGGATTTCCTTAAGTGAGCATGTGTTGGTAATGAAATCCTGAACCCATTCAGGGTTAGACAGAAGCAGTAGTGCTTGATGATCTATCAGATTTGGGTGAAGACAGAACATAGCAAGGTGTAACATGGCACCCAACCTCTGCGTGGTCACAGCCATGGAGGACCGGGCGAGAGAGTGCAGAGAGCGAGGTGGTGCTAATGTGCCCTGAAAGACAGTTTCTGACTTGCGTGAGGATAAAATGAAACTGAAGTGCCTTTCAAAATTGTTTATTCTTCCTCCCTTTGCTGCTGATTCTCCTCCCCTTTCTTGCTCTGCTTCTCCTCTGCAGGGCAGCACATCCATTGAATGTCTTGTCAGCTTCCTTGGTGTTTTCAGGACAGACAGGCCCCCTGATCCATCTCTTGAAGGAAAATCTTTGTTGTGACATTTCTAGCTCAGAGCAAGGCATGTTAGATATAATTAATTGGTGACTCCTTGGGATGGAAAAGTTCTGCCAAAAATGTTCTGAGTTCAGGGTGAGCACCTAAGTCCTTTCTGAGCTCTGATCTGCAACCTGGGGGCAGGAGATCACAGAAATTAATGACTGGCATCTTTTCTGCAGTCAGTTTCCCTCTAAAGGTCAGCAGTGGCAAAGCACACCTGGGGAGCAGAGCTTTGTAGAACCTGATAAGAATAAGCACCCTGTGCAGTGTCACTACATGCCACACTGTCTGTTCTAGCTCATATGTGTGCTAATCCATTTGCTTTTCACAGTCATGTCAAGAGATACTTTTAATATCCCATTTCCTGGATGAAGAAACTGAGGCGCAGTGAGGATAAATAGCTTGCATAAAGACATAGGTGAGAAAGGGCTGCCCTGGGCCTGTGATTCTGGTCCAGGCTCTCGGGCCACAACACCCCATCCTGCCTTTGTGTATCTCTGCATCTTCCATTGCTCTTCATCTGATGAGTCCCAGGCTTGGTTATACCTAGATTTCTCTCCATACTGCAGCCAATTTGAAATTATTTTCTTCAAATTTTTAGGGGGAAAATACTTTCCTATAGAATTAACCATTAAGGAAATCCTGTTCAGAGAGGACTCTTGCATGGGTTTGCAACATCAAGGGGTTGCTGTCTGTTAGGGTGAAGATGTGGCTAAACTTGAAGCCTCTCTCCTGGAACTAACACTCATCTAGAGGGGTGGGCCCCTTCAGGGCTACTGTGCCCCCTGCCATGGCACAGGCTCAGCAGTTGACACAGGGCTGCTAACAGGTGCATGAGCCCATCTGATCTGCACAGGAGTGCAGTGTGCAGGACCCAGGGTGGAGGCTTTGGAATTGCACCTTCATCTTCACACTTCCTTTTCCCCTCTCCTTCTCCTTTACCCCTCTCCATTCCTCCCTCCGTCCCTCCCTCTCTCCCTCCCTTCCTTCCTCCCTTCCTTCCTTCCTTCCTTCCTTCCTTCCTTCCTTCCTTCCTTCCTTCTTTTCTTTTCCCTTCCTTCCTTCCTTCCTTTTTTTTTCCCTTCCTTCCTTCCTTCAATCCTTCCCATTTTGCTTCCTCTTTTATCATGGCACATACATGCTCTAACTCTACATGCCCCATGCAACTCACTGAGCCTACATGTGCTCAAAGACACCAGTCTGCTAAGTGTAGATTAAGGGCAAATCCTTTCTGAAGCCGTCAGGTCCTGAGCTGGAAGCTACCACTTGGCTGATGTAACTCCAGGTGTCTTCTTTGCTCATCACAAGTTGCACAGGCACCTATGGCCTTTTACAGGGCTGCCAATTGGCTCCAGCTCCTTCCTTGAGGTTTTACGCCTTCAGGGACAGTTGAGCTCTTGCTGTCTCATCTTGCTGCCTCATCTTGCTGCCTGAGTACCCAAAATTTGGTGGATATCTGATCCATCAGCTTTGACCTTTAGCCCAGGTGCCGAAATTTTGTTTTCAAAGCAGAGCAACATATAACTCCATCCTGCTTGTTTTGTTTTAAACCGTTACTTCTTAATCTTTCATAGCTCATTTTCCCCGTTCAAGAAATCCTTATTCTTCTAAATTATTCTAAACTCTACCAAATTTTCACCCCATACCCTAGATTCATACCTCTCCCCCCTCATAGACATTCACTAAGGATGAGGGACATAGTGGTTCAGCTTTTCCAGGAAGCCGAGGGTTCCCAGCTGTGCTGGGAACCTGTCCTGAGTTTTTTGCCTCTGAATCACCTCTGCTGCGATGCCCCATCCAGGAATGAAATGATCCCAAAGTGGCCTCACTCCTCGTCAGAGCTCAACTTGCTCGGTAGGGATGAGAGTGGAATGGCGAGCCATGTCCATTTCTCTTGCCTTCAAGATACGATACCTACTGAACCTGCAGCTTCCCCATTACTTGGACACCCCAACCCCAGTGAATTCTCCCCACACAGCCCCGCCTCCTACCAGGCGCCTCTTTATCTCCGCCTGAGTCAGCATCTAGCTGGCTCCTCACTCAGAATGTGGTCTCTCTCTGCCTCTCCAGCCCCACCTGTCCCCGGCACCCAGGCTGTGTCCTGGGACCTCTGCACTCTGGCCACCCTCACAGTGACTGTCCAGGTAGGGTTTAGTGGCAGACCCAGAGAATGAGAACGGCAAGCAGAAATGCCTCCTCAGTGTCCTGTGTGCTGTCTGTCTCCCCTGCTCTGGCCCACAGTCTCCCTGGGGCCAGGAAAGCACCTGTCATGCTCATCACTGTCCAGTGCCAGACGAAATGCTTTGTAGGACAGGTCTCAGGCATCCCTACTGACCCAGTCACCACCGACCAACCACCCACAGGCATGCCCGCTGTGCCTGCCGAGAAATGTGCACACATTATCTCATGAGCCCTCTTAAAATCCTCTGAAGAAAACATTGTTCTTATTCCCATTTTACTGTCGAGGAAACAGGATCAGAGCAACTGAGGAAGTGGCTCCTCAGCCTGGCTGGTCAGCAGAATCACCCTGAAGCTTTTGGAACACAGATTTCTGAGTTTCTTTCTAGACGTCCTAAATCAACATTTCTGGAGTCAAAATATCTGTAATTTCCAAGAGTTCACCAGGAGCTTCTGATGATCAGTGGAGTTTGGGGCTAAATTAATTATTCAGGCCCTAAAGCTAGTAGGAGAGAGAGGCATGATTTACACCTGGGCGTAGCTGGCTTTAGGACCTTTGTCCTCCTGCTGCAGAGACCAGAGAGTTACAGCCTCTCCTCCTGTTCTTGGAGAAGTGGAGCCTCAGGGAGCATCTGGTCATACAGCAACCAGCTGTAAGACACACATTAGAGGCCACATCCTTGACCTTGGTCTGTGGCATATCCCATTCCCTGGCTGCCTCGATGCATCTATATCCCAGGCACATGGGCCATATTGGCTGCTCTGGAAGCCAGAATTTGATCGATGACTAGAATGCAATATTACAGAAATGAGTTTTAGAGGCTGGTCATTTTCAAATGAGATAACAGGTCTGAATGTGGCACAAGTGAGCAGAAGTATATGCAGAGCGCCTGCTTTGTGGCCTGGGAGCGGCCCTGCCCACCTTCCCTTCTCAGCTTTCCCTGGGCATCAACGTAGTGCCAGGGCCTTGACTGGGGACTGGGGTTCACAGGTCAGAAGAGAACCCTAGCGTCTCCGCAGGAGTGAATGGCCCAGCAGCTCTCTGGCATACCATAGCAGGCAGTCAGGATGGCCTGTGGGAGGAAACAGGAAGTGCAGGGGATGGCATCTGAATCTGTTGACCAGGAGTGACCAGAAGGAGCCAGCCACGCAAGAATCTCAGGGGTAGGGGTGGGGAGTGGTGGTGCAGAAAAGCTCCTGCAGACATGTGAGCCTGCTGCTTCCTGCGTTGGAGAGGGCCAGTTTCACTGGAGCAAAGAGGATATGAAAGATAGAAGTGTTGGATGAGACATAAAAGTCACTTGTACCCACTTTTGGGGATTTTTTTTTTACTGCTTGAGTGGTCAAAACATTCTCAATTGTTTGTATTTTTTCACTTTGTTGTTTGTTTTGCTTCTGCCTGTCTGGTGTCCACCTTATCTTCTGGTAATGGCTCCCTAATTTTGTGCTGGAGGCCCTTTCTCCATAAGAGAGCTTTCTAGTGGGGCTGTCAACCAAGTTGTCTTAACCCGCTCCCATCTTTGCTGATCAATAAGTGAGGATGGGACCCAAGCCAGGTCAATCCACTGTTCTGTCCTTGGAGTTTTGTCTGAGAGGAGAAACTGGAAGTGCGATTGCCCTGGGCTTCCGTTTGCCCCAGTGACTGCACCCCAAAGGCACAGGCCATGGTCAATTCAAGTCCTCCACATCCCTGAGCTATCCTGAGTCTTATCCTTTTGGAAGTCTGGTCCTTCTATTTCTAGTTTTGAATCTCTCATAGCCTTTCAATTAAAAAATTCTTTTGTTTTCATGAGCCATGGTTGTTTTCAGTTGCTAGCCACCAAAATAGAAACAAAAGCAAAACAACTGAGAGATCCACAGGGCTAGAGAATACACTCGTAATTCTGAGAATGCTTTGGTGCAGTGGAGAAGCTTACCCCTGGAGAACCGCCTATTGTTTTCTCTATGCTTTGGGAAATAATCTGGCAGCAGTAATAAAATGGATAAAAATAGAGAAAACTGAAAAGTCAAGGTCAGTCCATTGCAAAACCATCTTGAACCATGACTATGTGCCAGGCCCTGAGTGAGCCATAGAGAATTCAGAAATGGAACCAAGGCCCTCCCACCCTTTACTTCTCCTTTCCCTAAAGAACTCACTTATTTTATAGGGAATATAATTAAAGCACTACTCTTTGACTTACCCAGGTAGAGCTAGCACTGCTATTCTTAGTTTCAAAGACCTTTCTAAGTCACTTTCCTGTGTAGTTAATCCCATTGTCCTGTAACTTTGGTTGTGTTTATCTGCCTCTCTCAGTAGTCTCTGAGCTCCACAAAAGCAATTTTTATGTTTATTAGCTTATTCTTACCTTTTACATCCCTCATGCCTAGCTTGGAGCTTGACTCATGTGTTAACAAATGGCTGTTGAGTGAATGGATGAGAAGATGTATGGGACATTCAAGCTAAAAGGAAAAGGACTGGACAGGAAACTTGTAATGAATCAAGGCACAAGGCAGGCTTTCAGGTGTGGAGTAAAGCGTCGGGGCATCAGGACAGTTTTCAGCTTCAGCGTGGCATCCTGTTCTGCCCTGGGCCATGCCTCTGCACAGCCTGGCGCTTCTTTCCTTCCTATCCAGTTTGGATTTGTTTTCTCCAGACTTTGGATTTTGCCAAAGATATATCTCTTCTCAGATGACCCCTAGCTTTAGGTTTTCCAAGGCTCCCCGGGTAGACTCTGGCTTCTGTGCTCTGTGCTCTCTCTTCTTCTCAGTTCCTCCCTGCAGGCAGTGATGCCCTTCTGCTGACTTCAGCCTAGCCCAGGGTCAAGCCCGGTGGACCTGGAGACACATGATTGCTTATGTAGAAAATATGTTGGAACCTACAAAAAAGCTACCAGAACTAATAAGTGAGTTTAGCAAGGTTGCAAGACAAAATCAAATACAAAATCAATTTTATTTTAATATACTATAGCAACAACTCCCCCAAAAACTAACATGAAAAACAGTTAGTTTTGTTTATAATAGCACTAAATAGAGACAAATCTGACAAAACATGTGAAAGACCTCAACCTACACCAATAACAAAATATGTTGTTGATAAAAATTCAATAAAACCTAAATAAATAGAGAGCAATATGTTGTTTGTGAGTTAGAAGATGCAATGTTATTAAGATGTAATTCTCCCTGAATCAATAGAGTCAATAGGATCCCAATCAAAATGTCAGCAGGATTTTTTTAAAAAGAAAAATTGTAAGTTAATTCTAGAATTCAAAAGACCTAGAGTAAAATTTAAAAGACCTATGGCAGTCAAAACAACTTAAAAAAAAAAAAAAAAAAAAACAGAGTTGAAAGACCAACACTACCTGATTTAAGGACTTATTAAATCTATGGTAATCAAGATAGTCTAGTATTGTCATTAAGATAAACAAGAAGATCAATGGAACAAAATAAAGTCAAGAAATAGAAACACTTGCATGGGATATTGGTTTTCAAGAAAAATGCAGAAGCATTTCAGTGGAGAAAAGATAAGTCTTTTCAACAAAAGACTGTAGCAATGGACACATCTATGCAAAATAAAATGAACTTTTAATTTATATCTTGTATGATGTACAAAAGCTTAATTCAAATGGATCATAGACTTAAATGTGAAATCAAAAGCTATAAATCTTCTAGTAGAAAATGGAGGAGAAAATCTTCATGCTCTTGAGTAAGGCAAAGATTTTGTCAAGATACTATACCAAAAGCTCAATCTATAAAATAAAAATAAAAATAAAATGGGTACATTGAACTCACTAAATTAAAACTTCTGCTCTTCATTATTGATGGAATGAAGACAGACCACGATCTGGGAGAAAATATTTACAAATAAAATATCTGAAAAAAGACTTATATCCTAAATATGTAAAGAGCTCTCAAAACTCAATAATAAGGAAAAACAACTAAATGTGCAAAAGATGTGAACAGACATCTCACCACAGAAGGCATAAAGATGCAAATAAGCACATGGAAATGTGCTCGGTTTTTTAGGAAAATGTAAATGAAACCCACAAGGATACCACTACACATCTATTTGAGTGACTAAAATGAAAAAGACAACATACCAAGTGTTGACAGGAATGTGGAGAAACTGGAATTCTTCTACACATTGGAAAATGGTTTGGTAGGCTCCTTAAAAAGTTAAATATATGCCTGTAACATAATCCATCCATTCCACTCCTGTACATTTATCTAACATAAATGTACAAAGATTTATACATCAATGTTCACAGCAGCTTTATTTGTAGTAGCCCAAACTGGAAAAAATCTAAATGCCCATTAGTAGATTAATGGATAAACAATCTGTGGTATATACATACAATGGATTATGACTTGGCAACAAGAGTTAACTATACTGAGTAAAATAAGCCAGCCAGAAAAAAAAAAAAAATAAAGAGTGCACACTGTATGATCCATTGACTTGCATTCAGCATCCCCTATCAATCCATGTGCTATGCTCCCCTGTGACAAATCTCTTGTGGACAGTGATACAGTCAAAGTAAATTTTCAGTTCCTGGACTCAATTACATTTCTTTGGTGCCTCTGAGAAATTCTGTTGAAATATTTATCTTCACTATTTATTTCCCAAATTCCAAGCCAACACTTTCCACAGGGGTCCCCAGAAAACTTTACTAACAAAATTAAACAGAGGATTGTCCTGGAAACATGCTGGCTGTATTTCACATGTTGCTGGACTGATGAACTGGATCTTCTAGAGCTACTGTCAGCATCCAGTTTCTGGGAATGACTAAGTTGGCACATGATGTTGTCAATTTGAACAGCAAACTCAAGGACATAACTTCCTCTATCTGCTAACGGAGCCTTCAGTTCTTTCCATTACCTGTCACTTATCAGTTCCAATCTTTACCGTAAGAAGATTGAGGCTTCCTTGAGGTCAAACAGAGCTCCTCTCCAAGGTTGGCTGCAGAGGGAGAATTATACCCCTGTGCCCAACCCCAAACCTTTGCCTTGGGGTTTCTGTGTGACTGTCCCTACTTCTTATCCTTGGCAGGACTGCATGTCCTGAACAACTCAGGGTTAATGAAGAAAGATGCCCCTTCCCTAGCAGCAAAACCAAGGCAAGCCCATGCCATTTAGACAAGGCTTTGAAGGAGTTGGGGGTAACGTAAGAGAAATAGAGTGGCATGAAGTTGAGTGATGTGGCTTAACTTCGTGGTGGTTGTCTCAGAGCTCTCCAGCCAGAATCTCATACTTAGTGATCAATCCTCCCACATCCAGAAAGCAGAATAAGATGTGAGAGGTCCCCTATCCATCTGCCTTAGTAGAGAGAGGAAGTTTCTATTTCCTTTCTGATAAACTCTTTCTCCTAATTATTGATATCAGGAATGCCCACCCACCCTACCCCCTTTAGGGGAAATCTCATGTAACCACCTGGCCTTTCGGGCCTCCCCATAATAACGATATTAGAACTTAATACAATAGGCTTAATGTTCATTGCCTCAACACAGGCATCCACAGGCCCAGGGCCATATCACACAGGACAGAACAGTAACAAGGTGTGGCCTGGTAGAAACAATGTCTACGTAACCAAACCAGCCAGTCTCACACTTTATCAGCTAGAGAGGGCAAAGGCGGTCATGTTTATATTGTATGCCATAAACACTAGATTCCTTGACAATGGCACACTCCCCCCGAGTCCCCCTGCACAGTGAGAGTTCTACATTGCCCTGGGACTCCTCTCCATAGACGTTCCCAGGGATTTCAAAAGGGAGCACACCCTTGACTTGGTGTCTGGTCAGGGTGTTCTCACAGCTTGTCTGGAGTGGGTACTGGGGACTTGGGCTTGCCCCTGGAGGTCAGACTCAGAAACTGGCTTACAGATGGTAGCATGAGAAATTCCTCCCTCCCTGGCAGCTGTAGTGATATAAATTGCTGCACAACTCTGCCTCTGATAAAAACACGACAAGGACACTGTTGTGCCTTCTCCCTAAGAACCCCTGGGCTTCCCCGTATTCCTACTGTGCAGGGGGGCCTCAGTCAATGCTATCTGACCCTTGGGTGTGGGGACACCTTGGATTCATCATTAAGGGGGTATCTCAAAGACAATCTGTCTGAGCCCTGAAAGAATATTGCTCCATTTTTTTTTTTTTTTTTTAACCAAAGACATACACTTTTTCCCTCTGGGTTCACACATGCTGCTAAATGTGTTGTGTCAAGATAGGATCTAATGTAAGCTGATAAGAAGATGCCGCCCCCAGTGACCATGAATGGGTTCTCATGTGTAAGGTGATTTCCCTTTCAGGAACCTCTTTTCCCTTCTGGCAACCTAACCTTGGGTAGGGCATCCTGGTCTACCACCGGTATTTTTATAGTTTCAAGCCTCAATGGATGGGGAGAAGGACTCATTTTTGTAGTTCCTTTCCTTCCAGGAGACCCTCTGTCCCTTTCTAAATTCATGGAAGTACATCAGTGTTGGGAAAAAAATCATGATCTAATTCCACTGGCCTCCAAGTGTGTCCAGAACATTTAGTTTTGAATCAGAGACCCTTGACCAGGCTAGAGCCTCAGTCTCTCCAATGACAAAGGAGAAGGGGATCCCTAGACTCTTAATTTAGGTTTGATTCTCTGAGAATCAAAGGTTAGGGTTTTGTGAGAAAATACTGGAAGATAATTCCTCAAGTGTCCCATTGTAATGGTAGAGCTGTCGGGGAGCACAGCAGTCGGCAGCCTCATTGAATGCAGAGTCGAAAGAAGAAAAATGGCAGCTGGTACCTCCCCATGAGTAAACAAGGAAGCCTACTGGGGAGGAGTGAGTGGGGAGCTGTCCTCTTGCATCTCTTGGGCATGTCCTGATGTCAGCCCATCCTTGTTCTCTGCTTACTTGTTTCAAAGAATAACATTTCAACAAATTGAGTTTCAAAGGTCGAATTGGTTTTTCTCAGTGATTCATGAATCGGGCAGCATTCCATCTACAAAATAGGTGCTCCAATGAGCTTGAGAAGAGGGGGTGGGCTTTATAGGCAGAAAAGGCTGAAGAAAGCAGAAACAGGTTACAAAAAATGAATTTAGTGTTTCAAAGCTGCTTTCTTTATGGAGTTAAAGCTGAGGGTACTTTCTTATTATGCTGGCTCAGGTTGACTGGGTTCCTTTTGATTGGTTGCTGTGATTTTTTTTTTGAGACGGAGTCTCACTCTGTCGCCCAGGCTGGAGTGCAGTGGCCAGATCTCAGCTCACTGCAAGCTCCGCCTCCCGGGTTTATGCCATTCTCCTGCCTCAGCCTCCCGAGTAGCTGGGACTACAGGCGTCCGCCACCTCGCCCTGCTAGTTTTTTGTATTTTTTAGTAGAGATGGGGTTTCACCGTGTTAGCCAGGATGGTCTCGATCTCCTGACCTCATGATCCCGTCTCGGCCTCCCAAAGTGCTGGGATTACAGGCTTGAGCCACCGCGCTCAGCCTGTTGCTGTGATTTTTTCAGAATCTTCATTTCTAGGTTTGATTTGATTATGTGACATCTAGCACAAAGGACTCCATTCTGGTTTGGTCTGGCCTGTTGGGTCTATAGCAGGTGCCCAGTCTAAAACAATGGGCTCCCATAAATTTTATGTAACATGTATAAAGTCTGACATGGTCTGATTGTATTTGCCTCTTTTTCTGCGCATGTCTAATCAAATTCTACATATATTTTAGAGACAGAACCAAAGTGGGGGTAACTGAGTGTGTGTGCCTACTTTTGTGGATGGACATCCCTGACAAGGTAGTGCTATCTGTGAAAGGTTGGTGTGGCCACTTTGCACATCCTTGTGAGGCACATCTTGGGGCAAGGTGGGGCTGGGACTTCACCTCCTCTGGCTTCTGCTTGCTGGGAGAGTTTTCTATTCAGTCAACACCTGGGAATGACTTCACATAATTGTCTTGATTATAGTGTTCAGATAGGCTTGGATGGCAAATTGGAGGCTTGAATAACAAAGGTGTTTCCCTAACCTTGGAGGACAGTCCAATCTTCTTTCCTCTCAGGGTACAGTTACACATTCACACAGTTTGTAAATCCCACTCTGCCCAGCTTGTCTGTGTCTATCTTAATTTGTTGCAGGGCTTAATCTCAGCCCCTTTAAATCTCTCTGGGCAACTGTGAATTCTAACAATGAATCCTAATAAATAATAGGGGTTGAGAATTTCTTATCTGAAATGCTTGGGACCAGAAATGTTTTGAATTTTTGATATTTTGGATTTTGGAATACTTGCATAAGACTTACCAGTTCAGCATGCCAAATCTAAATTTCTGAAACCTGACATGCTCCAATGAACATTCCTTTGAATGTCATGTAGGTGCTTCAGAGGTTTATAATTTTAGAGTATTTCAGACTTTGGAGTCTGTGATTTGGGATGCTCAACCTGTATAGGGAATGAGGAGGAACAAGGACAAAATCCTTGATAAAAGCATTTGATACTCATTAGAACTTAGAGCATTCGGGAACTACAAATGAGGTCTCTCTCATATTTTCGTTAGCCAGGGGTATACTTGAAGACTTCAAAATTCTTTCAAAATAAACCTCCCCACCTCCTCATTTAGGCAAGATTGAGAACATAATGGATTTAGGAATTTCAAAAGCAGCAACAGGTCCTCACAGGGGACTTACAGACAGTCGGTTTTAAAAACATATGTCTTTGAAACATTTTTTCATGGGAGTTTGAATTCCAGCTGGTGGACTGCATATGGGGTCAAAATAAGCATTCTAGCTTAAAAACAACAAAAAGGAAACTGGACTGAAGTTTGCCCCGAGCTAAAGAGAAGGTCTTGTTCTTGTGGCAGCAGCAGCTGCAAACACACACCAGAGCAGAAGTCAGGACGACCAGGGACTTTCTCAGAGAAAAATGCTGGCTCTGACTAAAGAGAAAACATATTTACATCTTTATGAATTTTTCTGTCTTCCTTCCTTCCCTCACCAGCCTTCTCTCCCACTACCAGGCTTGGCAAGAACACAGCAGGTGATGCGTCAGAGAGAACAGCCACTGTAGCACACTGTGTATAGGGGAAACGTGACTTTTCAAACCCTCCCTCTATGGAAAGTGGGGTGTGTTATGAGCTGAATCCTTTTCCCCCAAATTCACTACGACCTGGTGATTATGCTAAAATGAAGCCATTAGGGTGGGCCCAAATCCAATATGACTGGTGTCCTAATGAGAAAAGGAGATGAGGACACAGACACGTGCAGAGGGGTGGCCATGTGAGGGGAGAAAACAGCCGTCTGCGAGCCGAGGAGAGAGGCCTCAGGAGAAACCAACCCTGCTGGCAGCTTGATCTTGGACTTCCAGCCTCCAGGACTTTGAGAAAATACTCTCCTGTCATTTAAGCTGCCTAGTCTGTGCATTTGCAACAGCAGCCCCAGTTGACTAATGTGGGTCCCGCTCTGCTGAACCCTGGAGCCACAAGAAAACCTCGACCCAGGAAGGCCACAGAGGGCTGCCTCATCAGCACTCTCCTCAGGAAGTTCTCCGCTGATAGTGGATGTCTGGACAGAGCAAGGAACAAGCTGCCTTTCCAGGGACAGAGGTCTCAGGAATGCTCAGTTTGGGGGACTGGCCGAAGTCTTTAGCCTGGGAACAGACGGAGGTTGATTAACATTTGGCATGTGGGTCCCTCAAGTGGAAAACCTTTCATGTGAACAAACAAGAAATGGCTCTTGGAAGAGAGAAGTGTGAGCCTTGAATTCCTCTTTCAGACATGCCCATCACTAAATCCCACACCCATCTGGCTTCAGGTTCTCAACATATAAATTCTAGATTACTTCTAGGCCAGTGCTTCTCCGACTTCACTGTGATGTGAATCATGGAATCACATGGGGATTTTTTTTTAATTGCAGATTCTGATCCAGAAGGTCTGAGTGGGGTCCACGAACTTGCATTTTCAATTAGCCCCCAGAGACACTGGTGCTACTGGGGGGCCACCCTTGGAGAGCAAGGCAGAGTCTCCAAGCACATTCTGACCTGTGTCCAGGTCCAGTGCAGCAGTGGCTCCAGGGCACTCACAATTACTGGTGTGCTCTGGGCACTGGGCATCAGGGACAGATGAATAGAACAGTGGTACACAGGGGCGAGAGAGAAAAGGGTATGTACAGAGCCAGATGCGTTGGAGCTGGACACTGAAGGGCACAGAGCTAACTCTGTAACCTTAGACGAGGGTCCTAACCACTTAGAGACTTAGTTTTGCTTCCTGTAAAATGGGCATTCCATGTTTCATAAGGTAGAACTAAAAAAATTTTGACACTTACTTTACCTCAGAGAAAAAAGAAAACAGTGAGCTCTCCAAGGGTCGAATGAGGAGGCTGGTAGAGAGAGAGACCTTTGGGGCAGAGGCTGGGGTCTCGCCCCTCTGTGGAATGAGGATGGGGTATTGGACCATAGTAAGGGGGAGTTGGAACTGAAGTCGGTGCATAAAGTCTAGAGCTTCATAAAGCTGTCCCTTACTCTAAATAGAAACTCAAAAACTCAAGAATTTTGTGAGAAAATTTACCGTCTGGAGAAGAGGGGATAGAAAGTCATCCTTGAAAAATTGAAATGCCAGGTTGCACACACACAGACATGCAATCCAAATTTGTACAATCAGTCTGGTGTGGGAATTCCAAGTGGAGAAATTAAAATAACTGTTCAAGACCATTAAAGTCCTGTATTTTTAGCAGAAGAAAATGTCAAATTATTGCTGTGGGGAAACTTCACAGCCCAGAGGTCATGGGACTCCCATAGAAAAAACAACTTCATTGAAGATGAGCTGACAATCAGAATTAAAAACCCACCACCAAGAAAATGATCCACCATGAGGGAGAGTCAACAAATGCAATAAACAGAATCAGCACCTTCAAAACTGCAAAGAGTGCATTAATCTGGAAAGAACAGTGAAATAAAAAGATATCGAAGTATGAAAGACATAAGAGAATAAATGAAAACCATACTCAAAGCATTAATCAGTGTGGAAAGTGATTTGAAAGAAGGCCACAGAAGTTCTTTAGGTGAAAAGTATAGTCATTGAAAATAAAAACTCAGTGGCAGAGCAAAACACAGATGAAGCACTGCTGAAGGACTGGTGAACAGAAAGATGGTTCTGAAGACGCAAAAGAGAATGTGGCACAGAAAGAAAAAGACGCAGCAGCTGAGAGACATGGAGAGGATGGAGGTTGGGTCCTTGAAACAGGAATTCTAGGAGAGAACAAAGTAAAAGGAGGACCAGCAATATTTAAAGAGACAAAGGCTGAGGATCTTCAGATTTAAAGAAAATGTGCATTTTTATTTTAGGGAAGCACGGGAGTTCTGGAGAAGAATGAATAAAAATAGAACTCTACCAGATGTATTAAAACCAAAGAACATTAGAGAAAGAGACACCCTTTCTTACAGAGACAATTATATTGACAGATTTTTCCTCCCAACAGTGAATGCCAAAATAAAGGAATAATCACATTTTCAAAAAAAACAGGGACTAAAGTTTCTCCCATATAAGCCCACTAAGACGTAACTACTAAAAGATGGGTTGCAGTCAGATAGAAATTTAACCTGAGGTAGGAATCAGTTGCCAGGAACAATGGTGACCAAAAAAAGGGCAAATATGTTAGGAAATATAAAAGAGCAGTGTCTGGGGGTAAAAAGAAAATTTGGGGAAGGTTTAAAAATAGGTACAACTAAAGTACTAACAAGCAATAGCATGGTAGGTAGAAGGGTAGGAATCAGAAGTGATGTTTCAGTATCTTTGTGTTGTTCAGCATGAAAGTAATAGAACTATTAATTTTATATTTGTTTAAGTATGTAAATTGGAAATTTGAGGATAACTAAAAAAATGAAAATAGAGTACAAACTTCAAAATCATTAGAGGAAAAAATGAATTAAGGGAAACTAACCAGTTTTATACAAGTTAGAAAAAAGAAACAAAGAAACAATGAACAAAAAACATGGTACAGAGAAAACACCAAATAATGTGGTAAAAATAAGTGCAAATATGGGTAATTGCAATGTAAACACTAAATTTGAATTATAAATTAAAGGATTTTTACATTTGATTATAACAAATAAATTATACAAAACAAAACCCAGCCCTAAACATCCATCTAAAATAAAATGGCAAAGAAAAAGAAAAGTAAAGAAATGGAAAGGTGGACCATGGAATTACTAACCAACAGAAAGTGATTGCACCAATGTTAACATTAGATAAAACTAGTATTTAAGGGAAAGCATTTTAGAGATTAAGCAAAGATTACTTACTAATAAAATATGTATTTTCAGTAGGATTTTCAGCCTAAATGTCACTAACTACATAGTCTCCGAATCTATAAGCCAAAACTTTTAGAATTACAATGAGAAATAATCAAGTTATGCTAACAGTGGGGAAAACTAATGAAACAGCAAGAAGCATAGTAGTGAGGATGGATAAGATCAGAAAAATATACTAATGAGTTGGTCTAATAGATATATGAATTCTGTACCCAACAATGAAAGAACATGTTTTTTAAATATTATGAACATATTTTTGTTTTTCTTTTTTGAAAATCTAGTTTTAAAAGCCATCACATATAAATGTCATTAATTCCAGTAAAAGTAGGGATGGTGCAGCCTGACCTAAAAGTTAAGTCTCTGCACTTAGCCGGGAGAGGAGGCAAAGCACAGTGTGTGTGTGAGGGGGTGTTGGAATGGGACAAGTATGTGAGTTAAGACGAGAGTTACACAGCCCAAGTCAGCAATGCCTAGGTTTAAATCCTAGCCTCAATGTTGATTAGCTCTGTGACTTTGGAAAAATTAACATAGACTCTTTGAGCCTCAGTTTCCTCATCTGTGTAATGGGTCTAATAGCAGCATCTACATCTTAGGGCTGTTGTAAGAATCAAATAAGATACTGTATTTTAAGTGCCCAACACCATGTCTATCTCCTCATAAGTGTGCAATAAATTAGCTGTTTTCATATTCATTATTATTTTAATGTCTTCCCTCCTATGTTGAATTATTTGAATATATTACTATATACTAAGATAACTTGCTTTTATTTTATCATCTGTCTTCTTCCAAGAATCTAGACTCTGAGTTAAAATTTGTGTTCTGAACATTATTTTGTGTTAAGATACCTTTGCAACATGTTTTATTAAAAATTAGGGTGCTATTACTGACACATGAGAAGTGAGGAGACCCAGAAAAATAGATTAAGCTATTTTGAAGGAACTATATTAGTAAAGCAATGAAGCAAAATATTTCAAAAATACATAATAAGGACTCCACGTATTATTAAGCAGATGTTGAAATTTGCAGAGGCAAATAGTAACCATGCGGCATTTTTCATACCAATGCAGTGAGGAACTCAGAGTCTGGGGACATCCTAATCTTACTCGAAGTAACACAACCCTACAAACACAACACTACAGTATGATTAGAACTAAGGAGAGAATTCTTTGAAGAGTGTCTTTCTATTTTAACACAGAAGTTTTCATGTAAAACCCCGACTTTGCCCTCCAGGATGATGAAAATTCATTAGATAAGAACTTCAAGATTTCTCCAGAAATGTTGCCTTTCAGGAGCCAGAGTGACCTGTTGCTTTTGCTCAGATGCTGGTGTGAGCTCAGTCTGGATGACTTCCTTCTGCAGCAGGACAGGGCGAGATGCATTTTCATGGAGCTTCCAGTTTCACCAGAATGAAGCTGTGGGACTTTTTCTAGAACAGAGAACTGAGTAGGGGACTTGAAGCAGAAGGAAAGGGACCAGGTCATGCCCCTGGGTAGGTGAGCCCAAAGATCTGTTATGTGTGTAGACAAGGTTCCATTCAGGGCAATCCTGCCTTTGAGTGCCTGGGATGGTTAGAGCAGGGGGGTGTCCCTAGGACCGTGGACAGTCTAGAGACAGAGAGGCCATGGGGAACAGGAGAAAGAGGGCATGGCACAGGGTGAGAGTGGGATGTGCAGTGTGTTATTAGGAAAATGAATGCATGACTACTTTGGCATGATTAGATGGAGGGATGCCCTAAAATGCCAGGTCCACACAGTGGCCTCCACGCATGGGGAGCCGCGGACAGGTGTTACCAGGCAGGAGGCCAGGCACTTGGCACTGCAAGGCTCAGCCTGAAGACTAGTGACAGTGAGGGCTTGAACCAAGGGAGTGGCAGGGGGGCATTCTATGGTCTTCTGCTTGTCAAATCCAGGTACACAGAATAAACACAATCACATGCATGTGATAGAGGCACACATGCAGAAACATGGTTCTGCTGTGTTACAGTGTAATTTCCAGCCTCTATTATGAGGTTTAGTGGTCTCCAAAAATGGAGTGCATGTATCCAGGGGTGCTCAGGATAACCTATAGGTCTGTATTGCTTTCAGTTAAGGAAATCCATTTGGTTATAAGATTTCATTTGTGGAGTGGCCCTGGTTGCCTGCTTTGGGACCCTGTGTCTGAGATGGTGTCTCACAAACACTGGAGCAGGAGTCCCCAGCACAGGGTGATGGCTGCGTCTTCATTCATTTCCTTGCTTCCAGTACATCAATATTTAGAGATTTCTTTGCACTGGTTATGGATTTGCAGACTCTATGATCTGCACTGGGGGTCCTGGATGGGCTGGGGCTCAGGACCACAGCAGGAATGGTTGTGCTGACGTGCACCCACTGCCCACTGACAATCAGCCCTGCTTTAGGCAACAGTCTCTGGCCTATGGTGGCTCCAATGTGCAAATACAGCTCAGTTCAGAAATCATTCGATTGGGGATATTATTCAAAAACTTCACTCTTCTCTAGAAGTTGAGATTTCTGAGCCTTCCCATGCTCGGGCTTGCTTCAGGGAGAGGATGTGGTCAGTTCTGCCCCCAACCCCGGTCCCCATCTCTCCCATCCACTAAGTGCTATTTCAGAGGAGGGAGGGGGAAGAATGAGGGAGGAGAAGTCTGCGATGGGGCAGCTCCTGCCTTGCCAGAGGCTTTGTTGTCTCTGGGTCTGGAATGAGATAAAAGTAGATTCCTTATCTTGGTGGTATCATTGAGAATTCTTCAGGGAGTCCTAGCTGGAGAGGTGTTTATTCTTCACTAAGGCAGATGCACCTTTATTCCAGATGGTTAGGACTTGGGAGCTTCTTGCCGTTGGGTTCCTCTCCCCCTTCAAGCAGTCCTTTAGACAGAATCCAACTACTGCTGCTCTGTCTTTTTGGTGACCCCATCCATTCCCCAGGAAGCATGGTGGCACCTGGCCCCTGAAGTCCTTGGGACTGGGCTTAATCTGCCCCAGTCTCATCTGTCCTATGTACCGGTCACTGTAGGCATCTCAGGTGTGAGTTAGGCAGGCCGCCCACAAGCCTCCCTACTTCAAGGAAGCAATCCAAGGCTCCGCATGAAGAACCAGCACCATCTGCCCCTCGTCGGGTTGGACTGCAGCTCTCTGCCAAGATGTGAGGTCAGCATGCCCTTCCCCTCCCTGCTCTCTAAACCCTTTGATTTTTGGTCTGATTTGGGGGCTTAAAATGAAGCTACTTCTTGGAAATTTCCTTTGTAAATTCTGGCGGTGGTGTTCCAGTTTGCAATTTCATAGCCACGGGGGCTTCAAAACTTCAGTAATGACACTTTGTGACATATACATGGGAAAAACAGTTGCCCATATATATTTTTTTTTCTTTTATTTGACTGATTGGAGTCAAACAGAAAGGATGGGAGACCACTGCTCTAGACTTTTGCTGCTTACTTTAGTTATCCATTTAAGAGATTTCTAGCCCTTCTACACTAAGGTTCCTTGCTTCAGAAATTGCAGTAGAAAAGCATAGCTCAGGTTTTGAGACAATCCATCATTTGGCTGCCTGGCTTCCAAAAGAATGTTTCAAATAATTCTCCTTCCAGACTCAGACATTCCAGGCCCTATCACAGCTTAAACGTGCTTTTTCTGTTTGGTCAGTCTGAGTTAAATTACTCTGGGCATTTTGAGTTTCAAGAAGAGGAAAAAAACTTTTCAATCTGAAAAATAAATGGAAGCCATTCATTTTGGCAGCAGATAACTCTAAAAAATGTGACCTCTCAGAGTTCACACTGCCCAAGTGAATTGTTTCCTTGGAGGAACAGAATCTGCATGAGTTCAATCAAGTAATGTCAAGGAGAAAATGTTAAATGATGGAAGAAGAAAAAATATTTATAAGACAAGGAAATTTTGGAGCCAGCTTTCTCCTTGAATTCCCACCTCACTCTATGTCCAGGCTTCAACATTGGGCAAAATGTTTTATATCACTTTAGTAACCAAATTAGTTTGGTAGAATACATACAATATTTGATTTAGAACACGTGATCCTCTGGTGGCTAGGAAAATAAGTCTCTATGGAACTGGGATAATTTGATAGCTGCTGGGTAGGAGAGATTTGTGTGGAACCTTGTGTAAACAAATCTGAACAGTACTTTTCTCCTTGGTGGATTCCTTTGGTAATCAACCTACCAGGTTCTGGAAATGGACCATTATGCAAATTCATAAAATACAACTAGAGCTTTTCATCTTGGGATGTTTATAATTCTTTCCCTTGGAAATAAGATCTTTAAATGAAAATCTCCACGGTAATGCTCCATGAAGAGTAACACCATAAATGTCTCGCTAGGGAGAAGAAAATACAAAATGTTGGGCTACTCAAAGAAGTAGTAACTCAATTTCGTGGCTGAGATATTTCAGATCCTCTCAAAGACTATATTTTACAGATCTTTTATTATAGTATTGCTATGGACATGACTGTTTTTATTGCTCCTTCCTGGCTCTGTGGTAGGTGTAGGAGATGTGTGACCAGGAACAAAGGCTATTTTCTTGCCTCATATAGCTCAGGCACCTCATTTGCTTGATGAGACTAACAAGTTCCTCGATAGCTGCAACACAGAGAGTACACGCCACAGTGGCATGGGCATGAGATGCTGTGGGGGTGGAGTGGGGCGTTATTAGCCAAAATTGTAAAGGCATCTTGAAACTCACAAAACACTGCAAATATTTAGTGAGCGGCAGATATAGGCTGGTTACTATACATTCATCACTTTCATTTTCAAATGCTTCTCCCAGTATTATAAAGTAGACCTCCACAAAGATTGGCATACCAAAAATGCTTGCACATAGTCCTTGTCTTTACTGGCATTCTGCATGAGAAAATCTCATTGCCCAGAGACTCAAAGAAAATGATTGGATGTCAAAGGAGAGACTTCTAGGAGACACCAAGGAAAACAATGAAAAAAAAAGAAAGAAAATGAAAACCTTGAGAAGAACAACTTGAGAAACAAACAAAATAAGCCCAAAGTAATAGCACAGAACCCAAGGGCCCAATAAAGTATTTCACAACTTAAATTAAGTACAAAGCAGGGCATCTTGAGAAATTCCCACATTTGCAAGGCTGAACCACATCTAGAACTCAGGGAGTGACTTGAATCCCTTAGGAAATAGATACAGTAAGGGAACTGCATTGCACAAAGGCCAAGTAGAAAGATTGCATGGCTCCACCATCCAAGGACATCGAGGGCCTTCCTGGGAAGCCGGGAGAAAACTAGAGATCTTGTGAAACAAAAAGAGCAACACTGGAAACCCAGACCCTAAAACAAAATATTAAGTGAACACTTCCAGAGAAAGGGGTACAAAAGAGTTGATGTGGCAAATACAGTAGTATGGATTAGTTGAGCACATGGAATGAAGAGAAGTGTGGGATGATGTCCTTCCAAACCCCACTGGGCAGTGCTTCCTTCTGGAAAACATTAGAGAGTCTATGGGTCTGCCCTCTAAGTACAGCCCTGCTTTGGTAACAGAAAGGCCTATGGTGGCTCTAACCTGCAAATTCACCTCCATTTACAAATTATTTCATTGAATATTTTATTCAAAAGCTTTGATCTTCAATAGAGGTCAAAACAGGCTCTGGAATAAAATGTTAGGTCTTAAGCAATGGCCTGGGGTTCAGACACTATCAGAAAATGTGATAAAACCTAGAAACCAGAGTGGAGATCTGGCCAGGTATCTCACTTCACTGATTTGTTGTTGTTATGTTTTTTATTTGTTTAATATCCAAGGGCATTACCTTATGTGCATTCCCGATAAAGTACGTATTCTGATATGTGGCTCCGTTAATGTTTTAATGTGTATTTCACAGGCTTCTGTCAGCAAAACTTTGATCAGCCGTGGATTTCCTTGTTCCAAATCCAAAAGGGAAAATGACTAACTGTGGTTTGCAAGTCTTTTTTTTTTTGGTCAACATTACTCCCTGCACATTTATATAGATACAGGCATGCCTCAGAGATATTGTGGGTTCAGTTCCAGTTCACTGCAATAAAGCAAATGTTGCTGTAAAGTGAGACACACAAATTTTTTGGTTTCCCAGTGCATATAAAAGTTACATTTACAGTATACTGTAGTCTCTTAAGTGTGCAAGAGCATCATGTCTAGAAAACAACATATATGCCTTAATTAAAAATACTTTATTGCTAAAAAATGCTAACGACTATCTGAGCCTTCAGTGAGTGGTACTCTTAGTGCTAGTGGAGGGTCTTGCCTCACTGGTGATGGCTGCTGACTGATCAGGGTGGTGGTTTCTGAAGGGTGAGGAAGCTGTGACAATAAAAAAATAACACAATAAAGTTTGCTACATTGATTGACTCTTACTTTCACAAAATATGTCTCTGTGGCGTGTGATGCTGTTGATAACATTTTACCCATAGTAGAACTTCCTTCAAAATTGGAGTCAATCCTCTCAAACCCTACTGCTGCTTTATTAACTAAGTTTATGAAAAAGTTTTTTGTTGTTATTTCAACAGTGATCTTCATCCAGAGGAATTTCCATCTCATGAAACCACTTTCTATGCTCATCCATAAGAAGACAGTCCTCATCTGTTCAAGTTCTATTATGAGATCGCAGCAATTCAGTCATATCTTCAGGCTCCACTTCTAATTCTAGGTCTCTTGCTATTTCCACCACATCTGCAGTTACTTCGTTCATTGAAGTCTTGAATCCCTCAAAGTCATCTATGAGGGCTGTAATGAACTTCTTCCAAACTCCTGTTAATGTTGATATGTGACCTCCTCCCGTGAATCATGAATGGTCTTAGTGGCTTCCAGAATGGTGAATCCTTTCCAAAAGGTTTTCAATTTACTTTGCCTAGATCCATCAGAGGAATCACTACCTATGGCAGCTATAGCCTTGTAAAATGTGTTACTTAAATAATAAGACTTGAAAGTCAAAACTACTCCTTATTGCCTGGGCTGCAGAATAAATGTTGTGTTAGCAGGCATGACAACAACATTCATCTCATTGTACAGCTCCATCAGAGCTCCAGGGTGACCTGGTGCATTGTCAATGAGCAGTAATATTTTGAAAGAAATCTTTTTTTCTGAGCAGTAAGTCTCAACAGTGGGCTTAAAATATATGTTCAGTAAACCATTCTATAAACAGAGAAGCTGTAATTGAGGCTTTGTTTTATTTACAGAGCATAGGGAGAGTAAATTTAGCATAATTCTTAAGGGTCTGAGGATTTTCAGAATGGACACTGGCTTCAACTTACAGTCCAATGAGAGAGTCAGCCTGTCCTTTGATGCTTTGAAGCCAGACATTGACTTCTCTTTAGCTATGTAGGTCCTAGATGGCATCTCCTTCCAGTATAAGGTTGATTTGTCTACACTGAAAATCTGTTTAGTGTAGCCACCTTCATCAATAATCTTAGCTGGATCTTCTGGATACCTTGCTGCAGCTTCTCCACCAGCACTTGCTGCTTCACTTTGCACCTTTTTGTTGTAGAGATGGCTTCTTTCCTTAAACCTCATGAACCAACCTCTACTTGCTTCCAGCTTTTCTTCTGCAGGTTCCTCACCTCTCTCAGCCTTCATAAAATTGAAGAGAGTTAGGTCTTTGCTCTGGGTTAGGCTTTGACTTAAGGGAATACTGTGGCTGGTTTGATCTTTTGTCCAGGTCAATAAAATTTTCTCCTTATCAGCAGTAAGTCTGTTTCACTTTCTTATCATCCATGTGTTCACTGGAGTAGCACTTTTAATTTTTTTTTCGAAATCTTTTCCTTTGCATTCACACCTTGGCTAACTGTTTGGTACAAGAAGCTCAGCTCTCAGCTGTCCTATCTCAGCTTTTGACATGCCTTCTTCACTAAGCTTAGCCATTTCTAGCTTTTGATTGAAAGGGAGAGATGTGAGACCTCCCTTCATTTAAACACTTAGAGGCCTTTGTAGGGTTATTAATTGTCCTAATTTTAGTAGCATTGTGTCTCAAGGAATAGGGAGGCCTAAGAAGAGGGAGAGATGGGGAATGGCTGGTCAATGGAGCAGTCAGAACACATACATTTATTGATTTAAGTTTGCCATCTTATATGACTGTGGTTCGTCATGCATCCCCTTAATTACAATAGTAACATCAGAGATTAATGATCACAGATCACCACAACAGATATAATAATAATAATAATAATAATAACAATAAAGCTTGAAATATTGTGAGATTTACCAAAATGTGACACAAAGACAGGAAGTGAGCACATGCTATTGAAAAAACGGTGACCATAGACTTGTCTGACGTGGGATTGCTACAAACCTTCAATTTGCAAAAATGCTAGAGCAAAGTACAACAGGACAAGCTCTTCCTGCGGTGCTGCAACAAAGGTGACATAGAGCGCTGGATTTGTTGGTGTCATTGCTCATCAAGAAACTGAAGGAGGCTGAGCAGACCCCTTGTCAGCTCTTGTTCATGTGAACTGAAATCTTCCCCGGCTTGGAATTACTAGAAATTCTTCCCGCCCCACCACTGACTAGGTGAGGGTTTCTGTATTTTCTGCTGCTCCAAACTTGATGCCCGGGTCTCCTGGGATGAAGTGGCATCTGGGGGATGCTGTTACCTTGCTGCATCTCTGCTCTGGCTTCTAGGTCTCACCCCATTTTCTGGTAATTTCCAATCCATATGCTGTTCAGTTAAGACCTGACGTTCTTATTCTAGATCCCACTCAGGCAGTCATCTAGGCTCTTAACCCTCTGCTTCAGGAAACGCCCTCTCTCTGAATAACTGTCCTCAGTTGTGGGGGAAACCACATTTTCTCCAGTCCCTTCACCTCTGTCTACTCAAGAAATGTTGCATACCTGGGATGACTAGGCAGTTCCCTTTCTACTATCTACACCTCACTCACCCTTCTCTAAGGGGGTGGGAGGTTTTTACAGTGGGCCAGTGGGTAGGTCCTTGATCTACACTCTGTTTTGAAGCCCCCCTGCCCACAAGGTTCACACACGTCCATGCACACGTATGCCTCTGTCACCAGCCCCTTTAGGGCCTGACTTAAAAGATACCTTCTCAGGGAGTTCTTCCCTCGTCCCCTTACCCAAAACTCTGTTCTGCCTCCAACACTGACCACACCTTATTCCTCTTCACTGCTTTAATTTTCTCTTTAGCTGACATTTCTATTAAAAAATATATGTATAACACACACACACTCACAAATACTTTTTAATAGAGATAACTTATTTATCTTTTTGTTTAACTCTCCCAGTAGTGTTCTGATGAATGTTTTACCACTGGCTGTTCACAGCAGGGTGGGGCAGGGGCACCCTGATGGGTAGCGTTTGCCAGTGGTGTAAACACTCTCACTAGGGCTAATTTGTAATAATGGCTATGTTCAACAACTGGCTTGCAAAATTCTTGAAAATTTCACAATTTGGTCTTGTGAACCTGTTTGAGCCAGTTCTAAGATACCACTGGCTCTCCCCACACTGAGACATCCCATGAGGGCAGGGATTTCTGCCTGCTTTGTTAACTGTTGTAACTTGAACACTCTAAATAGTTTTTGGTCCATAGTAGAAGTTTCATAAATAACTGTTAAATGAGGGAATGAGTATAAGCACATACTTTACAATTGGGATAATTATATATAAAGAACAATGCATTGTGTTATTTTCATTTATGCCTACAATGAGAACTTTGCCCATGTAGTTACATGTTATTCTAGAATATTTTAATGATGCTTTAATGATTAACCTTGGGGTATAGTTTGTTGCACTGCTATTTTGTGTTTAGGTAAATTTTATCTCATTAAAAATAACACTATTATAAATATATTTGAACACAAATATTTATTCATATTAACTAGGTCAGATGTGGTGGTATATTGTTTATGCTTAATAAAATTATGTTAAAAGAGGTATGAGAAATAAATTTGAGAAGATTTTGATAATATTCTGAAATTAAAATGACATATGAATGTTTGACCAAATACAACTGATATTAGAATTTTAAGAAATTAAGTTAATTAGTTTTTTAATTTAAAAAATTTGGTATACACTGTTGAACAGATAAGGAACCCAGAACATTGAATTTCTTTAGATACAAATGTAATATGTAAAATAATGTTATAAACAATGCAGGATAGACATTAAAAAATGAGTTGGGGTAATTTTAACAATATGAAAAAATTAATTTAGATTCATACTTTACATTATTTTACAAAAAAAACCAAAGTGGATAAAATAATAAAAAACTAAAATAGCTAAAATTAGAAAATACATTTAACATAAAGAGTACAAAAATGAGAATTTTCCAAGGAAAATAGAAAAAACTTTTAAATACATTTAACAAATTTAAAAATATAATAAACATTTAAAATTCTATTCTACAAACACTAACAGAGTTAAAATTGAATGGAGGAGTTGTGACAACTGGCACTGGCATAGTTTTGTTAAACTCTTATCCCAAACTACAAAATTCTCTGAAGTCAGAAATAGAAAAGAGGTTAAAGAATATAACAAGAAGTTTTATTTAAAGTAAAGTATAAATGATAAACACACATTAGGGAAAATTAAAATCAGTTCAATTTTCTTATTAATTAAAGAAATACAAAGTAGAATTTTATAAGGAAAGCTCGTATGCTCAGTTAAAGTCTCTTTTTATTTATCACACTGCCTGGGTTGATTCCATTTTAATTCTGCCACGTCTTCATTAAGCTATTCACTGATTTGAATGTGGATCTCAATTTATCCATTCTCAATTCAGTCATGGAGGTGCCAAAGGAAATATAAGAAGCTTGCCAAGGTAACCAACAGAGCCTAGAGCTGATGTGTGATTGTATTGTCCTGAGAGATATTAGAATAACATTCTTTTGTTCTTCCTCAAGAAAAGCAAAACCTCAAAGACTCAATAAGTCAGAAGCAAATATATTTCATATCCAAGTGAATTGCCTTGAGATTCCTTCACATTTGGCCCCTATGTGAAGCTTAAACACAGAGATAAGTGCATTTATGTACTTCATGTGCACTGGAATCCACTGGTGCAATTTCATTATGAAAACAGTGATCATTAGGAGTGTATCCAGCTTGAGAGGGGGCTGTGCATCACTGAATCATGGACTGCCGGGTGGTAGAAGAGATGGCAGTGTTTGTCTGCTCTGAACCTGCAGAGGCCGCATCTCCACACCTACCAGGTGGGCACCCATGGCATTTGTTTGGGTGCTTTGTTTCCATGTCATTGCCATGGTCTTCAGAAAGATGGGGCTGTAAGGATTCTGAATGGCAGCTTGGGAGGTTCAAAGGATTCAGGGAGAAAACAAGCATCAGTAGTCATTTTAAGAGTGATGACAATGATTATGATAAATAGCTGGCTATGATCTTTGAGAGATGAGAATACGAGGTGAACTTTATGTTTTCTCTGGTTTCTGCATGGAGTCACTTTTTGAACTGTGACACAAGGAAGTAGAGCTCCGTAAAGAGCTGCAGCCTCACTCATCAGTGAAGCAGCTGGATGTTTGGAGCCAGGACCATGGCTAAAGGGTGTGGGGCATAAAACTGGAGAGGAGGGAACTACTTAGAAAAGGGACACCAGTAGCCATTTCACAATGTATACATATTTCAAAATACCATGACACATACCATAATATATACAACTTTTCATTAATTAAAAAAAACTGAAAACTATGGGGAATCCATTGAAAAAAAAGAAAAGGAAAGGGGCACCAAAAGTATTCGAGATCTCCTTGAGTCTTTGGTTGAGCACTATATGTCATGTGCACAAGGCAAGACTGAAAGCTGCAGCTACTGGAGGCTCTAAGCTAAAAGGAGGCTTCAGAGGTCATACAGAGGTTCTGAGAGATGCTGGAGTTCTAACCAGCAAGATCAAAATGAACTCACTGAATGAGGTCCTAAATGGGCAATGCCTCAGAGTAGGACTATGTTAGCCCTAGACTAAGGGCTACTCTAGATGTGCCTTAACAGAGCTGAAGATCAATCCTTGGCCTACTGATGCTTATACACCAGTAAATAAACTGCCTGCCACAACAAAAATTGATACTTTTTGAAGGAAGAAAACTAAATTCATTTTCTCAGTGGTGTAACTAACATATGATTGAAAACTACTAGGCATGAGAAGAAGTAGGAAAATGCGACGCATAACAAAAGAGTCAGTATAAACAGACCCAAAGATGAGACAAATTTTTCAGTTAGCAGGCATGGACTACAGTTAATATAAATGTATTGAAAGATTTCAATGAAAAGGTAAGCAGAATAGCTGAGCAGAAGGGGAACAGGGTCAGAGACATGGAAACTAGAAAGTAAACCAAATAGATATTCTAAAACTAAAAAATTATTGTATTTAAAGTGAAAATTTCAATAGATAGACTTAAGACAAGGCTATATACATTACAAAAGAAAACATCAGTGAACTGGAAGACAGAGCTATACAAACTATCTAAACTAAAAAACAAAGAGAAGAACTCTTTTTCAAAAAGAGCAGAGGCTCCTTATTGAGAAGTAAATAAACATTGGTGGTGTGAAGAGAGCATGGGCTTGGAGTTGTTAAGGCCAGGATTTGAAACATGACTTTACTTATGCCTCAACATATAATTTAACTTCTATGACCTGACTTTTTAGGTGGAGATATTTTAGGTGGGGTGGGGAGGAGAAGGAATATATTACACAAAAGGTGAAGTAACTCCGGAGGCTGAGATGGGAGGATTTCTTGAGCGCAGTTCAAGCCTTCAGTAACCTATGATTGCACCACTGCATTCCAGTCTGGGCAACAGAGTGAGACTCTCTCTCAAAACAAAAACCAAAAACCAAAAAAACAAAAAAGTGAGGTCACTAAAGTATAAAGAGATAAAAGGACTATCCCAACATCAAAGAAACAGTAAAATTCAGATTGGGAAATCAAACGTTTATCTTTTAATGCTCAGTCTAACACCTTTTCCTATAGAAAAGCCACTGGCCAAGGCAATGGATGTGCTGATGTTTTTTGGCTGATTGTGACATTTGGGGGCTGTGTTCAGATGGGAACCAGTGAGTATTTGTTTCAGAAAGGAGATTTGAAGAATTGCGATATTTCTAATTTCAAAGCAAGGCAAAAAGCCCCAAATCTTGCAATTGGTTCCAGGTAGGTCACGTCACCAATTTTCTGAACCTCAGACTGCACATATATAACAGAGACATTATGTGCTGTGTGCACAGAATGTGGTGAATATTAAGTTGAAGCACACAAGAGCAGCCAACCCCCAGGGAACATACCTTTCCATATTGTGGATCAAGGGTCTTGAACTATTATCCATCATTGCACTGAGCTCCTGAGAGCCAGGGACAGAGGTTCTGGATCCTTTGTTCTGCAAAACAAGGCCAGTATGACTAAATAAGAGCCAAAGTGGATGTGCATAAAATAGTACTTGTTTTGGCAGTTCCCAGCCCCAGTTCCCCTGGGCTCAGAAACACAGGCCAATCTGCAATGTTATCAGTCTGTCTGGGCCCAACCTCCTCAGAGTTAAGGTTCCCAGATCCCCCAGGGCAGCATCCTCACCCTACTCTGGTGCTAAAGCTGGGATACTGAGCACAGTGTCAGTAGAAACCCAGAGAGAAAGCTGAAATCTCCTGGTTTCCCTGATAAGTGAAGGTGGAAAGACATTACTTGTCAGATTCCAGCTCCACCTGGAAAGGCCTGGGCAGGGCTGGCCACATCAGTGTCTGCTGCCTGCTTTGAGACCTAAGGAGTAGCCTGTAGTGCCCATTCATTCAATCAGCAAACATTCACTGAATATCAGTTTTGTGCCAAGTGCTGCACAGGGCCTTGGAAGAGTAGCAGTGGATAGGACAGACCCAGTTCTTGCTCTCGTGGGCTCATCATGCTGTGGCTTGGTAACCCCTCTAATGATGTGGGTGCAGGGACAAGAATTCCAGACCTATTAAGCAAACTTGGTTCCCAATATTCCTTCCTTTCTCCTGTCAGGCCCTTAAAGATAAGGGGAAAACTGAAATATTGAGCATCAGTTTAGGGGTGCAGAGAAGTTTCAGTGACAGCTTTGGGGATTTGGAGGATCCTATTTGGAGATGGTATCTTCAGTCCCCACCCTGTCCCTCTTTGGTCCTAGCAGGGCTCAGCCCCACATGGACACTTCTGGTTGCATTGCTCCTGTGCCCCCACTTCCAAATGCACACGTAGGAATTGCCCCTGTTCACTGGGCTGATGCCACCTCCTGGCAGTTTCTTCTTTGATTCTGTCTTCTGTGTCTGGCATGGCTCAGACCCAAATCTGCATCCCAACCTCCCCCATGCGCCAGGCATGTCTTCAAAGATACAAATAAAGGAAATATGTAGGAAACAAAACACACGTCAATGAAGAGATGGGCCCACATTTTGGGGTCTTCACTGTAGCCAAGGAAAGGGTGTTGTGGTCTGTGTTAGGTGAGCCATCTACTCCTATGATTTCAATGTGCCTGACTCCAGGAGGAGCTCAGCCCAGGGATCCCCTGATTTAGCCTTGTCCATCCCTCTGCCTATCCTCAGGGAGTTCACTGTTGACATGTTCTCTCCATGACTCAGAGCAGTTGTTCACCTTGTTTGTCAGGTGAGGGCACTAGGTGAAACAGGAGGACCTGGGTGCCATTGATGCATCTGGTGAGAGACAGGCACAGGCAGGAACCCAGGCCAGGGCTCCTGCCTCTCGGGCTCTGGCCCTCCCAGTGCATCCCAAGGCTTCTCCCTGAGGCATCTGCTGCCTGGGCCCAGGATCTGCTTTGCAGAGAGGAGCAAAGCACTCTGGGGCTGATGTGGCAAATCTTCTGACAAAAACGTTGCTTTTAGTTTGGCCCTCCTGCTTGGATATTGTTTGAGCCCTGATTCTGGGTGAAAGGCACAGGGGAGCCTGCATCTGTCTTGCTGGCTGCCCAAGGCTGGGCATACCCTCTGCAGGGCCTGGGTGGTGGGCTCTCATCATTCTGCTTTCACTCAGGCAGCAGGGCACATTTGTGGGCCCATTGTGTGCTGGGCCAGCTGCCAGGTGCCCGCTCCACAGAGGGCTGTGCCACATCCCCACTTTCCTGGAATTCAGGGAGTAAGAATAAAGCCGACTCCTTATTCATTCCGCAATTATTTCTAGCTTCATTTTCAGGCACCCCTATGACATTGTTTTCCCAGGAACTCTGAAGCAATGAAACCATGAAACATTCAAACACTATGCATGGACTGTTTATCAAGAAAACAATCATAGAATAAAGATCCCACAAATTTGCCCAGTGAGAATTTCAGTGTGGGGAGGAGGAGATGGGAATGGCCATGGGGAGGGTCAGGTTTTCCCTGAAATGCTGACCAGCTGGCCAGGCCTGAGGAAGTGTCCATAAGCACATGCACAGGCACACAGGGACACTGGGCTTGCTCTCCTGTCCTGGTAGGACTCTTCCAACAACTAGAAACACTCATATTTCCTTTTAGATAATTTATGAAGTACTTTTAAACACACCCACTCCCTTGGGGGGAAGATTGTTCAAGCAACAACCTAACTTTTGTTGATGGATTGTTGGCTATTAGGGGATATTAGTTCAGCATGATTTGATTTGTGAGTTTGATTGAGGGGAGCAAGGGAGGCCCGGCTCGTTTAGTAGACGAAACCTTGGGCTGAGAGGGGCCTGGGCTGTGATCCTTCTCCTGGGCCCTCCCTGGGCACAGGCAGGCAGGTCCTCCCTGCCTCACTTCTCCCCCTGGTGTTTGCTCCTGTCATCCTCTCACTCAAAGCTTAAACCAAGGAGGACAGCAGGGCCCTGGGTCTTAGACGCTAGTTGCCTGTCACCTGGGGATGGCTCACAGAGGAGCCAGGGACTACATGGGGTCAGGCTGTTGCACCAGAACTTGGTGCCCTGGTGTTTAAATGCTGTGACTCTCAGAGCTCCTGGGCTAGACAGGCTGCTTGAGGTCCAGAGGGGGCTGGAGTTGGACGAGCTTTCCTCCACTCGCTCGTCCATCTACCTGTCTGTGCTCAGCAATGCTGCCCTTGGTCAGCTGCTCAGCAAGGACAGCAGAGTAAGGGTGTGTGAGGTAGTTTTTGCCACCTTAGCTAGCAGAAATTTAAGGACTCCCCCAAAGAAGAAAGGGAAAAAGATGGCATGCTGGGGAATGTAGTTAGAAGGCTGTTGGTCTGCCCCACTGACTGTCATTTCTATCTGGTCCCCAAGTGGCTGGGTGGGCGACGAAGGGGCCCAGGACCACAGAAACACACATTTCCTCTGCGGAATTTCCTCAGTCCTGCAGCTTCAGCAACTAAAAGGCTGAGTTTTTCCTTCGTGGGGAATCCAGATGGCCTGAGTGTTGTTCCCAGGCCCTGGGGCTACACACAGCTCCAGCTGCCGCGTTTCCTCATTTGGGATAATGAAAACAAGGGCTTGGACTGTCTCTGAGCTTTCTAATTGGGCCACCAGCTGATCCACATGGTCTTTTTTCTTTTAACCAACTTGACCTTCTAACATGAGCAGGGAAATGCCTATTTGCTCAAGCTTGTATTTTCCATAGTTATATAGCAAAATCCCATTTTTATAAGCATAGTTTAGCTTACAGTGTAATGAGGCCCCATTGAGCCATCCAAAAAATGTGAGCTGGGCTTCCTTCCAGTATGAGGACCAGGATGCTGGGAGGGATGGAGGTCCTGGGGTGGCAGTGGCTCCTCTTGGGATGTGTACGAGGCTCTGATTCCATCCTGCACAAAAACGATGGCAGATTCACACCACATGGGAGGATCAGGAGGACATCGTGCTCAGTGAAATAAGCCAGTCACTGAAGGACAAGTGCTGCATGATTCCACTTCTGTGAGGTTCTTAGGGGAGTCAAATTCATAGAAACAAAATAATGGTGTTTTCAGGGGCTGCGGGAGGAGGAATCGGAAGCTGTTGTCTAATGGGGATAGTTGCAGTTTTGCAACTTGAAAGGAGTTCTGGAGATGGATGATGGTGATGGTTGTACAACAATGTGAATGTATTTAATGCCACAGAACTGTAAACTTTAAAAGGGTTAAATTAAGATGGTCCATTTTAATTTATGCATTTTTCACTACAATTAAAAAACTCTCGGGGGAATTGAGGCCAGCCAGCCCGTTTCTCTGAGGGGTGTGGAAAATGTCCCTAGGCTTCTGCATCAGCAGCTCTGTAGCCTCTGAGAAACCCACTGCTCTCCACCTCATCCCAGTGGCAATGCTGACCCTGTACGTTCTCATCTGCTAGGAATCCAAATTTATGATTCTAGCATACGCTACAGGGCAAGCCTCACTGTGACCCATATTCAGGGATGGGAACTGGAGCTTGGTTAGTTTGGTACATGCTTTGGTTTCGATAAGAGCTGGATCATGATCCAGATGTATCTGTGAGGCGTTCCTTTATTCCCTTGTTTGGTGTTTACTTCATCATTCACAAGCTTTTACAGGGAACAGGTTTTGGGTCAGCACTGCAGTATGAAAATGCAGTGAAATCCTTAGTCCCAGACTGGAAGGAATGTTGAGTGTGAAATGTACTCACTCCATACAAGGCTGCAGACATTCTGACTTCGAGTTCTTAATTTGTTTCATGGAAGGTAAATAGCATTTTGTTTATAGATGAGTCTGAAGAGTAGACAGCCTGTTCCTGTGTATGCAGATGAAACTCTTTGCTACTTCGTCTTTGCCACAGGGTCCCTGGGTACCTCTCCTCGTCACTAGGGTGCCCATGTGGGAGAGCAGGCAGGAACGCTTCCAGGTACACACTGGGGGAGGGGCATGCTGGAAGCTGATAACACATGTTTAGTGTAAAACGTTACTAACTCACTGTGAACAATAACTCAGTTCAGCCTGCAGGAGCCAGAAAGGTCCCCGGTGAACTCTCTGTTGGAACTGGCATCTGCTCTAGTGGAAGAATTGTTTCTTTGAGAAAAGAAAACACACATGCATTACGGGAGGCACCTCTGTCAGGCTCTAGCTCCTCAAAGAACGGCGAAGGGTGGGGAGGCTCAGGATCATATTGGCTGATAGAATCCTGCCCACTTGTGGAATTGGCTGTGCCAATGCGGGGCTATTTAGCCATTGCACAGACAAAATAGGAAACACACATTTCCTATAGCAGAAGGCAATGGTGCATTTCTATTGGTTTTATCAAACAAACTTTAAGTCTTCGCCTTTTCAAAACTTAGAGAATAGGACCGTTTACATTTCGTGTGAACCTCGCCTTCCTAAACACAAAGGCCAATCTCGCAAGCCTAAAAACCCAAAACAACGTTTGACAGGAATCTCCATTCAGAGCAGGAAGGTTGTGTTTATATTCTTCTCTCTAGACCAAAGGCTCTTGCAGGGCTGCTGTTTATTTTTCTGGCTCAAAGAGCAGAGCCACCAATATAATATAAAATAGGTAATATAATAAAAATGCTTTATAAATCAGAAGTTCTGTCCGGTTAGGCCCATGCTCTGGCGACTCTGAAATAAACACGTGGGCACCCTTGCCGGCTTCATTTCCTCTTGGTTTCTTCATCAGCGTGCAGCCAGAGTCATCCTTCAGTTTGTTTTCGTTAATTCCCCCAGTCCATCCTGCACCAGGTCAGTCCAGCTGCAACTTTGTCTTGATCTGCAATGTGGCGTGGAGGGACGTGTTTTCCTTCCTTCTCCTGGTGGAGTGGAGAAGCCGAATCTGCACAGCAGCAAGTACTACCGGCCAATCAAACGCACATCCATCACCCGTCACGGGAAGGTCTGGTTCTCACAATGGCGCTTTACTTAGTAAAACTGGCCTTTCTTCTTGGGTAAACATTTCCTTTAGAAAGTGACACATTGCGTAGTGGACAGTTAACTGCGAATAAGGGACACCTCAAATGCCAAGATTTTGGGGACATCACCCTGCTCCTTTGGCATGAAGACATACTGGAAAGATAATTTTGTGAATGTCTACCCCAATCACCTGGCACTGTGGGCCTGCCTCTGGGATGCAGGCCTGCTTCCACATACCCCATCTCCCCTTCACGCCCGTGCCTTTGTTCTACAGATATTGTGGTTGGAACTTCTCTCTACATTAATCTCAAACCTGCTCCAGTCTTTAGCTGTCAATCCGTGATTCTAATTCTGTTGTCTGAATTGCAACAGAATAAATGCATTTTTTTCCATGTGATTGGTCTTCAAAAATCCAAAGACTTCTGGAATGTTCTCCCAAGTCTACACTTTTCCAGGTTAACCACATTTCTTTAGTGCTTCCTCAAACCTCTCAGACTCTTCTCCCATTGTTTCTTCTTCCGATGTGTCTGATGTTGGTGGTCATCACTCCTAAAATGTTGCATCTGGAATGGACCGCAGCCTTCCAGACAGGTATCTGATGGTGTTGCTAGAAACATCCCCTGCCATGGATTCATATTGTGCAGACACTATTGAACTTACACATTCTTAGGTCCCCTTTTGTCTGTTTTATAAATGCAAACCATTATTTGTATTTCTTTATTTAACGATTTATTTCTTGTCTTCATTCCTAAAAGGAATTAAGATATCTCTTAAAAATATAATGCCATATGTAAACTAGCAAAGGGATAGCATGAATAGGGAAACTATGGACAGACAAAAGTTTATACTGGCCATAAAATGCATTCCAGGATGTCCTACAACCTTGCTATAGGTGACCCACACATGTGGCTGGGTTTCCTAGCAGCAAGTGGAAAGGAGGTAACATCACTTGCATGTCAGGGTGCCCATAAAGAAAGCACAAGCCACTGGCGCAGGACAAGCATAGCTGTTCCTGGTACTGAGACCTAAGAGAAATATTCCGCCTAGGTCTTGATAGAGGACACTATGAGACATAGCTCTGAATGACATCCTTAGAGCAAACACAGTCCATTTCCAAAGAATTTAGGTTGCTTTCAAAGTCCCTGAACTGTTGCTAATCTTATGCCATATCCAGCATGATGCTTTTGCAATTGATTTTTTTGTGACAAATACTTATCGGTCATTCTAACAGCTCATTTTGTGTTTTGGCCTCAGTGATTCTATGTGTCAATGGCTAGATATTTGGTCAAACATTATTCTGGGGGTTTCTATGAGGGTGTTTTTGGAATCGATTAGCATCTACATTGATGGACCGAGTAAAGCAGATTGACTTCCCCAATGTGTTAAAGACCTGGAAAGGACAGAAAGGTTGGTCCTCCCACTAGCCACCAGTAAGAGAGACCTACTGCCTGACAGTCTTCATCCTGGGCATTGGCTTTTTCTGCCTCTGGACTCAGATGAAACATGAGGTCTTCCTGCCTCTCAAGCTGGCCAGCCTTCTAACTGCAGCACCAGTGGCTCTCCCAGGTCTCTGGATTACTGTTGCAGGTCTGGGGGCTTCTCAGCCTCCACAGCCACGTGAGCCAATTCCCATGCTAACTCTCTGCATCTATGTGTGCCTCCTATTGGCTCTGTTTCTCTGGAGAACGCTGACTCATAAGCCTCTAATGGGCAGAACTGACTGCCTTTGGACTCCTTGCCTCTCCCATACCCCCACAGCAGACTCTGTGCTGGGGTCAACAGCCTTGGTTGCTCCGTCCACCCACCCTTCAGCACTGCTTGTGGTCAGTCGACACAGAGGGAGCAGTCTGGACTTAGGTTTGGAAACACCTCTTTGTCATCCCAGCAACTTACTATTTGCTTTTTTAATCTTCATCAATTTCTTCTTGCATCTGCACAGGCCATCCTAAAGCACTAAGCCTTTTTTTTTTTTTTTTTTTTTTTTTTTAAGAGATGGAGTCTTGCTCTATAACCCAGGCTGGAGTACAGTGGTGTGATCATAGCTCACTGCAGCCTCAAGCTCCTGGGCTCAAGTGATCCTCCTGCCTCAGCCTCCCTAGTAGCTGGGAGTACAGGTGTGTGCTACTATGACTGGCTAAGTTAAAAATTTTTTTTGTAGAGATGGGAGTCTCACTATGGTGCTGAGGCTGATCTTGAACTCCTGGCCTCAAATTATCTTCCTGCTTCAGCCTTCCAAAGTGCTGGGATTATAGGCGTGCCCATAGACACTGTGCCCAGCCGGTATCTTCGTTTCTCATGTTAAGATCAACCATACAGGTAAGCGTTTGTGTCCCCTCTCTGGCAAGCTGCCATAGCTGAATTTCATGCATTCTAATTCTAACCATCAGTCTCTCTAGAGCCTTTTTTCATCTCTATGCTTCTCTGAAAGCTTCAAAAATTATTTATTTAGTAAATGTCAATTAGGTCCTATGAAAAGAGTGAGGTTTCAGGAGCTGTCTTGAAGGAGAGGAATGGGAGACTTCTTATTCCTGGGGGTTCCCCCCATGGTGAAGAAGTTAACATAAAAGGGCACACAGCATTCGAGTCTGGAACTTGGGATACTCTCCTCCAGAGAAATTACTTATTTTCCCAGTGAAAATGGCCACGACTTTACATTACACTCTAGATAAGAGTGCTCAGGCACAAATCATTCAGGCAACTTTCCCAACTCAGGGTGAGGGAAAAACAAAACTCCAACAATATCTGGGACAGAGAAGTGGGATTGATTCAATTTCATCTTGAACTGGGTCACCACTGCTCCCAACCTGCAACAACAAAGAAACAGGAAAAGTTTCTATTCTGTTTCCATTTAATGATGACCCTAAACAAGAGCAAGGGTGCAGCAGAAAGGGTTTATTTATTCTGATGGAAGAGCCAGCTGGCAAGTCTGCCTCTACATGTCTGCAAAGCCCACCTGGGATGAGTCTGCAGGCCCTGGGTGCTGTGTGTGCCTGACGAGGGTGGCAGCTGCCCAGATCTGCTCTTTCTGCTTGGAAAGTGCTTTGGCTTGGTCCCGAACAAGAACATGAACTATGTCAGAAGTTTTAGGGGCACTATCCATCTAAAAACATTGTGCTGGTGCTAAGCACGTATACATTGATACTTATCATCATAAGCACATCAAACTTGAGTGTCTCAATAATCACATGACTCTGTGATATAGAAATTATTATTAACAGTAGCATGATCTCCATTTCCCAGGCGATGTCATTGAGGTTTGAAGAGTGTAAGTTCCATTTGCAGTAATGGCCTTGAACCTGTCTGAGATCCACTTGGCTTGTTTGCTCGTCCATCCTCTGACTATCCTTTCTGTCACTCCCGATGCCCTGGGCATCAGGCCAGGACTACCCAGTGTGACCTGAGTCACTGCTCCTTCTTGACATGGGAATACTGATGGTTGCCATATTCAGACACATCGGGGCTCCCAGAAGCAGCAGCCTCAGCTTTGGAGAATGGGGTCAACAGCTTCTGGTAGCTGTTCACCTGGAGAAATGAGGGAGAGTGGGACTTTTTAAAAAGATGACACATGCTTCGTTATTTTTGGCACTCACGGTGCTGAACTCGTTTCAGCTGAGTAAGCACTAGTGACTCAACTCCAAGGTACACCGTAGACTTCATCTCACACTGTGTGGGATATTTAAGGGTTATTGAGTGCTTTCTTTATGGCCCCTTAAGATCTGTGAAACAAATCTCTGTCGTTGGCAAACACACTGAGGGCTTTCCATCTCCATGCCCGATTGAAATGTCAAAAGTATGACAGAGAGGCAGAGCTTCTCTTGTTTAGGAGGCTTGATAGAACAAAACCAATGATGAATGCAAACCAGCTTGAGGCTTTGCCAGGCACCTCTGTGAAAATACATAGACTTCCATCTAGTATTGTTTTTTATATGTTAGCGTGGAAGCCAGCTTGGTTTACAAGTCTAAGCATCTAGTAGACATGTGGGATCCTTGCGTGCTCTGAAGTAGCAGTCTGAGGTTCAAGTATCTTCTCTGATGGGGGCACTGCCCAGAACTCTTCTTCCCAGGGAGCTCAGTTGCTCAGAGCAGCTGCTGCAGGGGATGATCTCATTTGGGGACAGCACGCTTGGCTTCCTACTTGCAGTTCTTACAGACAGGAAATACTTTGATATGAGTTTAACCAGATCTTTTACATTGCTGTTTTATAGATGAGAAAAGATGAGACCTGGAATGCATTTCTTGCTAAGGTAAAGTAGCTAGTATTGGTGTGGGAGGCATCTAGAAGGGGATTGCCCCTCTATGTGGGTGATGCACCAAGGGAAGAAGCATAGGGGCCAAGCAATGAGAGCAGGGACCTCCCTCTGAGTGGAGTGGTGACGTTGGGATCCACATGGATGCTGTCCATGGAGCTGGATGAGTTCAGGGCCACTAGTCGTCATGACTAGGTGGGGAGACATTTGAGAAATGATGTGTCTGCAGAGGGAGTGCAGGCAGCCTCTCTTGTGCTTGGGTATTTTCTAAGCTTGGGTAGGTAGGAGATGAGGGGTGCAGCTGGCATCAGAAGAGCAGAGGAGGCATCTAGAGAGGTGGAAATGATGGCTGACTGGGTTTAAGGCAGTGACTATCAACCCCAAATCAAGTGATTTCCACACACCTCCCAGGCATTTGGCAATGTGTGCTTTGGTTGTCACATCTGTGGAGAGAGGTGCTACTGGCATCTAGTGGGTAGAGGCCTGGGATGCTGCTAAACACTCTACAATGTTTAGGTTGGCTTCCCACTCATGCAGTCATTTGGGCCGAAATGTCAATAGTCAATAGGTCAATAGTGCAGAGGTGGCCAGGCGCGGTGGCTCACACCTGTAATCCCAACACTTTGGGAGGCCGAGGCAGGTGGATCACAAGGTCAGGCATTCAAGACCAGCCTGACCAAGATGGTGAAATCCCATCTGCACTAAAAATACAAAAATTAGCCAGGTGCGGTGGCAGACACCTGTAATCCCAGCTACTTGGGAGGCTGAGGCAGGAGAATCGCTTGAACCCCGGTGACGGAGGTTGCAGTGAGCTGAGATCACGCCACTGCACTCCAGCCTGGGTGACAGAGTGAGACTCCATCTCAAAAAAGAGAGAAAAAAAAGGGAAGAGGTTAGGAAAGCCTGGTTTAAGAGTGTGAGTTAAGGAATGTTTCCATTGGTATGCCGTGTTAGTTTCCACTTATGTTTATCAATCTACCACCTAGGTTTAAGATTCAGTCTCTCACCCTTTACAGTCATTCTCAGAGAACAGTGTCATGGTGTCAGGGGAAAACAGTTTCAGAGCTATCCAGAAGGGGATAGGCCCCCTCCAAAAATTTTCCAGCCCATTCTGTCCTAGTTTGGGGCATGGCTCTTTCTCCCAAGCTGGAGGCAACACTCCTTCCTTGGCACTCCCTAGGGCTCTGTCCTCCTGGGGATGTGAGACTTCACCTCCTCTAGGCCTGATTAATTCACCTCCCATCTCTCACTACAGGCTGCCTATTGTTTTGTCCATAGAATGTACTCGCTGGATGTTTGCAACCTTACCATGGCCACTGAAGCTACCTCAGGCTGAGATTCCAGACCTTAATTCCAGCATGTTTCTCTCTGGCTTGCGAAGCATGGTCACATGTACTTTCAGGGCCTGTCTCCATTGGAAAGCTGCAGGGAGAAGGGCAGGAGTCCCTTTAACAGCCATTCCCTGCCTCAGCTCTGCCTCCCTGAGCCTCCAGCGGGTGCTCACACTTATGGCGTTGAGACCTCATTGGAAATGGTGCACTCACCCGCTTGTCCCTGCGCATCTGCAAACATGTGCTGTGTGCTTCTTGTGCACTCAATCTGTGACTGTGAATAGGCGGATGATTCTAGCACTGTCCTAAGAGACCTGTGTGGTGTGATGAGTGAGGAACCATCCCTCACTTAAGTGAGGGGGACAAGTGGGTCCATCCATGGTCACAGAAGATGGGTTAAATGCTCTCGTGGAAACACATCCAGGCTGCGGGTGGGAGTGGGGAGAAAGAAGCCTGGCACTGCATATGGCGGAAGGGCATCGATGGAGGGTTAGGGAAGACTATGCTTTAAACAGCCCTAAAGGAGGCACAGAAGGTGAACAGGTGGAAGGATGTGTCTAGAAGGGATTCTTTCTTCACCTAGAGGAGCATTTAGCCAAGGAAAGAAGCTGTGGCCTCCCTGCTGCTGCCCAGGTGGCCTGACCCACTCTTTCCATAGCTCCGTCATCCTGGACAGGCCCACCGTGGGAGTCTGAAAGTGGTAGATGAAGGTCCTCCTCCCTGAACCACAGGACTCTCCGCAGCCTGGGTACCACTCAGCTGCCTCATGTCTCCCACCCCCTGCCCTCCCCCAGTTGCAGTCATCTCCTCTACTTCCTGGTGATGGCAGAATGTTCTCAACTCCCTGGCCACTATGTGCTGAGCTGTCATGACCTTTCCCTGTTTGGAAAGCATCCTCCTCCTTGAGTGATTTTTCTACCTGTTAAAGTCGCATTCAGCAAAGACATGGAATCAACCTAGGTGCCCATCAGTGGTGGGTTGGATAAAGAAAATGTGGTATATACCCCATGGAATACTATGCAATCATAAAAAAGAATGAAATCATGTCTTTGCAGTAATGTGGATGCAACTGGAAGCCATTGTTCTAAGTAAGTTAACTCTGGAACAGAAAACCAAATAATACATGTTCTCGCTTAGTGCGAGCTAAACATTGGGTACTTGTGGACATCAAGAAGGGACAACAGACCCTCGGGACTACTAGGGGGGGATGGGGGAGGGGTCAGGGGCTATAAAACTACCTCTCAGCTACTATGCTTACTGCTTGGGTGACAGGATCCTTTGTACGCCAAAACCTCAGTGTCACGCAGCATTCCCATGTAATGAACCTGCACAAGCACTCCCAAATCTAAAATAAAAGTTGAATAACTTTAAAAAAGAAAGAGGTGGCCAGGAGTAGGGCTCATGCCCGTAATCCCAGCACTTTGGGAGGCCAAGGGGAGTAGATCACCTGAGGTCAGGAGTTTGAGACCAGCCTGACCAATATGGTGAAACCCTGTTTCTACTAAAAATACAAAAATTAGCCAGGCGTGGTGGCATGCGCCTGTAGTCCCAGCTACTTGGGAGGCTGAGACAGGAGAATTGCTGGAACTCGGGAGGCAGAGACTGCAGTAAGCCAAGATTACACCACTGCACTCCAGTCTGGGTGACGGAGGAAGACTCCGTCACAAAACAAAACAAAACAAAACAAAACAAAACAAAACAAAACAAAACAAAACAAAGGTGTGAAGAAAGAGGCATAAGGAAGCTATGGGAGGTGTTGAATATATTTACTACTTTGAGGTGGTGATGGTATCATAGATACTTGCATGTGACCAAGGCCATCAAATTGTATACCTTAAATATGTATAGTTCTTTGTATATCAATTATACCTCAACGAAGCTGCTTAAAAAATAAATAAAAGTCATCTTCAGTTGGGATGTGAATGGCTACTTTCTCCATGAAGTATTTTACACTTCCAGGATGGAAATGACTGCTTTCGTAATCTCATCACACTGGGGTTTTGCATCAGTGCTCCTTGAGGCCATGCATGGCACCCTGTCCACCCAGTGAGTGGACTCATTACTACTGAAATAAGTAGGTAGTAGATGTTGAATGAATGTTGTTGGCTGGTGATGAAGATGATAAATAGTACAGAAGTCTCATTATATTTTTCAGGAACAAGTGTGCACCTACCAAAAAGACTCAGAAATCCTGGATGTTTTCAAACTCCCCCAGCATTCAGCTTTTAATGATGTTCCTGAACACACAGACCCCCATGGTGCACAGGGGATATTAAAGTTCAAAGAGACATAGAATCAGGTTGAAGATGGTAAGTGATCAGACTCCTAGGGGAATGAGAGCATTTCCTTATTTTTGGACTACAGCAGAAATGTCTGTAATGCAGATATTTAAAACTCGGCTGGGTGAAGAGGTGTAGGAGGTTTCACGGAATAGCCTGGAGTCAGGTCCTGCGGGATGAGGTGGATGTGATTGTGAAGGTCATCTCTGGCCCCCGCGCCTCGGATTCCATGATAGCACATCTGCTTTTGATTGCAGCGGGTTCCGAGCCCAGGGCTTAGGGCCCGACGCCATCTGAAGGAGGAAATACTAAGCCTGTCTGCAGGTCTGGATGTTCCCACAATGGGACACCAGCTAAGCCCTGTGGCCACTGGAGAGACACTAGAGCTCTGTCTGGGGCTCTGCTCATTCTCAGAGGCCCCACACGTGGAGGCCTTTGCAGCCCACGCAGGCCTCTGTCAGAACAAATAAAATGAAGCAGACAGGACGGGAGGTCTGGGAAAGTGGACCTAACAGGAGCAGGGGGTGGCTGTGAAAGGGAGGGTACCATGGTAATGAAGGGGAAGGAGGAGAGTCCGAATCAGACCCAGGCAGTAATCTTGGAGACACCACTCACTGGCCGAATGGGACCTCAGGAGGTTCCCATTCTTTGTTTGCAGAGTAGGGGATCAGCGAGATATTGCAGCAAAGCATGTAGTGCTGTACCCAGCACTTACCATTCAGTCACCTCTGCCTATTGGTATTTGACAACTTAGCTCTGGCTTGCTCCATCTGAAGAGACAAAATGACTCTGGATGGATGCTTCCCTTTTGAAAAGAAAGAAGGAAAAAAACCCACCCCAGAGTACTGTTTAGAATAGGGAAGCCTTCCTTGGGTGAGCAGCCTCACTTCCTGCTGGGTGCAGATGTGAGGGACCCGAATCCTCCAACCGCAAGTGCACTTGCTACTCAGCGAGAGCAAGGTCCACTGAGTCACGTGAGCGGAGGCGGCAAAAGCTGCACAAACACATGTGGCGGGAACAGGCACAAGGAAGTGATGCTGGCCCCAGGAGGTCCCCAAGGCTGGCTGGGACATGGATCTCTTGGAACGCTGCAGAAAGAAGGACTATGTAAACAAGAGATCAAAACCCAGGCTCCCTGGGCCTTCGGTGTGATGAATGTTTGTCCTGAATGTGCAACAGAAGTCAGACCACCACCATCTTTTGTAGTCTGAGTTTTCAGAGGACCCTAGGGAAAATTCACTGGTGTGGGATCTGGGGGATCCTTTCAGATGGCATGTCTCCTTGGTGACTGGACCCACCTTCCAAGGGCAGACAGCCCCCTGCATTTTCAAAGCTCAGTCTGCCTGCATGACCCCTCCCGAGAAAGGGGCCAGGGAGCACACTGCTTAGAGCTTTCATCATCCAAGGCAGTGCATGGTTCCCTCCCCCACAGCGTGGGAATGAGCCTGCTGCCTCCTCCAAATTATGCCTATCGTCCCAGGACCACCGACGACCCTGTCTGCCAGCTCAGCCAAGGGAAGTTTAATGGGAAGGAAAACTGCATGGCCAGGTGTGCCCAAGGTCATAAAACCCAAGTAAGTGTCAGCAGCTCCTCCTACTTGTTTGCTACCCATCAGAAGGCCCCTTCTCCTTGGCAGTTCCTGATTCAGCCCCTCCCTGCCCTATCGAGAGCATCTTCCCTTAAAGGAGAAAACACAGAAGAGAAAACATCCTCTATTAAATGTCCAAAAATGTGTGGTTTCTCTGTCTTGCCTTAGTGTGAAACTGACAGGCTGTTATGACTCATGCGGTCTCCCTGAACAGACAGACAGACAAATAGATACACAAACAAGTGGACAGTCGGTCAGCCAGTGGATAATCTATTGATGAAAGGATCCCCTGCTGGTTCAAATGGTCCTCTTGATCTAACCTTCTCCATTTCATCATGAGGAGTGCAAATCCTATCATTGCTCTGTGACCATTTATTACTCTGTCTTTTCCGTCAGAGGTGCCGAATCACTGCTCACGGTTGCTGTTTCCTTCAGAAGGCATTAGCAAAGAGGCCATTTGCCTGAGAATGTTTGATCTGTTCTGTTTTTTGCTGTCAGGTCCTCCACCACAGTGTCCGGGACCATAAAATGATTCCCAATCCGGTGCCTGAGAGACAGTGCTCAGATTGACTCAAGAACCATCCAAAAGGAGAGGCTAAGGCAATCCTGGGAGCCTGCGGGTGGAGGGTGTCAAGCTCAAATCTCCGGTGAAGGCTGTGGCTGGAAATGGTCTGGGAGGATCTCAGAGATGTGCATGTGTATGCACGTGTGTTTGTGTGTGTGCACGTGTGCGTGTGTGTGGATGAGTGTGTGCACATGAATGTTCATGTGTGTACGTACACATGCATGGGCAGAAGAGCTTGGGCATGATGATTATGATGGTGAAGCATGTGACCAGCTTTGCATGGTGGCATATGGGCATTTGTACAGGTGCCTGTTCATGGTCAATTCAGTGTCTGGGCGTGCACAGGCCCTACAATGCCTCCCATAAGCACCGATAAACCACAATGCTGTTGAGTGTGACTGGATGCCTCGGAGGGTCCCAGGCCCTGAAGGCCTTTCTTTCTATTCTGGTTTCTCTGTGGTTCCTGGCTGGGCAGCTCTGAGGTTGGAAATGTCTGACATCCAAGGCTTCAGATCTTAGGTGGGGAAGGGCTTGGTTGACAATAGGCTTCCCAAGGCAAGACTGGCCACTTTTGCTGGGTGTACTTTGGGCAAGTCCTCCTCTCTGTTAGCTCTCTGACACCTATTTCTCAGGATATGATTGCAATAAACTAAATAGAATAATGCATGTGACAGCCTTTTAGAAAGTAAGAAACACAATTCTATATTGGGACTGTTGAGGGCAAATGTACATACACTGAAATCAATCCATCCCCAAGGAAGACATGCCTGAACTATGGAGAAGTACCCTTCCTAGAGAGTTCAGTATTCAACAGCATCCACTTCTTCCTCAGGGCAAAGACATTTGATCAATTAATTCCTAAACATTTAGCTCTGTTCCACCCTGGGATGAAGGGTCTTGGTTGGGTTAACAGATGTGAAGGAAGTGGAAGGTCACTTTTGAGTTTGGGGACGTAGCAGGGTGGGCACTCTGGGAAGGTGACTGAGCAGGGGCTGGAGGCCCCCCGAGGACAGGCTGTGTCCCTGGGAGTCTTAGAGAGATGGCAGTTTCAAAGCAATCAGGTTACAGTTGCCAAAGGATTTGCTCAGGTATTCCCAATAGGCTGGGGTCAAACACATCCCCAGGGAGTTCATGATCAGTAGGACGAGGCCCTCAGACCCCTAGGGCAGCCTGCATCTGAGGATGGGTTGTCCAAGTCTCCCTAGACTTTGCATCCTGCGGTGTTCCAGGGTCAGGGATGCAGGGTATTGGTTTTCATCAATTCAAGGCCAGGCTGCACCCTGCTCTCCTGATGTGGTGGCTCCCGGACACTGGTCTTCAGACGCAAGTGTCCCTGCTGCCCTGACCTCATCAAGAGCTCAAGGGCCAAGCCATGCACAGACTTGGATGCTGACAGAGAGCCAAGAAGGCCGCTGGCTTTGATGTTAAAGATCTGCCAGCGGTCTTGAAGACCGAGTTTCGGGAATGGGGGTTTCAGGGATCCTAACAGGGTCCAGTCTCTTCTACTCCTTTGTGACTCCAGAGTTGCACAAAATCAAAACAACGCAGCAGCAGTAATACACAGCAAGGGAGCCTTCAGCAGCCCCTCTGAAACGCCAAATACGTTCAGTTATTTAATTTGAATAAAAATGATTTTGTTTGGGCTTTACTCTGGAACCTCTGGCTCCAGGGTGGTTTTGTGACTGTGAAATGGGGAAGGTCAAGGACAAAACGCCAGTGGTTAAGAGCACTAGGTCCTACTTGAGACTGTGGCCTCCAACGTGGAGGGTTTGGGAACTGAAAAGTCATAGTCCAAGTTCTTGAGGTTTTCATCAAGCTAAGCACCCATCCACTTGTCCAGAACTGGAAACCTATTACAGTGTGTCCTTTGTTATTTTTAGAATTTAAGATGATATTTTCCTATTTTAGTTAATGGCCTGAGAATGAGATTTTGGTTGTTTGCAATAAATTGCCTGATTTGGAAGTATTGGTGCAGAGGGACTCTGTAATTCAAAGTCTTTTTATAGCACAGCTTTTTTTTCCTGGTCTGGAGAATTCCATTAATCAGGTGGTGGGAGTGATTAATGATCCCCTGTGCCTGTGTGCACGTGGGGGCTCACAAGTCCTGAGAATGGGAAGCTGCGGGGTGGGTAGTCACATCGCTGTAGAGAAGGAAATCTCAGGGCCACATTCTCCACCTAGAAAGTGCATGCATCCAATTAAAGCCCTGCCAGGTCCCACCCGGATGCAAATAAGAATGAATAGATTAATTGCTGGAGTGTGTTCAAGGCCATATCCTCAGATGTGCTGGCCCAACATGCCTCTTTCTGCCCCCCAAAAGCAAAGTGGGGGTAGGGGACGGGGGGTGTAGAATTTATTCCTCGTCTTTGTTTTTCTTCTTGTTACTTCAAAAGGAAAATACTTAGCATCTTCAATCAACTTTTACTAAGCTCTTCTTATGTGTCAAACACTGAGTGAAAGCAGTAGGAGAGATTTTAAAGAGAAGTCATATTCTATATTCCTCCTAGGAAGTCCACAGTTAGATAGAGGCTCATAAACAAACAATTGCATCAGAGGGTGGAAAGAACCACTCCAGGGCTGTTGTGTTGAGCTGCTGATGAGGGCGGGACTCACCAGAGGAGTTCACCAGGCTGAAAAGGAGAGAAGGGTGTTCTCAGCTGAACTTGGAAAAGATGCAGTTACATTGAGGCATGAAAAGCAAGAACTCTTCCCTTCCTGAAAGGACGGAGCCTCAGGCAGGGATGGGCAGGGGCGTGGGACCTAGAATATAGAGGGCTTGTAAGCCCCAGTGAAGACTGGATTTGCTTCTGCAGGCAGTGGGGAGCCAGGGGATATTTTAAAGCAGGGAAATTAAAGTGGGACTGACAACTGAGAGCTGCACACAGCTCATCGTAAAAATGTGAGAGCTAAGGCCAGTGCAGAGTTGGGATAGGCCCTGGGGCATATGGCTGATGGCAGAATTGGGATAGGACCACGGACACATGGCTGATGGCAGAGCTGGGATAGGACGGGGGGGCATGTGGCTGATGGCAGAGTTGGGATAGGACTGGGGGCAGGTGGCTGATGGCAGAGCCGGGCGAGGACTGGGGGCATGCGGCTGATGGCAGAGTTGGGATAAAACTGGGGGCACGTGGCTGATGGCAGAGTTGGGATAAAACTGGGGGCACGTGGCTGATGGCTGGCAGGACCTATGTGAGATCTTGGATCTCCTCAAAGGAGCCTAAATTGGTTAAATCTGGAGTTACTATTGCATTCTTTAATCCTTACTAATTCATTCTCTCTCTCTTCTGAAAGAAGTTCTTTCTCATTTTGTTTCTCACAAGTATGTGCCAGGTACCATGTTTCCCCTTGAATCTCACTTTTCGATGTGTCCTTCCTGTACTCTATTGGGCACACTGATGTGGGATCTGATATTTGTGGGAAGAAGCTTGATCAAATGAAAAAAACAAGAAAATGATCAGGCTCACCACAAGCCTACCACCCATTTTTCAAAGGATACCAAAAAAAAAAAAAAAAAAAAAAAAAGCCCATCCATGCTGGCCCTCAGGATCCTGTACTGGAGAATGTTCCTCAAAGGGGGTTTGGTGCTGTCCCAACCCTGACAGAGGCTTCTGGCACTGCCCTCACCTGCGGAGGCACAGACGACGGCCCTCCCACCTGTGACCGTGCCTTCCATAATCCCACAGCCTGGCTTCCTGTTCATCTGGATCCCTGTTTTAAAAGGTCTCTAACTCACTTTTACAGTGGCCTGAGGGTAAACCTCACTGTTTCTGTATTAGTGAGGAGGAAACAAGGTCTTTCTCCTGAAGAAACCAAGGACATCCTCACAACTGAGACAATGAAACTTTCAGAAGCTGGAGGACACCAAAGCCAGCAGAGCCTCCCCTGGTTCGTGCTCCCCTGGACCCCATGGTGTTGTGACTCACGAGGCTCCCAAGCTATGTTCTGAGAAGACATTCCCTTCACATCCCTCCCACACCCAAGGTGTTGGTCCCCTGCGTCAGGGTTGTCAGAATTGGTGCCTGTCTGGCCTGCTGCTGAGGCATCCTGCCCCTTCCCGCCATGCCCAGTTTTCAGGCCTCAGCAGGGGCTCACCGCCTCCCGCATTCTTGCAGGTCATGGCCTCTCTGTAGGGAAAGGCCTGTGAGGACACCCAAGGTGAGCTCTGCTAAGGAGGCTGAAGGGAGGTGGCCAAAGCATTGCTGGAATCTTATAGAGCAGAGCAGTGAGGAGGGTTGAGTCTGGAATTAAGTAGAATTGAGTTCAAAAACTGGCTCTTCATCACTCACCAGAGAAATTCAAATTAAAGCTCATGCCTATGATCCCTGAGACTTGGGAGGCTGAGGAGGGAGAATCACTTGAGGCCAGGACTTTAAGATCAGCCTGGGCAACATTGTGAGATCCCGTCTCAAAAAAATGGAAATTAAAAACACAAGGAGATACCACTGCACCCCGCCAGAGCAACTAAAATGGGAAAGACTGATGATAGTGAGTGCTGATGAGGGTGTAGGGCAACCCCAACTCTCATCCCTTCCTAGTGCGATGGCAACCTGGATAACCGCTTTAGAGGGCTGAAGTTATCTCTAAAGTTAAACACGTATACACGGCCCAGCCCAGAAGATTCACCCCTGGGTATATCCCAAGCAGAAAGAAATATCTGTCCTCGAAAGGCATGTCAGACATGTTCATGGCAACCTTACTCAAAATAGTCAAAACCTGGGGAGAATCCAAATATTCAACAGCAGTAAAATGGATAAACAAATTGTGGTGTGTTCATACGGTAAAGTACACCAAAGCAACACAACCCAATAAATGATGGCTGCATGCCTCACCCTGGGTGACCACACATACACACAGCATGGGGACACCCCAGAGTAGTTACTGCTTGGTTCCACTCAAATGGTGTTGAGAAACAAGCAAACCTTGTCTGGAGAGATAGAAGAGTGGTTACCATGGGTAGCTTGATGGGAGGGGAACAGGGGACCCTCTGGGGGATGCAGAGATTCTAGATCACGATCTGGGAGGTGGCTCCTGGCCCCGTTTCTTTCATTGTAAATGGGATAATAAAACATGACTTTGGAGTTCTCATGGACCGAGTAAAGTGATGGATGTCAGGGCACAGCACTCTGTAGGGTGAGAAGTAACCCCAGACAGGTGCAGGGCGAATGCTTGTTTCCTCATCTCCTCTAGATCTTAGTCAATAGGAGTGGGAGTAGAATATGGAATCCAGAGCCTGAATGTTGGCCAAATTGGTAGATGGAGTCTCCTGTAGTTCCATGGCCAGAGAGGTCCCAGGAGCATCTATCCCTGCAGCTCCAGACTGCTTTGCAGCTAGGGGAGCTCAGGTCCCTTAATTAGCCCACCCTCCCTGACCAGCACCCAGAACTGCCGCCACCAGATGCTAAGGTGAGTCTCTTCTCAGCTGGGCCATGCCCAGGGAAGGACTCTCAAGGCCCAGGCTCACTCTGGTAAGGGAGCCTGAGCCCGGTGGGTCCCAGTAGCCACTTGCTCACCTTGTAGCACTATCATTGGCCTCTGACAGCTCAGCTGGAGTCCAACTTAGCTGCCCTTTTGTAGTTAGACATCCCACTGGCCCCATTGAACCTGGACTTGAGCCCCTGTGGTTAGAGGCAACAACTCTTTGCAAAGACCAAATGCCCTTGGCTCCTCCTTGGTCCTGGGGCCACAGCATTTGGATCTTTTCCTGGCAGATGCCAGTGCCTTCAAACGGCCGTATTGGGCGAAGCAATTGGCTTGTTCCCAGGATTGCATAATTCATGGAAATGCACAGAGGCATAGACCAGGTTAGGGGCAGTCTCTGGGACCTCCTCTCTGTTTTTCATGCTCCTCCTCTCTGCACAGGCAGCCCTCCCCTGCCCACATGCCTCTGTAGTTCCAGGCACACATTGTGCTGGTTTCTTCAGTGATGAGATCTCTCATTCCATGCTCTCTTCTGTGTATGCACAAGCTCCTACAGAAGAACCCAAATTTAGCAGTCGACACCCATGTGCTGTGGATGCAGCAGCACTTGTGTGTTGGCTCATGAACATGGATCACTCACACCTACAGCGTTCACAGGCACCAACGTGGCACCTCACGAGACATCCCATAATTCAGGGCATTGTTAGGATAGTTGGGGGTCCAGCGCATGGAGAATGTCCTGCTCATCTCTCCCAGTGAGTCAGGAGGACTCTGACTTGCCTTCTGCTCCACATCCTACCTCCCTCCAGCCCTGCCTCCTCTCCTCTCCCCAGGTCCTGGTAGATACAAAGTGGGAAGCACAGCCAGACGCCAGGCTTTGTGGGAGCAGCTCCCCGCGGAGGCTGCGTGGAGTTAGTGTGTCCTGACAGCACACTCCCCACACTCACCTCAGGCACTAGGTGGGCACCACATCCACATGACTCTGTGGCTTCACCCGTCAGAAGATCCTCTGAAGACCCCACTGACGTGTTGATGATGCAGATGACAAGGCAGAAAGTAAATGATGGGGTCTCATCTGCTGTCCGTTTTATAGAACTTAAGCTGAATGACCTCTACCTGGATAAGTGGCAATGTGTGTGTCCAATCTTATATCTGTTTTACCTATATTTATACATGTATATTTCATGTGTTAATTTGTCTTAATTTTCTGTACACCTAAATGCATTCATGCATCCTATTAAGTCTACTCAGTGAAAGGAAAGGAGAGATTGATTATGAATTGAGTGTCTGCCTTGTCCTAGATGTTTTACATAGATGATAGCACTTTATTCTCACAGTCACACGTTAAAGCAGGGCTCTCAGATCTGAGCTGGCCCATCCAAATGACCTGGGGGCCTTTTAAAACACAACTTTCTAGACCACCGTCCTAGGTTTCTGGTTCAGCAGGTGTGGGTAGAGGTTTGAGAAGGTGGATTGCTGACGAGTTTCCAGGTGAGGCTGTAGCGTCTGGCCCAGGGACCCCACTTTGAGAAGCACAGTTTTAAAGAAATAGGCTCAATTTATGATGGAAAATTTGAGGCTCACATTTGAGATGTAAAGTCATACAGTGAGTGACAGAACAGGATGTGGGCCTGGCAACACCCTGCCACCCTACACAGCACGGAGTTCCTTCAGTATTTTTAAATGCCACTCCAAGGGCAATGTGAGGCAGCAGGACCTGTACTGCCCAGCATGGTGTGTAGAGGCTGACAATCTTGCCCTGCGTGGTTGGAAGTTTCACAGCTACCACTGCCTCTGAGCGACTGACTACATCTATTAGCTTTCACTGGGTAAGAAACTGCCCCATCAGGAAGTGGCTTAAACAACTATTTATCAGCACTGGCCAGTCTACAGGCCTGCTGGGCGGTTCTGCTGTTGAGGTCAGGCTAACTGATGGAAGCTGGGCTGCTCAGGTCTGGGGTCAACTGACAGGTCAGGTGGGGTCTACTGGTCTGGGGCCCTCCGTGCTTGTGTGGAGGTTGGCTTCATTCTGACTGAGAGGTGGGAGCCAGTGCCACGAGCTTCTCATAATCCAGCAGGCGACCTGGCCTCGTTCACACAGTGGCTGCCGGATTCCAGAAACGAGGGCAGAACGTTAGTAGCGTGCGGAGGACCTGGTTTCGACCTAGTACACATGACTTGTGCCCTGTTCTGTTGACTAAAACACTAGAATGACCAAGATCCAAGGGGTGGGTACAGGAAGGGGAGGAATTTGTGGCTATGTGAAAAATGGACCCTACTGTGTGTTCTGTATTATGGCCACTGCATGTCCTCCTGTGTCCCTGTCCCATGCCTGGCTCAACAGCAACAGGAGGCAGGGAGGCCAGCTCTGCCTCTCATTTGTTGCTTCCTTTGTGGATGTCAGGAAGACAAAATCTATGGTGAACAACAACATGCCACCAGGGTTTCCTCCTGAGAAATACGTTTATCATTTTCCATGGAAAGCTCTTCAAATGACGTTTCCTTGGAGCCATCATCTATATGCATAAATATGGAGTTCAAATGGAAAATCCAGTTTTCACAGCTGTGTCTGTGCTAAATAAAAAAGAACAGAAAAACAAAGAGAAAGAAATAAAATGACCTCTGGCTTTTGCAACAGAATGGGGTGCAGAGAAGGAATCCTTCCAACACCATGCAGCCGGCTCCACAACTCCGTCATGTGCAGATTGGACTCTTAATTAATCATGGCTGAATTTTTGCACATTTACTTTGGGGCTGGTGGTTTATTTTCTTGTTCTAGTGCCCACAGGAGCATCCTCTGGCAATAAAACATCCAGAGAGAAGTTATAAAAACATGTCATCTTGGTTATAACATATGGCTAATTGATTTTTGAGAATCGCTTAATTGTGTGACTTTAGTTAACTAAACAACAATGCCTGTTTTCACACCTCTGATATTAGCTCATAGGATTTCATGACCTGCCCCTGCTGAGACACACTCCATATTTCTGACCATAAATCTGGCCTCTGCTCGGCTAGCATATTTGCTCCAGCTTTGTTGTGGTGGTTTTACTGCATTGGTTGCCTTTAAAAAAAATTTATAGTGGGCAATAAGCATGGAGAAAGGTTTAAGGGGTAGAAAGAAATTTTCTTTCTTTCCAGTCTATATGAGCTGAATTTTTAATTTCTTCCTTAAATAAAATAATAAAAGGTAGTTTCCTTCACAACTTTGCCTAACATGGATCTCTGTAGGTTCCACTTAAACAGAATGTGAGAGCAACATGAGCCTGTGGCCTGTTTTTACAGAGGTTTACAAAAGCTCTGCTGAGTTCGATTAATTGCCTGGAGTTTCACAGGGGTCCCTGTCAGTTACAAGAGGGTTTTAATGTGGAAAAGTCAAGATGATAGGCATGTGAGGAGGAGGGAGAAGAGCCATCTGAGAGAGAGGAAGGAGCTAGGGAGGAAAATAAAGGTGTTTTAGAAGCAGTGGGAAAAATGCCTTCAGTGGATAATGAGAAAGTGGGATGGAGGACTCAGTATATTCCCCTAGATTATGGTACAGGTTACAGACATAGGGGAATGAAGAGAAGGTCATCTTCCAGCTTTGCCCCTCTGGAAACTAACTGCCCATCATGGTTATTATGCAGAGTCAAAGTACAAAATCCCTGTCAAGAGTCATAGCCTGGGGTAGAAGAAGCCATCCTCAGCGTTCCACAGCTTCACTTGAGATTGATGATGTTTTCTTTTCTTCCTTATTATAAAAGAAACCCAGAGTAATCGTTACAGTCTATAATAATAGCTGATACTTGCATGTTTTTGCCATGTGGTCAGGCAGTGTTCTAGGTGCTTTGAGGATGTAATTCCTTAAAGCCTCACAAGGACCCTGTGATGCAGGTACTGCTGTTACACCATTTCACAGATGAAACTTCTGAGGCACACCGAGGTGAGTAACTTGCACACAGTCAGGCAGTTGTTATGTGTACATGGCAAAGCAGGGACTGATGAGCTCTTTTCTACCTTGCCTCCTTGTTTGGATAATCCTCAGGTAAAGACTTCAACAAGGCCCTGGGTGCTAGGCCCTGCAGTCATTGGCACCAGGAAAATACACTGGGGCTGAGTCCCGAGGTGGAAAGATGTGTGCCTTTTATTCCCTTTCTTGCCTTACTACACTGGCTAGAAGTTGCAGATGATGTTGAGACCTTGCTTCATTCCCAGAATTAGGAGAAAAGTATTCAGCCTTTTGCCATTAAGTGTGATGTTAGCTGTAGGTCTTTTTGTTGATACTCTTTATCAAGTTGCGAAAGTTCCCCTCTACTCTTCATTTCCTGAGAGTTTAAAAAAAATTATAAAAGGTGTTTTTTCTGTATCCATTGATCTGATCATGTAATTTCTCCATTAATATGGTGGATTACACAGATAGATTTTTTAGTATTGAACTTGCCTTGCATTCCTGGAAAACACCCCACTTGGTCATGGAGTATATTCTTTCTATATATTGCTAAGTTTGATTTGCTGATACTTTGTTAAGGATTTTTGCAACAAGACAAGGAAGGGAGTATGCAAAATTTGAGCCTTCACCTGAGCAGTGGGCAAACCCAGGATTGCCTGAAGTTTCCAGCTCTCTGGGGCCTATCCTGGCCAGGCCCCACTGACGAAGCCTGCTGTGCAACTGTGCCAACAGGACGGGACTGCATGGTAAAAGAAAACACAGAACAAAAAGGACAAACCTGAGTATTCTCATCTGGACCATCCCATTCTTGTAAAAACAAGCAAACAATTGTAAAAGGTCACGGCTTTGTGTAATTCTTAGGGGAAGGTCTCAACCAAAGCATTGAGACTGAGTTCAGTGCTAGATGCCAAGAAAGACCCACAGAAAAACCAAACAAGTCAGTCTTCTATACCTTTGTATCAAGATTAAAAATTTCCAGCAATTTTCATTGAACAGAAACAAAGCACTCTGCAGGAATGCAATCCCCTCCGCTATCAATACTAGCCTTCATCCCCCTCAACCCCACCATGACAGTCATGGTGAAGGTCAGTGTGCCCCAGGCTCTGTGGCTGACTAACTTTAGGGAAGAAGGACACAGGGGCCCAGGCAGGGGGCACCATTCAGGCAGACCCCACTCCCCGCTTTGTCCAAGCATGTTCCCGCCTTCCTGGGTGACACCGCATTTGTTGTGTACCTTTGGCCTAATTCCTCGCCCTGGCTCCTGCATTAGTAACCACCCTGTGGTGACCTATAATTCATCTTCCAAACCAAGAATGTGGCACTTTTGAAAATGATTTTGCCAGAACAGCAGGCCTAACCTAGAATTGCTTGGGGCAAATGGGCCCATACAGTCCACCTTCTAATATTTGAGTTTCTCCAGAAGTGGGGCTCTGGATTGTCTTTGCCAGACCCCACTCCCCACCACAGTGGCTACGAAAGGCCTGCCTGTTCCCTGCCCCGGCAGCTAAGCCCCTTCTCCTCTCTTCTGGAACCCCCTCTGCTGTCTTGCTCTGGGATCTCTAAACAGTCTCTTGTCTGACCCTTGAACCCCGCTGTGAAATCTTGGCATGTTGTACAGTCATCTGTTCTCGGGCTGGACTGTGCCCGCTGGCGCTTGCCCATGTCCGCTGGCGCTTGCCCTTTGACTTTTGTCCCCTGCGCTTCCTACAATCTTCTGGATTTCACACCAAGTGAGTCACTCTGTTCTCTCTACTCCCACTGGGCAGAACCACGAGGCTCCTGCATGCACATGCTCTCTGCCTCTCGGGAAGCACTCCTCCCTGTTGGGGATGCAGCAGGGGATTGAATGAGCCTCCACTGGTTTGAAAGCTGGGGGGCTTTCACGAGTAGCCTTCCTCTTCTGTCTGCTATTTATACCTCCTGTAGCATGATTTCCCTTTCAGAGGTTAGATCCTGAGGCTCAGAAAGATTAAGGAAGCAATCCCTCATATTCCCTAGAGCCCCTGTTGCCTCTTGGAAGTAGGCTTAAATTGGGAAACCCAGTCTAGCCACGGCAGAACTTGGCCTCTATTTATAAGAGAAGTGATAAGAATGTCCTAGACGTTGAAAACAGGAAAGAGAAGAGATATTAGTACACCCATGACCATAGCAGCGTTATACACAGTAGCCAAGAGCTGGAAGCAACCCAAATGCCCATCAGAGAAAGAATGGAAAAGCAAGTGTGGTGCATGCGTACAATGGAATATTATTCAGCCTCAAAAAGGAATGCCAAGAAAGAAAATTCTGGCACATGCTACAACATGGGAGAACCTTGAAGACATTATGCTAGACGAAATAAGCCAGACACAAAAGGACAAATATTGCATGATTCCACTTATGTTAGGTATTTAGAGTAGCCAAATTCATAGAGACAGAAAGCAGAATGGTGGTTGTTAGGACTGGGAAGTGGGATGGAGAGTTACCATTTAAGGGGTACGATTTCAGTTTGGCACGATGAAAAGTTCTGGGGATGGATAGTAGTGATGGTTACCCCAAAATATGAGTGTTCTTAATGCCACTGAATTGCTCACTTAAAAATGGCTAAAATAGTAAATTCTACGTTATGTATATTTTACAGAAATTTTGAAGAAGAGGGATGTTCTGGAAGTTCACTCCATAGGGTACTGCTTTGTTTGGAAAGGGCATTTCCCTCTTCATCCTGTCCTCCTCCTCATACCCCGCTTTCCTGGAAGCCCCCACCATCTGGCCTGAATCTGCATTATCAGCTGCATGTGCTGATGGGCTGCTCGTGCCTCTGGGAAAGTCTTCACGGACACACTCAGCTGGGCCTGGCTCAGAGTCGGCTGGCTCCCTGGCTCTGATGAGATATGCCAAGCCCTGCATTGGCAGGCGTCAGGAGTTGCTCTCACTCCCGTGTGGCATGGAGATGCCAGGCAGAGGGAATGCATTATGCAAGCCCAGTTCTGAGACACCAGGCATTGTGCTTTCCAGCCCAGCCATACAATGCTGACCACGTGCAGTTATTGCAGCAAGGCTGGCATCCGAGGGACAAAGCGCCCTCTCTGCATAGCCAATGTCTCAGGGCCTCCTTGATGCTACTGTAGTGAGTCTAGGAAGCCAGGAGATGAATGAAGGCATTATGGAGCCTTGTCACTCCACCGCCTCTGTGTACAGAGGAGGGGGCTGGGGCCAGCTGTTCTAGATGCTGCACAGACACAGGGAGATTTGGTCAGATCTGGGGTCTCCTGATCCCGGGCAGCACGCACATCATGGTCCTGAAGGCTGTATGCTGTCTAGCTGTTCCTGCACAGTGGCTCTAGGAAAGAACTCGGGAGGCGAAGAGCATCTCTTTCTTTTATACAACTAGCTTCTATTTATTTTTACCTTTGGTCTTTGTTATGTTCAAACATTTTCAAATAGTGTGCCCCTAGAGCTCATAATTAAATAGCCCAATCCTTTTACTCTTCACAGCATGTATCAGACCAAATCAGAAGCTTTTCCACAGACCTTAAAAAATATTGGAGATTAATAGGAGGTTGCAAAGATTATAAAGAGAGATCCTGTGTACCCTTCCAGTAGGTTTCCCCATGATTACTCCTTATGAGATACAGCGTAGCATCAATACCAGGACTTGGATATTGGTGCAAAGTGTGTGTGTAGTTATGGCTTATTTTATCACATACATAGTTTGTGTATCCACTACTGCCATCAAGATACAGAACCATTTCTTCACCACCAAGATCTCCAGATCTCCCTCCTGCCACCCACTGCTCCCCACCATCCCTAACTCCTAGCAACCACCAATCTAATTTCTATTTCTATAATTTTCTCAATATGAGAATGTTAGATAGATGGAATTATACAGTATGTGACCTTTTGAGATGGGCTTTTTTTTTCTAGTCACAATGCCCTTACGATCCATCTGGGCTGCATGTATCAACAATTTCTTTTTATTGCTGAATAATTTTCTGTGGCACCAGTTTGTTTAACCACACTTACCCATTGGAGGGCATCTGGGATAAGTTTTGGCTCTTATAAATCGAGCTGCCTCAGATGTTTGTGTACAGGTTTTTGCATGCAAACATTTTCATTTTTCTGGGACAAATGCCCAGGAGTGCAGTCCTGGCTCAAACACTAAATGGATATTTAGTTTATAAAGAAAGCACCAAACTATTTTCCAGAGTGACTAAGAACTCACATTCCCATTAGTAATGTATGAGTGATCCAATTTTTCCACATTCTCGCTTGCATTTTGTGTTATTATATTTTATTGTATTAGAATATTTAACATGAGCTCTACCCTCTTAACATATTTTAAGTGTACAATATAATATTGTGAACTAAAGGCATAATGTCATAAGCAGATCTCTAGAATTTACTCATCTTGTATAACTGAAGCTTTGTACCCACTCAAAACAATCACTTCCCGTTTCCCCCTACCTCTAGCCTGGCAACCACCATTCTACTCTCTGCTTCTATGAATTTGAATATTTCAGGTAATTCATAGAAGTGGAATCATGCAACATTTGTGCTTCGGCAACTGGCTTATTTCACTTAGCGTAACGTCCTCAAGTTTCATCCATGTTGTCAGATGTGGCAAGATTTTCTTTTTAGGACTGAGTAATAGCCATTGTCTATGCATATGACGTTTACTGTATCCATTTATCTGTTGATGGACATTTGGGGTTGTTTTCACATCTCAGCTTCATAATGCTGTAATAAACATAGTAGTAAAAATATTTCTTCCGGATCCTGATGTCAATTCTTTTGGATGAACACTCAGAAGTGGAATTGTTGGATCATAGAATAGTTGTATTTGTAATTTTTGAGGAACCTCTGTACTGTTTTCCATAGCAGCCATGCTATTTTATTTTTCCGTAGTGTAGAAGGGTTCCAGTTTCCCTACATCTTTGCCAACACTTGTTATCATTTATTGTTTTGATAATAGCCATTATAACAGTGATATCTCACTGTAGCTTCAATTTGCATTTTCCTGATGATTAGTATGTTGAGCACATTTTCATGTATCTATTAGCCATTCGTATGTTTTCTTTTGAGACTTTTCTATTGAAGTCATTTGCCTATTTTAAAATCAGCCTATTTGTTGTTCTGCTGTTGAGTTATAGGCATTCCTTATGTATTTTGGATTTTGACTCTGCCTATATTATATATTGCAAATATTTTCTCCCATTCCACAGGTTGTCTGTTCGCTTTGGTTTCTCTTTTGCTGGGCAGAAGCTTTTTAGTTTGATGTAATCCTACTTGTCTATACATGGTCTTGTTGCCTGCACTTTATATACCATATCCAAGAAATCATTTCCAGGACCAATGTCACGAAACATTTCCTCTACATTTTCTTCTAGGAGTTTTGACTTTGAAGTTTAAGTATTTAATACATTTGGAGATGATTGTTACATATATTGTAACAAAACGGTCCAATTTTATGCTTTGGTATGTGGATATCTATTTTTTCCAGCACCATTTGTTAAAGAGACTATCTTTATCTCTCCATTGTGTAGACTTGGCACCTTGTCAAAGGTCTTCATAGGGCCATATATGCAGGTGTTTATTTTATTTTTTCTGGTATAATATGTATGGAGTTACATGTCATGGTGGTTTTAATTTGCATTTTCTTAATGGCCAGTGATGTTGAACACCTTTTCATGTGCCCATTTATTAGTCATGGATCCACTTTGATAAAATGTCTCTTTACATCTTTGGCCCATTTTCTAATTGGAATATTGTATTTATGCAAATACAATTGATTTTAAAATATTTATCTTGTATCTGTGAGCCTGTATCTTGTTGAACTCATTTATTCTAGAATTTATTTTGGTAATGGTTTTTTTAAAAAGTGTCTCTTTACATCTTTGGCCCATTTTCTAATTGGAATATTTGAGTGTATTTTAATGTTAAATTTTGAGAACTATATACTAGATATAAGCGCTTTGTTAGATGTGTAGTTGGTGCATAATTTTCTCTCGTCTGTAACTTGCTTTTATTCTTTTAATAGGATCATTAGCAGAGAAAAACATGTTAGGTTTGGATGAGGTCCAATTGGTCATTTATGTACGGTGCTTTTGGTGTCATGTCTAAGAACATTTCTCCAAGCCATAAATCTCAAAAATTTTCTCTTATGTTATCTTCTAAAAGTTCTTATGTTTTACATTTAAACATATGATGTGTCTTGAGATAATTCTTGTAAAAGGTGTGAGGCTTAGGCCGAAGTGTATTGTTTTTGCCTATTTCTTTTTTTTTTTTTTTTGAATGTCACTAGACAATTAAACTTTTATTGAAGCGTAAATTGTGGTACAGAAATACATTTCAACTGGTTTAAGTCCAACACCAGTGAAAGGAGAAATTATGGCACCAAAACTTTCCCTCTTCTATCAAACCATGATTTAGATTATGATTCAATCTACATTTCTCTTTTCTAGGCTTTGTCCCATACAAATTTGTGCAGTTTTCAACATTAGAATTCTTAATTCTATTAGGAAAAAAAACAAAACAAACAAAAAAAACCCCACAGACCTCAAGTCAACAAATCTATTGGGATACTGTTTACGAACAGAGTCCACCTTAAGCATTGGTCCTTAAAACAGAGCTCCTCAAAATATTAGGTGCTGTGCTCATTACAGAATCAAGCTTACACACTGACTGAAAACTTCCTCAATGAAATTTTCAATCAACAACATGCTTCAAATAAAAGTCAAACAGTGTTCCAACCACTTGATTTCAAACCAAGTAGATTTTAGGTTTAGAAACACTAAAAAAAGGTGTTTCATTTATAAATACGGAAGGAACAAAACATCACTGCATCAATCCAGAAATTATCAAAATATTTAGAGGACAAGAAATATAAAATTTAGTCAACTTTGCTGTTTTCTCAGTTCCTTAAAATCCCAGAGTATCTGCAAATATAGCTAAAAGGTACCAACTCTTGAAAGCCTATATTACTAGTTATTTCTCATTGAGTATTTTCGAATTTTATTTATGTTCTACTTATTTATTCATATATTCTACTTTATGATGTTTATCTGAATAATCTGGACAAATTCTCATTCTGGGCAGTCATTCATTTCATCCTACGAATGCCATGGTGAGGGAAACACCGTAGTTAGAGGAACAGATCAAGTCAGAACACACATGCATCACAGTCACAGAACTTTAAGTCACAAGATGGAAAAGACATTGATTCTGCTTTGGATCAAAGTTTATAGAACACTACTTAATGGAAACTAGTGGAAATGGCCGCTAAAAGAAAAGTTAAGGTGAATGATCCAAGCTGACTTGATTTACTGAATCCAGAATAAAATTATGCTAAATCTCTCTGGTAATTAACTAAATAAAAAATCATTTTATACTACTACTTAAACTTAGTAGGTTAGTAAAGGCGTGCTACTCATCAGACACTAATCTCATTTACTGAGGAATACAGAATTGTATGTTTTCCACAGTTCAGCCAGTACACCCTAATCTCAATCTACAACTCTGGGTCTTCCCTGCGAATCAACTATTTTCCAAAAGAGCACATTACAATAAAAGAGAGGTTAAATTCCCATGCCCTTTAAAGAGTATTAAGCCCAGGGACCATCTCCTCCATTTCCCATCTGGGGTATAGAATTAGTATATAAACCCACAGTGTTAACAGTGTATTGCTTTATTTGGGGTCTTGGGGAGACACCAGGGAGAGGGAAGAAATCAAAGGACTATAAATGCAGGGTCCAATAATGTTAAAATAGTAAATATGCAAAATGAGTAACTGGAATCATTTTCTTAAGGACTCAACTCATGGAAGAAAACTTTAATTGCTTATGCGGTGCCTGTTTCAAAACTCAGTATGAAGTAGACAATTGATTTCAATAAGCATTAGTAATAGAATGTGTTACTCGGAGGAAACTGGATGTAAAATCAATGGCAGCAATTTAATAGAACAGTACCCAGGGATTTAGGGGCGTGAGGCCAACACTAATGAGGATGAAAGCCTTGTCTGTGGGGAATTTTGGGTGAGACTATGGAGAAATATGCACACTGTGGCAGTAAACCAAATTGAGTTTGCTTTAACAAGTGTTCGTAAAGTTTCGCTATAGTAAAAGGTTTTTGCTACATGGGACCTCAATTTCACAGGCAAAAGCAGTAGAGCAAGACTAAACTTACCGAAGAACATTCATGCAAGATACAGAGACTCCTTCTGAGAGATATAATAATGCATTACAATTCACATTGATTCATGCTGTCAATTACATCGAGGAGAGCTTTCGTGCAGCCGCAGAGATGAGTAGGTATGGAAAGCACTTGCCCCCACGCGCATCTGACACTAGAAAGCATCCACCACCTTCTACATGCTGTCTCTTCTTTGCATTTTTTCTTCTTTTTTCTTAATCAACTCAGATGTTGTTGTCTAGGGCTTCTTAGGGCAAAACTTGACAAAAACACAATTGATAGTCATTGAACATAAGCACTCTGGCAATCAAGATGCTTAAAACCTTCCAGCGTTCTGGGCAAGAAGCTCTGTGCGACATTTAGAACTCTGATTACACAAACAAGGTGGTCACAAATTTTCCTGGCTTGAAGACTTCTACAACTTTCCTGATCAGGTCATCATAGGAGGTCTGACTTAAGTTTGTTTCAAAGCTAACATAAGAAAATTCTGGTTCTGGAGTGATGTGAATAGTCCAATAAGTTCCATCCGATTTCATTCCATTCATCGAATACCCACAAGGATTGAACATTGTGGCATCAATGACAGAACCTGGTGTCAGGTCACGAATTCCACTCTCACGAGTGACATCCTTTGCAGTAACACCATCTTTCATGTAGAACTGGTCCATAACTGCTGGGTCAAGCTCACTCATCAGAATTTCCAAGGTTTGATCTGGCTGACTGATTACCCGACTCTCTGGGAAATCCAGAGTATATAAGTACCAACAGTCAGAATTCATACGTCCCATACAATATGCTGCTCCATTTGGGAAAATTGCATTAAGAAACTATATTTCTTCCTGGAAATTCCGGTGTGGGTACCCTTGGTGAGAAGGCTTCATGAAATTCTTACGAGAATAAAAGAAGCTTTGAATTGAGTCAAACCCACTGTAATCCCTAGCAAGCTTCAACAGGGGAACCAGTGCTTTCAGCAAGAGGGTGGTACCACATGTCTTCAAAATGAAACGTCTCTTGGAGACAAACATGCTACTCTCACTGAGTACATAAGCTTCCTGCTTGTCAGTTTTTGTCACACTTATGATTGAACATTGCACATCCTTCAAAAGTATGTCCCACTCAGATCTTGGGATAGTGCGAAGATCCCCAGATCCTTGGTTTGCCTCGGGCTGCTGCCAGGAGAACCAAACCTCCAGCAGCTTCTCGGTCCCTTCGAAAAAATGTGCAGCTTCCATCACCGTGAGACTAGCGAACAACCAACAACCACAGAAAATCAACTAAATTAAACCTCTTCTCCCGCCGCTGCCGCCGCCGCTGCGGATTGGTCCAGCTGTGTTACTAAAGTTCTGGTTCCTTTTTTTTTTTTTGCTATAATTTTATATTAACTTTTTTTTAAAAAAAGGACTAATAAAATTTTCCCGGCTTTGTGTGAGCGAAAGTTGAACGTAAGTCTTTTGGAAATAGAGGCAGATACAGTTCAGTCTCTTGTAGTCCGCTGCTTTCCCGTTAGAGAGAGTAGAGCGAGCGCTAGCTAATGTCGCCGGCCATACTGTGTAAGCGCGTTTTTGCCTATTTCATTGCTCTAGCACCGTTTGTTGAAAAGACTATCCTTCCTCCAGGAAGTTGCTTTTGCACTTCTGTTAAAAAACAGGGGAACACATTTGTGTGGGTCTACTTTTGCGTTCTTTACTCTGTTCCATTGATCTGTGTGTATATCCCTTGAGTAATATGCCACAGTCATGATTACTTTAGCTGTATAGTAAGTCTTGAAATCAGGTGGATAATTCTTCCTGTTTTATTTTTCTTTTTCAGAATTGTTTTAGCTATTCCATACAGATTTCTATATAAATTTGAGAACAATCTTATTTATAATATATCTATCTAAATTGTCTATATCTACAAAAAAATCTTGGTGAAATTTGGATAAACCTGTATACCAATTCAGCAGAGAGTTTGTCTTCACCATATTGAGCCTTCTCAGTATGCATCTCCATTTATTTAGGTCTTATTTTATTTATTTCATCAGCATTTGGTAGTTTTCAGCATAAAGTCTTGCATATATTTTCTTAGATTTACACCTAAGTGTTTTTTTTTTTTTTTAGGTTTCAATGATATCGCATTTAAAATTTTGGTTTTCATATGTTCACTGGTAGTATATGCAAATACAATTGATTTTAAAATATTTATCTTGTATCTGTGAACCTGTATTTTGTTGAACTCATTTATTCTAGAATTTATTTTGGTAGTTTTTTTTTTTTTTTTTTAAATCTTCATTGGCTATCATGTCATCTGCAAATAGGAACAATTTTACTTCTTTTCTAATCTGTGTGACTTTCATTTCATTTATTTGTCTTAATGTGCTGGCTAGAACTTTCAAGTATTCTGATGAGTGGCAGTGTCACATGAAAGTAGAATCCATGCCTCATTCACAGTTTTAGGGGGAAAACATTCAGTCTTCTACTATTAAGTACAATGCTTTGTAGATATTCTTTATCAGGCTGAAAAGTTTATCTCTATCCCTATTTTATGACAGTTTTGTCAAAATGAGTGTTAAATTCTGTCAAATGCTTTTTCAGCATTCATTAAAATAGTGGATTACACTGATCGATTTTCCAGTATTTAACCAGGCTTGCATTCCTGGAACAAGCCATACTTGGTCATGGTGTATATTCTTCGTATATATTGCTAAATTCTATTTGCAAAATTTTTTTCTTTGTGGTATCAGGATAATATTGGCTTCATGGAGTACATTAGAAATTTTTTTTTTTTTTTTTTTTCTGGAAAAGATTGTATAGATTAGATGTGGTTTTTCTTAGACCACATATTAGTCCCTTCTTGCACTGCTATAAAGAAATATCTGAAACAGCATAGTTTATAAAGAAAAGAGGTTTAATTGCTCAATGTTCTGCAGGCTGTACAGGAAGCATGGCTGTAGAGGCTTCAGGAAACTTACAATCATTGGCAGAAGGTGGAGGGGAAACAGGCATGTCTTTCATGACCAGAGCAGGAGGAAGAGAGAGAGCAGGGAGTCACTGCACACTTTTAAATAAACAGATAACATAATAGCTCACTCACTATCATGAGAACAGCACCAAATGGGAAATCTGCCCCCACGATCCAATCACTTCCCACCAAACCCCACCTCCAACATTAGAGATTACAATTTGACATGAGATTTGGGTAGGGACACAGACTCAAACCATTAGCAGACCATGTGGCAGAATTCTCCAGTGAAACCAGGTAAGCCTGGATATTTGTCTTATGGGAGGTTTATAATTATGAATTCAACATTCCTAATTGTTTATAGGATTATTCAGGTCATTTATTTTATACTGGAGGAGTTGTGCTACTTTGCAGTTTTTGAATAATTTGTGCATTTTATCTATGTTGTCAAATTTACATATGTAGAGTTGTGTTCATAGTGTTCATAGTGTTTATTATTCTTTTGATGTCTGCAGGGTCTATAGTTATCTTTTCACTTCTGATATGGTTGACTATCTCTAATCCAAAAATTCAAAATCCAAAATGCGTCAAAATCTGAAAAATTTTGAGTACTGACTTGACACTCAAAGGAAATGCTTGTTGGAACATTTTGGATTTTGCATTTTCAGATTGAGGATGTTGAACTATAAGTTCTGAACTTACAGTTCAGTTGAACTATAACACTTTTGGTCCTAAGGATTTTGAATAAGGGATACTTAACCAGTGCTGGTATATTGGAACATCTTCTTTTTTTTAAGTTTTGCTAGAAGTTAATCAATTCTATTTTCTTTTGCAAAGAACAAGCTTTTACTTTCATTGAAGTTCTGTGCTGTTTTTCTGCATTCAAACCCAGTGATTCTTGCTCTTGCTTTTGTTTCCTTCCTTCTACTTGCTTTGGGTTTATTTTGATTTTATTAAGATGAGAATTTAGTTATTGATTTATGACTTTTTCTTTTTTCTAATGTAAGCATGTAATGCTATAAATTTTAGTCTTGGAACTGCATAATTGCATCCCGTAAATTTTGATATGTTGCATTTTAATTTTCATTTTCAATGTAATTTTTATTTCTCTTCTTTTAGTTTTCCTTTGAGAGAATCTTTATTTCTCCTTTATTACTTAGGAATATTTTGGGCAAGTATAGAATTTGGGGTGAATAGTTTTTTTTCTTACATCACTTGAACAATGTTTTCCCTCTCCCTTGGGCCTCCATGCTTTCTGATTTTAAAAAGTCTACTGTAGGTCGGGTGCGGTGGCTCATGCCTTTAATCTCAGCACTTTGGGAGGCTGAGGTGGGTGGATCATGTGGTCAGGAGATCGAGACATCCTGGCTAACACAGTGAAACTCCGTCTCTACTAAAAATACAAAAAATTAGCCGGGGGGTTGTTGTGGGTGCCTGTAGTCCCAGCTACTCGGGAGGCTGAGGCAGGAGAATGGCGTGAACCTGGGAGGTGGAGGCCACATTGAGCCAAGATCGTGCCACTGCACTCCAGCCTGGGCAACAGAGTGAGACTCCATCTCAAAACAAAACAAAACAAAACAAAAAACTACTGTAATTTAAATTATCTTTCCCATGTAGGCAATGTGCTGTCTTTCTCTTGTTGCTTTCAGGATTCTTTCTTTGTCTTCAGGTTTTAGAATTTTGATTGTGGTGTATCTTCAAGTGAATTTCTTTGAATCTATCAGGTTTGGAACTCATTTAGCTTCTTGAATCTATAAATTTATAGGTTATTTTGGCCACATTTGTTAATTTAGCATTGTTTTTTGAAAACATTTTTAGTTCCATGATCCCTCTCTTCTTCTAGGACTTTGATGACGTGCTAACTCTTTTGTTATAGTCATACATGTAAATGAGGCTCAGCTAATTTTTTCAGTTTCCTCTTTGCTGTTCAGATTGAGTAATTTCTATTGCTCTATATTTAAGTTTATTATTTTATTTTGTCCTCTTCATTCTGCCATTGTGCCCATTCACTGAACTTTTTATTTCAGTTGCTGCATTGTTTAGTTCTAAAATTTCCTTTTGATTCTTCTTTTTACTTCTGTCTTCATTACAATTTTTGTATTTCTTTGCCAAAATTCTATATTTTCCTGTGTTTCAAGCTTGTTTTTAATTGCTAATTGCAGCACTTTTCATAATGATTGTATTAAAATTCTTGAAAGATAATTCTAACAATTGTATCATCTGGGTGTTGGTGTTTTATTGATTGTCTTCTCATTCACCTCGACTTGTTTTTGGTTCTTGGTGTAATGAATGACTTTTGATTGAAATAGATACATTTTGGTATTATAAGACAATGAAGTTTATTTAAATAATGTTTATTAGCAAGCTTCCTCTGACATCTCTCCAGTGGATGAGGAGATGGGGGCACTGCCATGTAATTACCAATTAGGGATGGAAAACTATGTTCTCCACTTGATCTTTTTGACACCTAGGGTGGGGGAAGGGCTCTCTTTTACTGCAGGGCAGAAATGGAGTTCAGATTCCCCACATTGTCTCCACAGACATGAAGGGACAGGGGACTTGTTACTGCCCAGCAGGGATGCAAACCCTAGCTCCCAACTCAGCCTTTATTTATACCACCTGACAAGGGAGGTGGGGATGCCACATAACAACACAGTAAGGGCAGAAGTCTAGTCTCCCTGCTTAGCCTTGGCTGGTGTGAGTGGAGGTGGAGCCACAGTTTTTCTGTGTTTGGCTGGAGTAGGCATTTTATTCCTAAAAGTTTTCTGTCTTGATAGGTTTTCCCTTTCCTGGTTCTTTGGCTAGAAAGAGCTGGCTTTTCTTTGGTCTTTTTTTTTTCTGTCTGCACTAATTAGCAGTTCCAGGTTGCTGACTTTACAAATACCTAATCTTGGGATATATGAGGCAATAAGAAACTCATTGTCATGTTATTCCTTAAGTCCCACAGTCTCTGGTTGTTCTGCCTTCTTCTCTGTACCTTTCAGAGTCTTCTTGTATTTGCTTTATATATAATGCCTAGGCCTTTTAGTTATACTTAGTAGGAATAGGGTAAAGCATGTCTACTCCATCTTCCTGGAAAATGGAAGCCTTATTCTCATAGACTTTTGGGTTTCAGGGAAATTGAAATAAGAGCTGGATTCCTGGGAATAAATCAGGCCAAATCCCATGATTGGGACTTGCTGAGCATTAGGTAGACAGAGTCATTCATTCATTCATTCATCCACAAATGTGTGGGCACCTGCTCTGTTCCAGGAACTGCTTGGAAACTGCAAATATAGAAGTAAACAAAGCAGTTAAAGTTCCTGTGTTGGAGACCCACATTCTACAGAGCGGACTGAAAAAATCAATGATACATAAGCAAAAATATGTTTTATTAGATATGTTATTAAATGCTGATAACAAGATATGAATCAGGGAAAAAGGATATAAAGTGTTAGATGGGGGCTGGGAATTCCCAGCAAAGCGGCCAGGACAGACCTCATTCAGAAGGAAATTTTTGAATAGAGACTTGAGGGAAGTAAAGCAATCAGCATTTCAGGCATGAGGAACACTGAATGCAAAGGCCCGAGGCAGATGTATGTCTGGCAGATTCAAGGAAGCATCAGGCAGGAGATGAGAACAGGGAATTCGGTGAGTGAGCCGGAAAGCCATCAGCAACCTGACAGCAGGGGTGAATCTTAATCTAACTGTCATAAATGGTTGTTCTGGCTGCTGCGTTGAGAGCAGACTGAGTAGAGGCAAGGGCAGGAATGAGAAGCGCAATTTGGAGACTTGTTAAATAACACACTAGAAAGGGTGGCTCGACTGCTTGGGAACAGTAGGGGCCATGAGTGGTCAGAGTCTGGATATATTTTGGAGATGTAGCCAATAGGATTTACTGAAGCTGGATGTGGGGTGAGAGAGGAAGCTGGGAGCCATGGGTAACACCAACAGTTGTGGCCTGAGCATGGGGCTGACAGGTGGTGTGTTAGGAATGTGGACCTGCCATGAGTGTGGATATGCCACATCATGATGCTGTCATCCTTCCCACAGGGAGGTCCAGCCCACTGTGGACACGGGTCCGAGTTGGGAACTAGTCTGAGAACCAGCATCGGTGACCTTAAAAAAGCATGACCTGTGTGCTGACCCTGGAGGCAGGTGTAGATGGAATGTGGTTTCACACAGGGGCATTTGGGAGGAACCCACACTGGTGAAAGTCCCAGTTCATGAGATTCTAGAACCTTCCCTGATGGATATGGGCTCCTTGAACTCCCTGTTATCATGGGAGGCATACTGGCAGTGCTTCTCTCAGGGCTTAGCTTTTCCTGACAGAATCCTTTGCCTTTGTACATGTCCCTTCATACCCTCCAAAGTGTTTCTTCTGCCCACACCCCCTGCCCACCCCCATGCCAGCAAGTTTGTATGGTCAGGATGCTGGCTGGGACCAGGGCGGCTCCCACAGCATGGCACTGCAGCCCAGAAAGTCTGATCGAAGGTTGCAGGACAGTTTATAAATTCCTCAAGGATTGCTTACATGCCCAGAGCAAATTCCATCTGCCTGGTTTCTTTCACATGTGTTCACCCCCTTGTTGGCTTCCCCAAGTTCAAATAAGAGGATCAATAATTTCGTTTTACAGTGGAGTACTTAGTCTGATTCTGTTTGGGAATTTTCATGTTTTGAGAAATGAACCTTCCTGTTAAAGAGATTTAGCATGCACTCAGACCACAGAAAGCCCCACATGGAAAAAACCAAGGCAACATACCGTAAGTTTTGTTTCCAAGGCCTCCAGGACCCCAGCATAAGCAGCAGAGTCAAGTAAGCCAGCTTTTCTGCCATCTGAGTTAGACCTGGTGACGTCTTCCAGAAAGTATGAGTTTAACATTTCACAAGTTGTGACTCAAACAAAATTTGCACCCACCACTTCTGCTGGCCCCATGCCTGGCACTCACTTAGTGAAGGACTTTTGATAAATCTTCAGCCTGTGAGCCTTAGCTGCAGGGGAGGGAGCAGAGCAGGTGTTCTGAGGGACCCTCCTGCTGAGGAGGGAGGCCCTGATGCCTGGCTTGTGCCAGTGGGCATGGCCATTCCTTATGCCCCAGTTGAACCAGTGCAGACTGCAGCTGCCCCTGAGCAGCATTTCCTGGCCTGCCCATCTTGACCCTTCTACCATTCTATGTCTTCTCTCACTCCCCTGTGAAAGGCTCAAACGAGCAGGTCAATTCATGCGCATCCAAGAAAATGCCCCCCAATGCGTGGGGCAGGGTCAGCACTCCTTCAAGGGCAAGGGGAAGGAGCCTTAGCTTTACTGTATTTCTCCCCACTGATGCCTCACCCAAAGTTCCCCCTTGGACATCATGCTCCAATTACACAGCAGGACAGGGGCTGGAAGCAGAGTTCTAGAATGGGCTCTTCCTGCAGGAGGGGCAGGTTCCTGGCGGAAGACCAGCTGCAGGGTACAGGAGGATGCGGGTGGATGGGAGAGGATGAAGCTGGAAGTAGCCTCTTGTCTTTCCTGGCCACTGAAGTCAAATTCGTGAAGTGCTTTTTGAATTCAAAAATGGCTTACAAGTGTTCACTGCTTTGAATTTCTGGTAACCTGTGGTAGCCGTGTGTGTGTGTGTGTGTGTGTGTGTGTGTGTGCATGCGTGTGTGCTGGGCAGGTGGGTGAGGAATAAGGGGAAACACCAAACACCTCACAACTGCAGTATCCTCCTACTTCACCTTTGTATTTCCCACAATCTTCAGAGCAATCAGAAGGGGAAGCATTACTCCAATACTATGGCAGAGAAAACGGAGTCACAACAAACAGAACTGTTAAGCCAAGGGGCCAGTCCTAGGTGCTGACCACTTGAGAGGTCGGCAGGGCTCTTTCTCCTTGGCTGATCTGCTAGTCTTGGGTCGTGACCCTGGGACCTGGGTGGGACAGGCAGAAGATGCATGCTTTATTGGTTTCTCAACAGGCTTTCTGGTCTATGCAGAGGGTAGAGCCTGCAGAGGTCCCTGACAGCACACAGGAAACTTGGATGGAGAGAAGGGCAGGCATCTCAGGGAGGTCTCCAAGCCAAGAAACGAGGCAGGACGGCCTGGAGGCTGGGGCAGCGTTCCCAGTTCCCAGGCTCGGAGTGCCAGGCCAGGCCATGCTTTTCTCAGGCTGCCCAGTCTAGAAAAATGACTTCTGCAATCTCATCCTTATCATTCACAAAGTGGGCACAAGGGCTGCTTATCTCATTGGAATGTGGCAAAGAATACTGAATTGAGATAATCACAAGACATGCAGTCAGGTGTATAAAGTGCATGTAGAACAATACAGAAATAAATGCAGAAATGCAAGTCCTTTCTTCTGGAAGTCTGTCATTTTCGTGGACTAAGAAAAAACTTAGTAGACACTGGGACAATGAACCACCCTGTGTTGGCTTCATTTACAAACCTTTCTCCAGAGGTTTGCAGACCAAGGAGTTTCACAAACCTGTCTGGTAACTGTAATATATTTGCAGTTAAATGTCCCAGCAAAGTGCATTGTATTTTTCCCCCTTTATGTAAAAGTTGTGCTCAGATTTTAATTTCCTTTGACCTGTGGGCCATTTGATCCCTTCTGGCTTTAATTACTTCTATCCTTGATTAATCCCTTGGTGTTCTTCGCCTTCTCTGCTGTCACTGGTAGAACATGCTGCAAAGTCCAAACGCCTTTGGTATGTTTACGAATTTAACTGATCCCAAATGTGGAGGAGAAACCTCCTGGAATTTAGATCTGGAATTTTCATTTGATGATTAGAATTTCACAAGTGTTTTCTTTTTTTCCCTGTCTTGAATGAAGGCTTTGGGAACATGTTTTGTCGTTTTATTTTTTTGTAATTAGATTTTGTAATCTCTATCTCCTATGTTCCCATCAACAAACATATATCTTGCTTACAAATAACACAAGCCACAAGTATAATCTGCCTTTTCTTCTCCTGAGGTTTTAGTTAATGTCTGTGACTTTCAATCCTGCATTGCTTGAAGCAGCAGCAGGCAACCTATGGCTTTCCTGTACCCTGAGTCCTGTCTCCCTGTGGATGGTGGAGCCCAGGAAGAATAGGCTAAGGGGTTGAGGACCTGCAAGTAAAATTTAGATTGCTTACTCAGTCTGTGTTTGATTCTGGGCAAGCATTTCGAGTGTATCAGTATTTATCATCTCTCAAACAGAATGAAGCTATTTATGTTAAAACACTTAAAAATTGAAAAGCACTGTATTTAAAAGGAGGATTTGCACACATGTTCATATATGTACATGCACAGGTTTGAGAACACAAAAGCAGCATGCAGGTATGGTTTTTATGAGTGATAATGATGGAGATAGGTATTCAAATTCTTTGCATTTACCAAGACACTCTCTGTTTCTGTTTTTCTCTGTTCCCCTCCCTTCCTCCCTCTCTCCCTGGCTTCTTCCCCTTCCCCTCCTCCTTTCTCTAGCTGTTGCTCTCACTACACACACACACACACACACACACACACTCATTCTCTCTGTCTCTCTGTCTTTGTTACACACACATCTGTGGAAAATTGGAAAATTGATATCAGAAGTTAAATTATCAATTGTTTTAGAGGTTAAATTTATTACTGTCTACAGGTGCTATGCTTTAGGGAATTTGATTTAATAAAAACATCTGTTTCTGGGCCAGGCGCGGTGACTCATACCTGTAATCCCAGCACTTTGGGAAGCCGAGGGGGGTGGATCACGAGGTCAGGAGATCGAAACCATCCTGACTAACACAGTGAAACCCCATCTCTACTAAAAATAAAAAAATTAGCCGGGTGTGGTAGTGGGTGCCTGTGGTCTCAGCTACTCTGGAGGCTGAGGCAGGAGAATGGCATGAAGCCAGGAGGCGGAGCTTGCAGTGAGCCGAGATCGTGCTACTGCACTCCAGCCTGGGTAACAGAGCAAGACTCTGTCAAAAAAAAAACAAACAAATAAATAAATAATCTGTTTCATTTACATACTTAAGAGTGAATTCATGTGAAAATGATGTATCAATGTCATATCTCTTAGTGACTAAGAATTGCACTACAGCCATTAATTTTTTCATAATTTTATTCCTTAAATAATGTTACTATTGTTTATTACAGATTATTTCTATAAGCAAACTTTCAAATCCATATCCTTGCATATCCACTTGTCAAAATACAAAATAGGTGGCTCTTTTTTGGTCCGTTATGTTTTTGGTGGTTGTTGATAATGTGTGATTTACAATCAACAAAATGGAGAGGTCTAAATTTTCAGTGCATATGAATCCCAGCAGTTTTCTTTTTTTTTTTTTAAAAGTAGATTCCATAGAGTTTTCTATGTACATAATTGTTTTACTTACTTTAAAAAAATCTTTGGTCCTTCCTTTCTTTTTCTTGCCTTATTGCCCTTGCTAGAACTTCCAGTAGAATAACATTGAATAGAAGAGGGGAGAGAGGAAAGCCTTATCTTGCTTCAGATCTTAGGGAGAAAGTGTTCTATTTTTCATTACAAAATCTGATGTTAGGTGTAGGTTTTTTGTAGATGCCCTTTATGTGATTAAAAGAGTTCCTTTTTATTTCTAGTTTGCCAAAAGAGTTCATCATGAATGGACATTAGCTGCATATCTATTTTGAATTATTGGCTCTTGTTTTTTGATCATGGGATGGCCTCAGCTCCCATTGCACCAGGTGTCCATTTCATTCATGTAGATTTGCCTTTGATTAGGCCCTAGTCCTTCTCCTTCATTATTGGTATCAGCAGAGTCTAAGAAAAACCCTAAGGGTTTTTTTTTTTTTTTTTTTTCATGACATGAAGATAACTATCAACTCTGTGAAACTAGATGTCAGACTTTTTTTTATTATTATTATTATACTTTAAGTTCTAGGGTACATGTGCACAACGTGCAGGTTTGTTACATATGTATACATGAGCCATGTTGGTGTGCTGTACCCATTAACTCTTCATTTACATTAGGTATATCTTCCTATGCTATCTCTCCCCCTACCCCCTCCCCACAAGAGGACCTGGTGTCTGATGTTCCCCTTCCTGTGTCCAAGTGATCTCATTGTTCAATTCCCACCTATGAGTAAGAACATGTGGTATTTGGTTTTCTGTTCTTGCAATAGTTTGCTGAGAATGATGGTTTCCAGCTGCATCCATGTCCCTACAAAGGATGCTAACTCATCCTTTTTTATGACTGCATAGTATTCCATGGTGTATATGTGCCACATTTCTTAATCCAGTCTGTCACTGATGGACATTTGGGTTGATTCCAAGTCTTTACTATTGTGAATAGTGCCGCAATAAACATACGTGTGCATGTGTCTTTATAGCAGCATGATTTATAATCCTTTGGGTATATACCCAGTAGTGGGATGGCTGGGTCATATGGTATATCTAGTTCTAGATCCTTGAGGAA